>NC_041381.1:269846560-270086107 GCF_002162155.2 Triticum dicoccoides | reverse complement strand
TTTCTAAAAATCCTACCGAGTGGAGAGCGAACCTCCCACTTGAGGGCTTAGCTGCAGCCCAGTGCTCGCCTAAGTTTCTGAAAATCCTACCAAGTGGAGAGCGAACCTCCCACTCGGGGGCTTAGCTGCAGCCCAGTGCTCGCCTAAGTTTCTAAAAATTCTACCGAGTAGAGAGCAGACCTCCCACTCGGGGGCTTAGCTGCAGCCCAGTGCTTGCCTAAGTATCTAAAATCCTACCGAGTGGAGGGCAAACCTCTCACTCGGGGACTTAGCTGCAGCCCAGTACTCGCCTAAGTGAATTAGGATGCAAGCCGATGGCAATAAACACTTTGCTTCAACCTGCAAAGGACGCCTCAAACCAAATGCAAGCATAATTCAGCGACGAACCCAAGTTCAGATAACACCTAATGGAACCGAAAGTGCTCAGGCGCTAGGCCTGTTAAGGTTTGTCGGTTACAAAAGCTCACTCGGCATACCGAGGCAAATTTAAAGTATCAAGCTCAGAAGTTTTTTACCCCTCCTGTGGAGGGCTGGAAGGTGCCACAAACTCGTCCAGATCAATTCCATCTGCAATCCGAGTGGCAGCGGCAATGAAAGTCTCCATGAAAGATCTGAAATCGTGCTTCTTAGTGTTGGCCACCCTAAGAGCCACCAGCTTGTCCTCTCGTGCATCCTTGCAATGAACGCGGACCAGAGACAGAGCCACATCCGCGCCGCACCTGGCTGAAGACTTCTTCCACTCCTGCACTCGACTTGGGACCTCGTTCAGTTGAGTCATCAGAGACTCGAGGTCGTTCTGGAGTGTCTCTCTTGGCCAGAGTGTTGTGTCGATGCGGGAAGTTGCGACCTTCAGCCTTGCGAGATAATCGATGACGGCAGCAACACGAGATTCAAGTCGGAGCACGTTCATAGCGACTTCATCTTTCACAGGAGAGTTGATGGGATCCTGATGAGGACATCAATACAATTGTTACACCCACAGCCCCTGCTGCTATACATACTGTACCAATTACTAGAGCTCGTGCACGCCAACTAAATTACCAGGTACTTTCGTTTCTTGGTAATGATTCTAATGTTCATGAGAATATGATGCTGCCTAAATTGGATACATTTGTTTTGCTTACAAATGAAGGGCCTAGCTTGGAGAAGGATGAACATTGGAGCAAGAACAAGCATGGAGATGATGTCATGCGCAAGGGGAACAAGAACGGAGTTACAAGTGATGATTTCAGGACTTTGAAGCCACCATAATGGGTGCATGAAGCCTTGGACGAAATATACAAGATGCCACTTCATAAATTTCGTCCCGAGGCTATTTTAGGTGCTGCGTCACCTTATTATTGGGCCAGGCCCATGTAATTTCGAAATACATAAGTATAGGCTATTTTTAGAGTCCGTATGTGTGGGGAAACAAGAGATAGGGTTGATTTCGGACCCCTCCACCAAGGGCCACGAAATTCCCCCCCCCCTTCCTCCATATATACAGCCCTTAGGGCATCGTTTAGACTTTGGGTTTTGTTTAGATTAAAAGTTCGCCATAGCTGCAACTTCGCGTACTTCGTTTGTGTTCAACGACCAGACAAAGGCGTCACAGAACCCCACCTTGATCAATAAAGCTTTCATCTTATATTCGCAATATCCAGATTGCAATCTTAGTTTCTTGCTTGTTCTTCGTTTGCTCGCAGGAAACAGACCCTCGTGGTCAGGTTGATCGTGCTCCGGCGTGGTCAATAACCTCTCGGAGTTGGTTTAGCGATTGCTAAGGCGCGACGTCCTCGCACGTTCGTAGTCGGATCGTCAAAGTCGACTTCCACCAAAGCGAAATCCACCATCTCATCGAAAGACGGGACACCTTTGCCTCTATCAACATTGGAGCAAGAACAAGCATGGAGATGATGGCATGCGCAAGGGGAACAAGAACGGAGTTACAAGTGATGATTTCAGGACTTTGAAGCCACCATAATGGGTGCATGAAGCCTTGGACGAAATATACAAGATGCCACTTCATAAATTTCGTCCCGAGGCTATTTTAGGTGCTGCGTCACCTTATTATTGGGCCAGGCCCATGTAATTTCGAAATACATAAGTATAGGCTATTTTTAGAGTCCGTATGTGTGGGGAAACAAGAGATAGGGTTGATTTCGGACCCCTCCACCAAGGGCCACGAAATTCCCCCCTCTTCCTCCATATATACAGCCCTTAGGGCATCGTTTAGACTTTGGGTTTTGTTTAGATTAAAAGTTCGCCATAGCTGCAACTTCGCGTACTTCGTTTGTGTTCAACGACCAGACAAAGGCGTCACAGAACCCCACCTTGATCAATAAAGCTTTCATCTTATATTCGCAATATCCAGATTGCAATCTCAGTTTCTTGCTTGTTCTTCGTTTGCTCGCAGGAAACAGACCCTCGTGGTCAGGTTGATCGTGCTCCGGCGTGGTCAATAACCTCTCGGAGTTGGTTTAGCGATTGCTAAGGCGCGACGTCCTCGCACGTTCGTAGTCGGATCGTCAAAGTCGACTTCCAACAAAGCGATATCCATCATCTCATCGAAAGACGGGACACATTTGCCTCTATCAAGTGGTATCAGATTTCCAGGTTGCTCGGTGAGATTTTACAGTTTTTCGTAGTTTAGATCGAGTCTGTTCTTCATACCTACAGTCCACGAAAAAGCCACACAAAAAAATTAGGGTTAGTTCATCATATCCGAACCAATCTGAGCCTTTGCATAATCTTTTTAGGGTTTTGCTTTGTTGAATTTGCGGTTGCATCGTCGGTCTAGTTGCTGGTCTTAGCGTCTAGTCTTTTAGAGTTTCGAGTTCTGGTCATAAGTTGTCACGCCGCCGCCGCACCATCATCATCGCCCCTGCCATCTACCACCACCGCTCCGAATCCGTATCCATATACCACCACCATATATCCACCACCAATCCGAGTTCCTTGCTTATTAGGTTTGTTTTCGGGATCCATCCAGATTCCGATTCGTGTTTCCTTGCCGGAGTCGGGTAGCCACGCTCCGTTTAGGCCCAAAATTTTTCGAAAACGCATTTTTCGAAAAATTTTCTGGCTATCCTATTTTTAGGTGTTTCTGAGTGTTTTGAGACAGGTGCCATTATAGGAAGTTTTTTTTTTGACCCGTTTCCAGTTTTTGGGTCCGGGCAGTCGAAAAAAAAAAATTGGTCGAAAAATTTCGTGCCCATCCTGTCAGTTTGAGCTAGGAAGAGTTTTGAGACACTCGCCATTATAGTGATTTTTCGCAAAAAAAGAAAAAAGCAGCGCAAAAAAAAAGAGCGCAAAAAAAAAAGAGAGCGAAAAAAAATAAAAATTCAGAGTGTGCTTTTCCCTTGTTTACGTGCCGCGCCGTGATTTTGTTGGTGTTCTAGGCTCGCGTCTCTAGCACAGTCTAGCCTAGGACCAGCACAGTACCGTCGTTGAGCGTTTATTCAACTTTGCATCTCTGAATTGATTATTGCTGACCCTTTTTGCTACCATAGTATAAGCCTTCCCAGCTCCACATACATCTACGTCGTGCGTTTGACTCTCCCTGGTAATCGCTCTATCCAAGCTTTGAGAGTTTTGACTACAACGGTTGCCGATCACCGCCTGTTGCTGGGTAAGAACTGGTAAGAATTTGAGTTTTGCTTGACGGATTTGTGACACCCACCACCACCACTTGTTCGTAGTCTATAGGATCATATTCTTGTGTGTTTCTATTGCAGCTAACCATGCCAGGATCACAAGCCGACGAGATTGACTGGGAGAATTTATCGAACAAGGAGCTTCATGATAAGTTTCAGCAAATGATGACTGAACAGGTGCAAGATGTGCTAAACAATTTTGAAGAGGCCATGGAGAAGATCACTGGCCTTGAGAAGACGTTTGAAACAAAGCTCGATAACAGATTTAATGAATTGCTCGCGCGTCTTCCACCACCACCACCCACTGCACCTAACGCACCTCTCCAACAACAACAACAACGACTACCTCCACGTCGCGAAATAGACCTTCGCCGAGCGAGCCGTGTTCCTCTTGCGTTTGGCCAAACTGTTGGTTCTGCTGTTGATACTTCTGTGGCTCCTGCTACTGCTGTTGCTGGTACCCAGGAGGATGATGAGTATGCGGGCGATTATGAGGATGAGGTTGATCAAAATCAGATCTACGAGCAGCCACCAGCACCACCACCAGCAGGTCGACCTCAGGTATATATTCGTAATGGTAGGCCTGCACCACCACCTCAGGTACGAGATGATGTCCATATTCCTAAACTGAAATTGAATATTCCACCATTTGAGGGTAGATATGTTCCTGATATATATCTTACTTGGGAGTTAGAAACTGAACAACGATTTACATGTTTACAATATCCTGAGGAGAGACGAGTTGCTGCTGCTGTTTGTGCTTTCACTAGTTTTGCATGTGTATGGTGGTCTGAACATTGTAGATTATATCCTATTCCAACTACTTGGGCTGCTTTGAAAACTGCTATGCGTACGCGTTGGGTTCCACCATATTATCAACGTGAATTGCTTCAAAAATTGCAGCGTTTAAGACAAGGAAAAAATTCTATAGAAGAATATTATCAGGAATTACAAACTGGCATGATTAGATGTGGTATTGTTGAGGAGAATGAAGCTATGCTTGCACATTTTCTGGGTGGATTAAATAGAGAGATTCAGACCATTCTAGACTATAAGGAGTATACTAATATCACTCGTTTATTCCATCTTGCTTGTAAAGCTGAACGTGAAGTGCAGGATCGACAAGCATTGGGGCGAACTAACTTTTCTGCAGGCCGACCTTCATCATGGACACCACGTGCATCTTCTACTTCAACTGCACCAGCACCTCCATCAGGTGCCACCTCCAGCCGTGATACAAGAAAACAGGCACAACCACCATTATCTGCCAAGAGCGCACCTGCGGGGCCTACACAGCGTTCTTCTTCTTCCATAGCATCAACAGGGCACACAAGTGATATTATTTGTCGTCGTTGCAAGGGAGGAGGTCATTATGCGAGAGAATGCAAATCTCCGCGTGTGATGATTGCTACCGCGGATGGTGGATATGAGTCCGCTAGTGACTATGATGAGGAGACTTTGGCTCTTATTACACGTGAAGAACATGGTGGAGATGATTCTGATAATGAGACGCAATACATGGCTCCTGAAGACGCTGACAGGTATGAATGTTTAGTTGCTCAACGTGTTTTGAGTGTGCAGATCACACAAGCTGAGCAAAATCAGAGGCACAATTTGTTCCATAACAAGGGAGTTGTGAAGGAACGTTCTGTGCGCGTCATCATAGACGGAGGGAGCTGCAACAACTTGGCTAGCATGGAGATGGTCGAGAAGCTTTCTCTCACCACAAGACCACATCCACATCCTTACTACATCCAATGGTTCAACAACAGCGGCAAGGTTAAGGTAACACGTACTGTTCGTGTGCATTTTAGTATATCTACATATGCTGATTATGTTGATTGTGATGTGGTACCTATGCAAGCATGTTCCTTATTACTTGGTAGACCATGGCAATTTGATAAAAATTCTGTACACCATGGTAGAAACAATCACTATACTCTTGTTCATAAGGATAAAAATATTACTTTGCTTCCTATGACTCCTGATTCCATTTTGAAAGATGATATTAATAGAGCTAATAAAGCAAAACAGGAGACGAATAAGAGTGAAAATCAGATTGTGGCAAAAGAATTTGAGCAACAAATGAAGCCTAATAATAAACCATCTAGTGTTGCTTCTGAAATTAAATTGAAAAGTGCATGTTTATTTGCCACCAAATCTGATATTGATGAGCTAGATTTCAGCAAATCTGTTTGCTATGCTTTTGTGTGCAAAGAGGCATTATGTTCATTCGAGGACGTGCCTTCCTCTTTGCCTCCTGCTATCACTAACATTTTGCAGGAGTTCGCTGACGTCTTTCCACAAGACGTGCCACCGGGATTACCGCCTATTCGAGGGATTGAGCATCAGATTGACTTAATTCCCGGTGCTTCACTGCCAAACCGTGCACCATACCGTACCAATCCAGAGGAGACGAAGGAGATTATGCGTCAAGTACAAGAGCTTCTCGACAAAGGTTATATACGCGAATCCCTTAGTCCTTGTGCTGTTCCTATTATTCTAGTGCCGAAAAAGGATGGTACATCACGTATGTGTGTTGATTGTAGAGGCATTAATAATATTACTATTCGTTATCGTCATCCTATTCCTAGGCTAGATGATATGCTTGATGAATTGAGTGGCTCTACAATATTCTCCAAAGTTGATTTGCGTAGTGGATACCATCAAATTCGTATGAAATTGGGAGATGAATGGAAAACAGCATTCAAAACTAAGTTTGGGTTATATGAGTGGTTAGTCATGCCTTTTGGGTTAACTAATGCACCTAGTATGATGAGGACATCAATACAATTGTTACACCCACAGCCCCTGCTGCTATACATACTGGACCAATTACTAGAGCTCGTGCACGCCAACTAAATTACCAGGTACTTTCGTTTCTTGGTAATGATTCTAATGTTCATGAGAATATGATGCTGCCTAAATTGGATACATTTGTTTTGCTTACAAATGAAGGGCCTAGCTTGGAGAAGGATGAACATTGGAGCAAGAACAAGCATGGAGATGATGGCATGCGCAAGGGGAACAAGAACGGAGTTACAAGTGATGATTTCAGGACTTTGAAGCCACCATAATGGGTGCATGAAGCCTTGGACGAAATATACAAGATGCCACTTCATAAATTTCGTCCCGAGGCTATTTTAGGTGCTGCGTCACCTTATTATTGGGCCAGGCCCATGTAATTTCGAAATACATAAGTATAGGCTATTTTTAGAGTTCGTATGTGTGGGGAAACTAGAGATAGGGTTGATTTCGGACCCCTCCACCAAGGGCCACGAAATTCCCCCCCTCTTCCTCCATATATACAGCCCTTAGGGCATCGTTTAGACTTTGGGTTTTGTTTAGATTAAAAGTTCGCCATAGCTGCAACTTCGCGTACTTCGTTTGTGTTCAACGACCAGACAAAGGCGTCACAGAACCCCACCTTGATCAATAAAGCTTTCATCTTATATTCGCAATATCCAGATTGCAATCTTAGTTTCTTGCTTGTTCTTCGTTTGCTCGCAGGAAACAGACCCTCGTGGTCAGGTTGATCGTGCTCCGGCGTGGTCAATAACCTCTCGGAGTTGGTTTAGCGATTGCTAAGGCGCGACGTCCTCGCACGTTCGTAGTCGGATCGTCAAAGTCGACTTCCACCAAAGCGAAATCCACCATCTCATCGAAAGACGGGACACCTTTGCCTCTATCACTAGGTGCATTAGTTAACCCAAAAGGCATGACTAACCACTCATATAATCCAAACTTAGTTTTAAATGTTGTTTTCCATTCATCTCCCAATTTCATACGAATTTGATGGTAGCCACTACGCAAATCAACTTTGGAGAATATTGTAGAGCCACTCAATTCATCAAGCATATCATCTAGCCTAGGAATAGGATGACGATAACGAATAGTAATATTATTAATGCCTCTACAATCAACACACATACGTGATGTACCATCCTTTTTCGGCACTAGAATAATAGGAACAGCACAAGGACTAAGGGATTCGCGTATATAACCTTTGTCGAGAAGCTCTTGTACTTGACGCATAATCTCCTTCGTCTCCTCTGGATTGGTACGGTATGGTGCACGGTTTGGCAGTGAAGCACCGGGAATTAAGTCAATCTGATGCTCAATCCCTCGAATAGGCGGTAATCCCGGTGGCACGTCTTGTGGAAAGACGTCAGCGAACTCCTGCAAAATGTTAGTGATAGCAGGAGGCAAAGAGGAAGGCACGTCCTCGAATGAACATAATGCCTCTTTGCACACAAAAGCATAGCAAACAGATTTGCTGAAATCTAGCTCATCAATATCAGATTTGGTGGCAAATAAACATGCACTTTTCAATTTAATTTCAGAAGCAACACTAGATGGTTTATTATTAGGCTTCATTTGTTGCTCAAATTCTTTTGCCACAATCTGATTTTCACTCTTATTCGTCTCCTGTTTTGCTTTATTAGCTCTATTAATATCATCTTTCAAAATGGAATCAGGAGTCATAGGAAGCAAAGTAATATTTTTATCCTTATGAACAAGAGTATAGTGATTGTTTCTACCATGGTGTACAGAATTTTTATCAAATTGCCATGGTCTACCAAGTAATAAGGAACATGCTTGCATAGGTACCACATCACAATCAACATAATCAGCATATGTAGATATACTAAAATGCACACGAACAGTACGTGTTACCTTAACCTTGCCGCTGTTGTTGAACCATTGGATGTAGTAAGGATGTGGATGTGGTCTTGTGGTGAGAGAAAGCTTCTCGACCATCTCCATGCTAGCCAAGTTGTTGCAGCTCCCTCCGTCTATGATGACGCGCACAGAACGTTCCTTCACAACTCCCTTGTTATGGAACAAATTGTGCCTCTGATTTTGCTCAGCTTGTGTGATCTGCACACTCAAAACACGTTGAGCAACTAAACATTCATACCTGTCAGCGTCTTCAGGAGCCATGTATTGCGTCTCATTATCAGAATCATCTCCACCATGTTCTTCACGTGTAATAAGAGCCAAAGTCTCCTCATCATAGTCACTAGCGGACTCATATCCACCATCCGCGGTAGCAATCATCACACGCGGAGATTTGCATTCTCTCGCATAATGACCTCCTCCCTTGCAACGACGACAAATAATATCACTTGTGTGCCCTGTTGATGCTATGGAAGAAGAAGAACGCTGTGTAGGCCCCGCAGGTGCGCTCTTGGCAGATAATGGTGGTTGTGCCTGTTTTCTTGTATCACGGCTGGAGGTGGCACCTGATGGAGGTGCTGGTGCAGTTGAAGTAGAAGATGCACGTGGTGTCCATGATGAAGGTCGGCCTGCAGAAAAGTTAGTTCGCCCCAATGCTTGTCGATCCTGCACTTCACGTTCAGCTTTACAAGCAAGATGGAATAAACGAGTGATATTAGTATACTCCTTATAGTCTAGAATGGTCTGAATCTCTCTATTTAATCCACCCAGAAAATGTGCAAGCATAGCTTCATTCTCCTCAACAATACCACATCTAATCATGCCAGTTTGTAATTCCTGATAATATTCTTCTATAGAATTTTTTCCTTGTCTTAAACGCTGCAATTTTTGAAGCAATTCACGTTGATAATATGGTGGAACCCAACGCGTACGCATAGCAGTTTTCAAAGCAGCCCAAGTAGTTGGAATAGGATATAATCTACAATGTTCAGACCACCATACACATGCAAAACTAGTGAAAGCACAAACAGCAGCAGCAACTCGTCTCTCCTCAGGATATTGTAAACATGTAAATCGTTGTTCAGTTTCTAACTCCCAAGTAAGATATATATCAGGAACATATCTACCCTCAAATGGTGGAATATTCAATTTCAGTTTAGGAATATGGACATCATCTCGTACCTGAGGTGGTGGTGCAGGCCTACCATTACGAATATATACCTGAGGTCGACCTGCTGGTGGTGGTACAGGTGGCTGCACGTAGTGTTGATTTTGATCAACCTCATCCTCATAATCTCCCACATAATCATCCTCCTCCGCATCAGCAGCAGGAGCCACAGAAGTATCAACAGCAGCACCAACAGTTTGGCCAAACGCAAGAGGAAAATGTTATTGCTGATGCATTGTCTCGTCGCTATACTATGCTTTCACAACTTGACTTCAGAATATTTGGTTTGGAGACCATCAAAGATCAATATGTGCATGATGCTGATTTTAAAGATGTAATGCAGAATTGTAAAGAAGGAAGAATGTGGAACAAGTTTGTCGTTAACGATGGATTTGTGTTTCGTGCTAACAAGCTATGCATTCCAGCTAGCTCCGTTCGTCTTTTGTTGTTGCAGGAGGCGCATGGAGGAGGATTAATGGGACACTTTGGCGTGAAGAAGACGGAGGACGTACTTGCTACACATTTCTTTTGGCCAAAGATGAGACGGGATGTTGAGCGTTTTATTGCTCGATGCACTACATGTCAAAAAGCTAAGTCACGACTCAATCCTCATGGTTTATATATGCCTTTGCCTGTACCTAGTGTTCCTTGGGAGGATATATCTATGGACTTTGTTTTAGGTTTACCTCGAACAAAGAAGGGGAGGGATAGCATATTTGTTGTCGTGGATAGATTCTCGAAAATGGCACACTTTATACCATGTCTTAAAAGCGATGATGATGTTAATGTTGCTGATTTGTTCTTTCGTGAAATTATTCGCTTGCATGGTGTGCCAAATACTATTGTTTCAGATCGTGATACTAAATTTCTTAGCCACTTTTGGAGATGTTTATGGGCTAAGTTGGGGACTAAACTGCTTTTTAGTACTACTTGTCACCCCCAAACTGATGGACAAACTGAAGTAGTCAATAGAACGTTGTCTACTATGCTTAGGGCTGTTTTGAAGAATAATAAGAAAATGTGGGAGGAATGCTTGCCTCATATTGAATTTGCTTATAATCGTTCATTGCATTCTACTACTAAGATGTGCCCTTTTGAAGTTGTGTATGGTTTCCTACCTCGTGCACCTATTGATTTGTTGCCTCTTCCATCTTCGGAGAAGGTTAATTTTGATGCTAAACAACGTGCTGAATTGATTCTAAAAAAGCATGAGTTAACTAAGGAAAACATTGAGCGCATGAATGCTAAATATAAACTTGCTGGAGATAAGGGTAGAAAACATGTTGTGTTTGCACCTGGAGATCTTGTTTGGTTACATTTGCGTAAGGATAGATTTCCTGATTTGCGCAAATCAAAGTTAATGCCACGTGCTGATGGTCCCTTTAAGGTGTTAGAGAAAATAAATGATAATGCATATAAACTTGAGCTGCCTGCAGATTTTGGGGTTAGTCCCACTTTTAACATTGCAGATTTGAAGCCATATTTGGGTGAGGAAGATGAACTTCCGTCGAGGACGACTTCATTTCAAGAAGGGGAGGATGATGAGGACATCAATACAATTGTTACACCCACAGCCCCTGCTGCTATACATACTGGACCAATTACTAGAGCTCGTGCACGCCAACTAAATTACCAGGTACTTTCGTTTCTTGGTAATGATTCTAATGTTCATGAGAATATGATGCTGCCTAAATTGGATACATTTGTTTTGCTTACAAATGAAGGGCCTAGCTTGGAGAAGGATGAACATTGGAGCAAGAACAAGCATGGAGATGATGTCATGCGCAAGGGGAACAAGAACGGAGTTACAAGTGATGATTTCAGGACTTTGAAGCCACCATAATGGGTGCATGAAGCCTTGGACGAAATATACAAGATGCCACTTCATAAATTTTGTCCCGAGGCTATTTTAGGTGCTGCGTCACCTTATTATTGGGCCAGGCCCATGTAATTTCGAAATACATAAGTATAGGCTATTTTTAGAGTCCGTATGTGTGGGGAAACAAGAGATAGGGTTGATTTCGGACCCCTCCACCAAGGGCCACGAAATTCCCCCCTCTTCCTCCATATATACAGCCCTTAGGGCATCGTTTAGACTTTGGGTTTTGTTTAGATTAAAAGTTCGCCATAGCTGCAACTTCGCGTACTTCGTTTGTGTTCAACGACCAGACAAAGGCGTCACAGAACCCCACCTTGATCAATAAAGCTTTCATCTTATATTCGCAATATCCAGATTGCAATCTCAGTTTCTTGCTTGTTCTTCGTTTGCTCGCAGGAAACAGACCCTCGTGGTCAGGTTGATCGTGCTCCGGCGTGGTCAATAACCTCTCGGAGTTGGTTTAGCGATTGCTAAGGCGCGACGTCCTCGCACGTTCGTAGTCGGATCGTCAAAGTCGACTTCCAACAAAGCGATATCCATCATCTCATCGAAAGACGGGACACATTTGCCTCTATCAGATCCAGGTTTACTTCCAACCGACCAGTCTCCTCTTCAAAGTTCTGACAAAATTCTGCAAGCACAACCACTGAGTCAAGACAAACAGTCGGAGGTCACAAGTAAAATATTTGTTTGATACAAAGGATTACCTTCAAGCATGAGGAACAACTTCTTGGCGAGTCCACCCAGATAAGCCTCTAGATCATTCTTCTTTCTCGTCAACTCACTGGCCTTGTCATTCAGGGTGGTCTTGTCGCTTTTCAGTCGAGTGACCTCCTGGTTGGAAGCATCAAGAGCAGCTTTCAGATTGGTGTTTTCTTCTTCAAGCTTAGTCACTGAAGCTAGCTTCTCATCCGCTAGCCTGGTCTTCTCTAAAGCAGTTTTTTGCATCTCAGCCAAGTCAAGCTCTTGTTTCTTCAGGGCATCCCTCACTTTGCCTACAAAGTTACAGTGAGATTAGATTCGGAAACAAGTGAGAGGCAAAGGCAGTCGTCAAAGGCCTCACCAAGCATACCTTTAGCTTCCTCCTTCGCCTTCGTCAAGTTCTCTTGGGCCAGTTTCAGATCGATCTCGAGCTGAATGTGTTTGTTCTCCAACTCAGTATAACGAGCCGCAAGGTCACAGGATTTCTACGAAGAACCAATCGACAGACGTCAAAGACAATTCACTTCCGAGTGAGTAAGGAAAAATCATAGCGTTTCTAAGACTACGGCCGAATGCAAACATTCGACCATAGTCTCGGGGACTACACCCAGTGGGTGCACTCAGCGTGCCCCCACTAGTTTCATCAAGAGTCGACTAGTCGACCAACAAAAAAAAAGAGGCAATGTTCTTTAGACTATAGTCGACTGCCAGCAGTCGACCACAGTCTCGGGGACTACACCCAGTGGGTGCACTCAGCGTGCCCCCACCGGTCTATGAATCTATTCGACCTTGTTGAGTAAAGAAAAACTCAAAGCATAAAGACTATGGTCGACTGCCAGCAGTCCACCATAGCCTTGGGGACTACACCCAGTGGGTGCACTCAGCGTGCCCCCACTAACCCGGAATTTCAATCGACACACCCAGTGGGTGCAGGACAAACTCTAAGAGTTTACAGATATCATATCCTAACAGAATAGGCAGTGACCGACTGACCTGAACATTACTCTGAAGAGCTGAACTGGCGTCATAGGCTGCCTGGCTAGCTTCTCGTATCGCCTTCACTTGCTCCATCATGACCCCTGCTTGGCGTATCGCTTCTCTAGCAGCACTGGCTTGGTCTTCTGGAACGGGGTAGGTGGAGAAAAGCGAGGGTTGAGCAGCACTCGACGACGAAGGGCGAGCACTCGTTAACGGCCCCACGAAGGTTACGGTGGGTCGAGTGACATTGTCTCCCTCCACGACCAACGTCTCGGGTGCTGGCACATCTTGAGCCGCCTTGCCAGCAGGCGTTTTCTTGCTCCTCCTTTGCCTCGGTGGTTCTTCGTCGTCGTCGTCGTCAGGAAGGTCAATAACAATGTTAGATGAAGCTGCAGAAAGAATCAAAATTAGAGACAATAATACTAGGTTGACTGAAAACGGCATCACAAGAATCATACCAGGTTGTGAGGTAGCAGCATCCTCCATCTCATGGTCTTCAGCCTTGGTCGAAGTATCAGAAGTAGCAGCGCTGCAGTTCCGGAAATCAGTCGATTGACCCATGAGTCGACCAAGAGCAAGTTTACGAAACGGGGAAAACTCAAGACTACCATTACCCTGAGATAGTGGGGATCACCATCTTCATCTTCGGCAAGACCTTGGCAGGTTTCGACGGTGCCACTCGAGACTGCTTCGGAGCTTTCTCAGTCGGCACCGGAGAAGTAGTCCGAGGGCGCTTGGTCGAATGGGTAGCGGTCGCGACCCCTTTACCACGCTCAGTCGCAGGATCATGAACAACCTTCGAGCGTCTTTCCGAGCGGGGTGGTGCAACTTCCTCCTCCTCCTCCTCCTCTTCCTCCTCATCAGAGTCGTCAGCCTCATCATCGTCGCCAGCATCCGAATCCCACTCCTCCGGGCTCTCGCCCCCACTTCCTTCCTCCTCCTCAGTCAGCGTCTGCGCGCCATTGGGCATCGAGTATAACTCCGTGGTGGCCTGACAAGCAACAAAGCAAAATGAAGATCACTCGATCAATTCACAGCAAAGCAGAATGGATAAAACAAAATTACACTCGGAGATAAGCAGCCATACCTTGTCCGGCGTATAGGTACAGTCGAGTGGCGGGATCCTCCTCGCTCCCCGAGGGTTGTCCTTGTTCCCTGTGATGGCGGTCACCCACCTCTCCAGCATGGCGTCGTCGACTGCCTCTGGATGGACCCGAGTGGTGTCTTCGGTACAGCAGTACAGCCACATCGGGTGGCCTCGGTACTGGAGCGGTTGGATGCGCCGCCTAAGGAAGACTTCCAGAAGATCCATGCCCGTCACTCCGTCCCGAACGAGTTGGACCATGCGCTCCACCAACATTTTTACCCCGGCTTTCTCCTCAGGAAGCACCTTCAGAGAATACAGTTTGTCCACTTGGTCCATGGAGAACGGAGGGAGACCAGTCGACTGCCCCGGCGTCGACTCGTCTTGGCAGTAGAACCAAGTCGACTGCCACCCTCTGACCGACTCAGGAAGGGTCATGGCCGGGAAAGTGCTCTTGTTCCTCAACTGAATCCCAAGACCCCCGCACATCTGAATAACCTTGGTCCTCTCATCACCCGGACTCGCCTTTTTTACTGTCTGCGACCGACAGGTGAATATGTGCTTGAAGAGACCCCAGTGCGGTCGACAATCCAGGAAGTTCTCGCACATGGACACAAAGGCAGCAAGATAGGCGATGGAATTGGGATTGAAATGGTGGAGTTGCGCCCTAAAGAAATTTAGAAACCCATGGAAGAACACACTCGGCGGCAGAGAAAAACCACGATCTACGTGAGTGGCTAAGAGAACGCACTCACCCTCCTGCGGCTGCGGTTGACACTCGGACCCCGGGAGCCTCGCTGACCCATGGGGGATCAGTCCCTCATTGGCCAGGTCGTCGAGGTCCTTCTCAGTGATGGTCGAGCGGATCCAATCCCCTTGGACCCAACCCTTCGGCAGGCGAGACCTCGACGAAGATCCGCCCCGACTAGACGGTCTCCCCTTCGCTTGCCCCGTTGCCGTCACCTTCTTCGCGCGCTCTAGAGCCGCCGTCTTCTCCTTCATCATTATCGCCGGCGAAGCGCTCGAGAGGTGGATAAGGCGGAGGTAGAAGCAGGCGCCGTGGAGGAGGCAGAGAGGGAAGATAGGAGAATGGGGAGGCACTGTTCAAAAACTCTTCCCCGACGCCTTATATAAGAGCGTTTCCGAGTGGCTGACGAGTGGGTCCGAGCAGATCTGTCACATCCCGAAACAGTCGCACACGTACGATACGTGGCGAAAAAGGCGGCGCGGAAATCAAGGCGTCCATGCCTTATCCCGCCCGATTGCTGCGGATCGCCCTACTTCGCGCGCTTCCCAAATTTCAGATCCCACAAAATCCGCTAACAGCAGATCAATCTGTCAGACGATATCCTTCCCGCGATCCGTCGCTCGGAAGTTCACCAGAGTTCAAAAGTTCACTCGATAAAAGATAAGAATGGGCCAAGGCGACTGAAGTAAAAGTCGACGCCAACGCCGAAAGAAGAATCACCGATCCAAGATACGACATCATCAAAGTACAGTAAATAAGTCGGAGAAAATCGTGAACTCCTTCCTCACTCGAACCTCGATCCATTCGGGGGCTAATGATGAGGTTATGTACCTAGGGTAGGGTCATGGACCTATCTAGGATACCATACCCAAGGACATCATCACACGAAGCTACCTTCCAGTCGACCAAGAGAAGCTCACTCGACCAAGGGAGACTCCACTCGACCAGCTAGAAGACACTCGACCATGAAGACGCACTCGACCATCAGAAGTTCAGGATCTATGATGTATCCAAACAGTCTGTAATTAAGTAGTCTTAATGGTCATGATGTCACTTTATGTAAGGCGTTACCAGTAACGCCCGGCCTTAATGTACTTTAACCCTCCTCTACCTGGGCTGGCTGGGGTCCTGGCGTCCTCTATATAAGCCACCCCCTCCATTGATAGAAGGGTTCGCACCCCTGTAACTCATATACACAGAGATCAGTCGACCGCCTCTGGGCTCCGAGACATAGGGCTGTTACTTCCTCCGAGAAGGGCCTGAACTCGCTAAACACCCGTGTGTACAACTACTCCATAGCTAGGACCTTGCCTTTCCATACTTACCCCTCATTCTACTATCAGACTTAGAACCATGATAGGGGCTGCGCCCGGCTGGCCTTGTGGGGCCCCGCGAGAACCCGGTTGCTGTGGTCCTTCTCCCAACCGCCCACGTCGTCCTTGCCCCGGGAGTCGTGTGGTACTCCGGAAGCGTCATCCTTCGGAGCTTACGGAGCCCCTCGCGAGGTGGGGGGCCTGACGTCGAGGTGCTAATGTCGCGTGGTACTCCGGAAGCGTCATCCTTCGGAGCTTACGGAGCCCCTCGCGAGGTGGTGGCTGACGAGGGGGCGCGGCCTACCGCTCCCGAGGCCGAAGCCCCCGAGGCCTCGGCAGGCCACCAAGGGGTGGCACCTGATTGCTCCTCTCGGGATGATGCCCTGGACGTAGGCCGTCCTGATGCTTCGGCTCTTATGCCGCGCGTCGTCCCTCACGTCGCGAGCTTGGGCCGGTTCCGCATCGATTTCGAGGCCCTTCGTAAGAGGAAGGAGGCTTCCGGTGGTGATGATCGCCCGTACCGCCCGCTGAAGCACAGGAAGTACTTTGCCATGGACGAGTAAGTCCCTCCTTCTCATAGTTCCTTGTCTACCTCTCCCTTTGCTGACCGTGGCCTTTCAGGATCCCCTCTGACAAGCCCGCGGAGCCAGCTGAGGAGCCGCTTCCTCAGGCTTCTCCTCCATCACCAACCTTGATCGCCCCGAGTCTGCGTGCTGCCCTTGGTGGAAGCTCGATTGGAGATGCAGGCCGGCTTGCGGCGCGCCTTGAACCTGTCGGCACGCCGCTCTTCCCTCAGGAGCTCTCCTTGGGCACAACTAGCTTGCCCCGAGCTCCTCCCCTGTTCATAGGCGGCGAGTGGCTGAAGTCGATCTTTGGGTCCTTAGCGGGAGGTGGATCGATGCCTGGCCGGGTCCCTTGCGGGGCCTGCCCAGCGATCGCAGGGGCACCAGCCCCTAGCTCCCTGCCGAGAGGGGGAAAACCACTCCAAGGCCCTACGCTAGCATCGATGGCGGCGGATGGTGTTGACGATGTGCTTGGGCGTGCGCGGGAGCGCAGGACTGTCTGCCAAGAGTTCCTCCAGAGGGAAGCCAATGCAGTGGGCCAGCTCAGCGCAGAGGTGGCGGTCGAAGATGCGCGTCTCAAAGCTGAAGGCTTGAGGCTGGTCAAGGAGTGGCGCAAGCTGAAGGCGGTTGTTGGTTTCGCGCGCCACCAGCGTGATCTCGAAAACGCCAAGGCCGAGGCATCCCTGGCGGCCTCTCGGGAGGCCTGCTCCCGGGCCATTGAGGAGGCTCAGCAGGCAGATAGGCGACGCGAAGCTGCAGAGAAGCACGCGTGGGAGCTCCAAGACTGGTGCAACTCCCTGGAGCAGCAGGTGGAGCTGCGCCGAGCCGCCCTTGCGTTGCTGAAAGGGGGGCCCGCTGAAGAGGAGGAGCTCCGGAGGCGTGAGGAAGCGCTGACATTGGAGACTGTCGAGCGCAACCTTGACCTGGAGCGGTTGGAGACGAGGGAGCGTCAGGTTGCCCGGGCGGAGGATGAAGTCGGCGCGCGGGAGGCCTGGGTCCAGGTGGAGATCGACCGTCGCGTGGCGAAGGCTCGCGCCGGCCTTGAGTGCGAGTATGGAGAGATGCTGGAGCTATTCAAGGCTGAAGCCGCGGGCAGGACTGCCGGCCCCAGGACCAGGCTGACAGAAGTCACGCGGCAAGCTGAGGCCACTGCTGCCACACTGGGCTCGGCGTAGACCGAGCTGGCCTCCTCCCGTGCCGACCTGCTTCTTCTTCAACGGCGGGTGGATGATGCCGAGGCTGTCATGCAGTGGAATGTGGGTGAGATCTGACAGCGGCAGACGTTAGAACACATGCACGGCCCCATGCTCCGGACGCTCAGGGGAAGGGCCAACGCGGCCTTGGGCAACATCTACGAGGCAGTTGCTGAGGAGCCGCATGTGACCAACTACGCCGGCAATCTCCGGTTCTTCACTGATGTGGTGATGCATCTGGAGAACCGCTGTCAGAGGTCTCGCCAGCTGGTGGAGGAGTGGAGCCGCGGCCTGCTCGCGCGGGCATTTTCTCGTGTCTTCAGCCATCTCCAAAACATCGACCCCCTCTTCGACTTCGATGCCGCCATCGCCCCGGTGCCTGAGGCCATCCGAGGCGACCTAGCGCGGTGGGTGGAGGACAATGTAGACGCGCTCGTCTGGGCCTTCATCTCTGATGACAACGGGGTAATTGTTGCTGCTGATGAAGGCGACATGGTGAACGGTGGTGAAGGCGGTGCCAACAACGGCGATGAAGAGGCTGGCGGAGACGATGGTGGTGCCAGCGATGTCTCCGGGGACGCTCCAGGGGATGCGATGAGCTACATGTCCGATTGACCCCGCGCTTCTCTCGCCGTTTGTCCTGCACAGGAAGAGACTCGGGTGTGGCCCTAAAGGATGTGAGAGCATTTTGGGGAGGGGGAGCCCCTCATATAAAAAGATTGTTGCCTACGTGTTGTTGAGATCATCGCCGGATGGGCGCCTGCATGATGCCATGGTTTTCGTGATGTGTTGGTTGTTGTAGCTTTACCTTCGTCTTGGCGAGCCTAGAGTGGGCTTGCAATCTCCATCCGAGGGCCTCATGAGGGTCCCGTCTGACTATGCGGCGAGAGCCTGGCTAGAGCGAACACCGGCCGCGGGACGGCGGGCGCACATGCTGGGCTCTGCCCTACTCGCGAGGGGCCCGCGAGAGGGAGGCAGCTAGTGTGAATTCCAACTTGAACAAAAATCAGAGCACGAGAAAGCACACGAATAAGACACGACACCCCTCCCCGCATACGTAAACACAAATTCGACTTCAACTTAGATCCGAAACGAGAGAGCTTGTTCGCACAAAAAGAAGCAAGAGCAAAAGGCCGTGTCCGACACCTAGTCTAGTCTTCGACGTCTTCTCACCAGCACGGAGCTAAGTGCTGCCATTGGGCGTGGGAGGGAGCCCCCGAGGCCTGAGGGCGGCTCTCCGGAGACTCCGGGGCATGTACAGCCCCAACTCATTATTATGTGAGAGTGTCACGGGCGGCGAGCTTCACAGGCACTGGGCCTTCTTCACAGGTACTGGCCTTGCTTCATATCGCCAGATGAGTGCCCCGCCTTGCACCACCCTTGACCCCATCAACGGCGACTGGAAACCAGGACAACGCTAATGGGGAAAAGGGGATGCCAACGGTTCCCCCGACGACCATGGGTCCTCTGCCGGGGGCAGGCCCTGGGGCACCTCCCCGACAGAGGGCCTACCTCCGAAGAACACCTTGCTCCGCATGCCGTGGGGAGGAGCCAGGCTCCCGGCCTCTCTCGTGCTGCCCCCAGTGCCCTCCTCCCGAGGGAGGGAGATTGCCGCACTGGGGCAGCCGTCTACTGCAGTGACCTAAACCTCATGCGACCCATGGTTAGCATAGGCTTGCTCCTGAGGTATTAGCGGTACCCAGTAGTTGCTACCTCCGGCACGGTTGTCGAGGCTTCCGTGGGGCTCCTGAAAGAGCTCGGCTTCTGGCGCCTTTTCCTCCCAGCCTGGCCCAAGGAACGAGCCGTGGTCCTACCCCAGTGCGTACCCTTGATCCACCATGCGGGGCACATAGGCCTCCGGGGACACCACCCCAAAGGCCTCGCTGTAGTGCTCCGTGTGCCATGTAGTTCGACTTGAAGCTCCATCTTGGGGACGGTAGTGCTGTGGCCCGTCAGGACCATAGGCAGCGGTGAGCATGCCCTCGCTTCCCAGAGGTGGTGCCGGCGCAGCTTGCTGCCCAGCGCTGAGGGCCAGGCCGGTATTGATGAAGCCTTGAGGCGTGCCTGGGGGCGCGTGGGCACGGATTGGTCCGCCTCCTGATTCGCCCGGGGCCTGGGGTGGAAGATGGACGCAGAACAGGGGAGCCCCTGACGCGGTGGCATCCAGGAGCTCGGCAACGCGCTTCAGCAGCACGTCGCGGCCGCTTTCTTGCAGTCTGCACCGCAGCAGCTCTCGCGCCACCGTGAGCGCGGCCCTCATGTTTGCCTGCTCCCGTCGGGTGTGCGATGGCGTGGCCGCTGCGTGGCTTGAGGCCCTCACTGCCGATCGTACCTGCCGTGGGGTGAGGGCAGGCGACGCCTGACCGTGTCACCGGCGCCCCGCAGCGTTCTGCGGGGCATGGGCTGCCTGAGGTTCGGGGTTGAGGTCACCTTGGGCAGGCAGCACGGCATGGGCGGGCCATGCCGCCCAGCGGTCGGAGTTGGCCATCGGATCGCCGTACATTAGGCGGTGAAGCGGCGGAATGTAGGACGGAACAAGGCAGACCCTTAAGGTTCAAACTCAGGGGTGCGCACGAAGATCTTTCCCCTACCGATCTACGTTCGATCGTCTCGCGAGATCTAAGCTAAAACTATGAACTACACAAGGGACACAAGATTTATACTGGTTCGGGCCACCGTTGTGGTGTAATACCATACTCCAGTGTGTGGTGTGGTGGATTGCCTCAGGGGCTGATGATGAATAGTACAAATGATGAACAGCCTCGCGAGAGGTGTTCTTGAGCTGGTGCGATGAACTGCTTGGGTGAGTTCTATCGCCTCCCTCTCTGTCTAGAGCGCTCTCAGATTGTCTCTACTTTGTGGTGGCTAGTCCTATTTATAGAGGCCCTGGTCCTCTTCCAAAAAATTAAGCGGGAAGGGTGCCAACAATGGCCATTTTGAAGGGGAACATCTAGTATCCTGACTAAAGTTGGTCTTCGGCTGCCAAAGGCACTGGCGATGACGCCGTCTTGGGCTCCATGGTGACCTCCACCCTGCCGCTCTGCTGGTCTTGGTCTCGTTGCACTGAAATGGCAACCTTTGCGTGATGCCTCGGTACTCCACGCCTGTGCTTGCCCCCTTTGCACCAAAGAGGAAACAAGGATACTGCGCAGGCTGGTGCCCGCCTGGTCTCGATCGTCATGGCTTGCGTCACGAGCACCTCGCGAGGTATCCTGCCTTGATCTCTCCGCCTCCTCGCGAGCCTGCCTGGCAAGGCCGTTCCTGAGGAAGCCGTGTGTCGTCCGCCCCGCGAGGCTTGGCCCCTCGCGAGGGTCTTGACTCTTGTGCTGATGAAGATGGTCCATACTGGGCCACCACTTGAGCCATGCCTCAGGCTGTGGGCAAGCAAGTTTGGGGACCCCCGTTCCCAGAACGCCTACAGAATGCTTGCCTCATATTGAATTTTCTTATAATCGTTCATTGCATTCTACTACTAAGATGTGCCCTTTTGAAATTATGTATGGCTTCCTACCTCGTGCACCTATTGATTTTTTGCCTCTTCCATCTTCGAAGAAGCTTAATTTTGATGCTAAACAAGGTGCTGAATTGATTTTAAAAATGCATGAGTTAACTAAGGAAAACATTGAGCATATGAATGCTATATATAAACTTGATGGAGATAAGCATAGAAAACATGTTGTGTTTGCACCTAGAGGTCTTGTTTGGTTACATTTGCGTAAGAATAGATTTCCTGATTTGCACAAATCAAAGCTAATGCCACATGCTGATGGTCCTTTTAAGGTGTTAGAGAAAATAAATGATAATGCATATAAGCATGAGCTGCCTGCAGATTTTGGGGTTAGCCCACTTTTAACATTGCAGATTTGAAGCCTTATTTGGGTGAGGAAGATAAGATTCTGTCGAGGACGAGTTCATTTCAAGAAGGGGAGGATGATGAGGACATCAATACCATTGTTACACCGACAACCCCTGCTAATATACATACGGGACCAATTACTCGAGCTCGTGCACACCAATTAAATTACTAGGTACTTTCATTTCTTGGTAATGATTCTAATGTTCATGAGAATATGATTCTGCCTAAATTGGATACATTTGTTTTTCTTACAAATGAAGGGCCTAGCTTCGAGTAGCATGAACATTGGAGCAAGAACAAGCATGGAGATGACGGCATGCGCAAGGGAAACAAGAACTGAGTTTCAAGTGATGATTTCAGGATTTTGAAGCCACCATAATGAGTGAATGAAGTCTTCGACAAAATATACAAGACGCCACTTCACAAATTTCGTCCAGAGGCTATTGTTGGTGCTGCGTCACCTTATTATTAGGCCAGGCCCATGTATTTTCCAAATACATAAGTATAGGCTATTTTTAGAGTCTGTATGTGTGGGGAAACAACAGATAGGGTTGTTTTCAGACCCTTCCCCCAAGGGCCACGATATCCCCCCCCCCTCTTCCTCCATATATACAGCCCTTAGGGCATCGTTTAGACTTTGGGTTTTGTTTAGATTAATGTTCGCCATAGCTGCAACTTTGCGTACTTCGTTTGTGTTCAACGACCAGACAAAGACGTCACAGAACCTGATGTTCATCAATAAAGCTTTCCTATTTTATTCGCAATATCCAGATTGCAATCGCAGTTTCTAGCTTATTCTTCGTTTGCTTGCAGAAAATAGACCCTCATGGTCAGGTTAATCATGCTCCGGCATGGTCAATAAGCTCTTGGAGTTGGTTTAGCGATTGCTAGGGTCCGACGTCATCACACGTTCATAGTCGGATCGTCGAAGTCTACTCCACCTAAAACAATAGCCACCATCTCATCGAAAGACGGGACGCCTTTGCCTCTATTAATGCCTGTGCATGGGTATGATCAACAAACACGAATGTTTGTTTCACCGACAATGGTATATCATTCTTCCAATACCATGAACCATCATGGCAAAAGTTCTCCTTGAACCAAACATCACAACAAGAGTACTCTTATTGAGTTCTCCATTCCATAGTTGTGACTCTCCCAATCTTACCTTTGTGCATGGGTTATCTAGAAGAAATATGTTGAGCCTTCTTCGACATGCTAGTCCATGCATTGACAACTCAAAATATCATATGGTCCTTTGAGTTGTCCCTCTTCAGCTGTATTCTCACCTTCATCTATCAACTGATAGTCAAGAGTGTGTGCGCAATCATGTTCAGTGATGCCTATTATTCTTATGGTCCATCAAGTTGTTCTATTTCGGAACGACTATGAGAAGAAAACTCCAGTACCTCATCCATTTCTAGGATTGGGTCAAAGTAGTTGTATTCAGCAGATCAAAATGCCAATCCATCTTTTGTTTTGTTCTACCCGTGGAGTATTACCCCCTTTATGTCAGGATTTTCATGAGAATCGCACCACCCCTTATGAATTCTTGATGTAGTGATACTTCTTGCCCGCATTGATCATTCCTTGGTTCTTCTATTATTGTACCCGGAATGCCGACAAGTGAACTGTCATGTGTGAAATCAATACTCCTAGCAACCCCGTTACTTGGTGGTTAATGGATGATAATTTCATTCTTAGTGTGCTGGTTATCGAATCATCACTCTATGGTTGATCGTGCTACCTAGTCCATATTTCCTGGTGCACTCTTCGATCAATGAGTTAGGAATATGTCAATCCCATGCTCTATTGATCTTATCGTCTTGCCCTGAAAAGAAATATTGTTCTCGATCTTAGTAACATATCGGAGGTTCATGATTTTCCGAATATCTTCTCAGAAGTGTCACCAAGTTGTCCCCTAACCATTATGTTGAGCTCATGATCAAGTTGGTTTTTCTCTAGACCACCCCTTCTCCAAGAATCTGTGTTGGATACCCGTGAGCTAGTTAGTTATTCTAAACAACAACTTGGAGAGTTGGAAGCTACAAGCTATGCCTGACTTAGTTAATACCAAAGGGATATTTGTTGTGCATGTGTGTGTTGAAGAAAGATAATATCTTCACCGATTGACCACCGTGTTCAGTTCTTGGATTTATTATCTTATCCAAAGCTTTGGTTTGAGTGTGGGATATCGTCAAATCAAACTTAGTACCAAAGATTTTCATAATGTTGTCCTACTCGTGGATGTCTCCTCGAGTATACACCATTATGTTTTTTGCTCTGACCAATGCTATCACCTTGTTCACATAGTCGTGGAATTCCATCTTCATGGAAACCTAGATGAATTGTCGTTGAGCCCATCAACAACATCTTTATCTTCTCCATGATTCATGATGAACATGAATCTAGTGTTGGAAACTTTTGAAATATTTCTTCATGCTAGCTCATGAAGTAGACGTTTTAATGTAAGAAGTGACTTCCTCTAATTCACGTGTATTTGATGTAAGTTTCCACGGTAAATTCTAGAAAGTTTGTTTTCGCTTCCTTTGGAATCATCCAAACTCAGTCATGCATGTGCGAAATATTCTATGGTTTGACAGCTTAGTGATACGTCCATTTTGCATCATGTTTTCCAACTGTTATTTATAGTGTTTTTAATCAATATAACACTTTATGGAGCAATTCTAATGCCTTTTCTATCTTAATATGCAAGATTTACATGAAGAGGGAAATTGCCGGTAGCTGGAATTCTGGACCTGGAAAAGCTATGTCAGAGATACTTATTCTGCGCATCTCCAAATGAGCTGAAATTTTATGGAGATTTATTTTGGAATAAACAAAAATTATTGGAGAAATGAAGTACCATAGGGGGCCACCCAGGTGCCCACAAGGCACCAGGACGCACCCACCCCCTAGGGCGCACCGTAGTGGCTTGTGGGGCCCCTGGTGTCAGTGTTAAAACCGGCAGACCATGGGGTAGGGTGTCCCGAGCTGTGGATCTCGGATCAAGGGTAATAGGAACGAAGGAGATGATGTCTACCCAGGTTCGGGACCTCCCAATGGAGGTAAAACCCTATCTGTGGTCTAACTCTAGGGCTAGGTAAATGATTTGTGTTGATGTGCCCTCTAGGGCTAAAACCTAAAGCTTATATACACGCCAGGAAGGGTATCTAGGGTTACAAGGTTGGTAGCTAGTAGCTAGGCTCTAGAGATCTTGGAGTATACGTCAAGTCTTCGGGGGAGGCAGTATTGATCACACCTCCTGCGTACGGCCTCCAGAGTCCACCTTGACCATGGATGAGGGCTCGTCGGCCCAGCCGGAGGAGAACGGGCCGACTAGGTTAGTACCCCCTTATCTAGGACACCATTAGTAGCCCCTTAGCAGGCCTTCGACGCTGAGGACAATTCCAATGGGACTTCGGATCCGAAGTCTTCGGCTCGACAGGCGAGTTCCCCTCCAAGGAGTCTTTGATACGGCCCCGCCAGGTGGACCCTGACCTGCCGCACGCGTCTCCAATCTCTAACCTTGGCAATCGCATCTTTATGGGGAAGCGAACCACTTTATGGAAAAATATCGAAGTGTTGGTTTCCTCCCCTTTATATTCACGAGAAGCTAACATTGATTTACCGCATCGATCCAACCCCTCCTTGCCAAACCAAACGCGCAAGCGCCCCCGAGCTCCCAAGTCCATCCTCTAGAGCTCCTCATGGTGAGCGATGTAGGCTCCTCCAAGCACCCTCACGGCTCTGTCAGAGGCGTTTGGGGCAGCTGTGTAGTTTTGCGCCTTCATCTCAAGTGTTTGGCTAAGCATGGTTATTTACCGGACTCAGATCTGACTGGGACCCACGCAGGACTGACATCCATGAATGGCCAAGTACACGCAGAGAATCAACCAAGCCCCCGAGAGGGCGAGAGGGTATGCATCTTCTCATTCCTATTGTTTGGAGCAGAATTTCCCATTCACTCCTTGTTCCGGGGTCTGTTGGATTTTTACGGGCTGCAACTCCACCATCTCACCCGCAACTCTATCCTTCATATCACAGGGTGCATTTCTCTTTCCAAGATGCACCTCGGATGCAAGGCGCACTTCAAGCTGTGGCGGAGATATTTTTTTATAATGCCCTGCTCACCGGCCGAAATGTTATATGAGGTCGGGGCAGCTGAAGTCTGTCGCATCTAAGGGACAGAGTACCCACCCGTCTCACCTCGGGAAGATAACGACATCTAGCCGACCGAGTGGTTCTACATAGACAATGTCCTCGTCTAGGAACCAGTCGGACCAGTCCTCCCTTTGTTCTCAGTGGAGCCCCCGAGGAGGCGATATAGCGGGAGGCCCAAGAGCTCGGCTTCAGAAGAGAGTGCTGAAGTGATCGAATTGGCGGCTCGAGTGATGCAGCTGACACACACTGACCTGCCATTATTTATGTAATGGACACGGTGATAGACTGAAGAATCCAACCACTTCATCAATGCCCTCACTTATTGTGTAAGTACAATGGGACCGACGATTCTTCACATACTACTCGGGAGATTTTCTATGACCAAGCAGCTTTCAGAGTAGATCTAGCTGGAATCTATAAAGGGATAGTAGAAGACTTCGCCCGACGACAGTTCCGTGACAAAATGTCCTATTATAATCTGTTACATCTCCAACGTATCTCTAATA
The DNA here is from genome assembly GCF_002162155.2 of Triticum dicoccoides. NCBI lineage: Eukaryota > Viridiplantae > Streptophyta > Magnoliopsida > Poales > Poaceae > Triticum > Triticum dicoccoides. The sequence continues at coordinate 270,059,638 of NC_041381.1, read as the reverse complement.
TTTTATTGTTCCATGTTACTATATTATCATTCTTGGATGTTTTACAATCGTTTTATAGCAACTTTATTGTAACACCCCCAGTGTCATTATACAATAACCTCACCCTAATGTACCATGTCATCAAGTTTTATTAAGCCAATTTGCCACTTGATAAAAATCAAAGTCAAATTCAAATTCAAATCGCAAGTCAAATTATTAGTTCTTCAAACTGTCCAACAAAAATGTTCATTAGGTAATTTTCATGCATTAACTAACGTTTTTATAAAGATTTAAAATGCCCCTGGATATGAAAACAGTACCCGAAACAGCCCCATTCAAATCATTTTCACTTAATCAAAATCCAAACAACTTCAAACCACTCCCAAAATTTTTGTGGCAGTGAGGTATATTGGATACTAACTATTGAGACCAGCCACAATATTTACCAAAGTGATTTACTGTTTAAAGAAAGTGCAAGCAGGAAATAAGATAGAAAGCAGAAAAGAAAGAGGAAAGACCTAAAGCCTAATGTGCTACTAGGCCTAATTGAACTACAGTTAAGGCCCAGCCCAGCTCCTCCTTATCCCCTTCCTCTGTTCATTGAACAGAGGCGTGGCGGCCATCCACCGGCGCCATAACCGGGCAGGGTGCACGCGCCGTCCATCCACTACCTCCCCGCTGTCTATAAGACCACCCCGACGCCCTGGACGAACCCTAGTTCTCCTCCCCTTTTCCCCCCGCGCCATTTTCTTCCTCTCCCACACACGCCCGAGCTCCACCCGCCATGTCCATCGTCGTCCTCGTGTCCATCGTCCACCTCATCGACAGAGGCCTCTGCAGGAGCTGTGTGTGCTTCATCTGCATTGACTCCAAGGAGCAGCTCCAGCAGGAGATCGCCACAACGCAGGAATCGACGTCGTCTTCTACCTTCGGCAACCGCGACGCCATTGCCGGATTTCGTCGCCTCCGAGACTCCCCCGAGCCCGTTATGCACACCTACAGGCTCGATGTGAGCCCTTCTCCATTTCCCCTCTCTCTCTGACCTCGAGCTCGTCCCCTAGCACTGTTGCCGCCGTGTCCAAGAGCTCCTAGCTGTTTTTCCCCGTGAGCGTGCTGCTTTGCTGCTACCGCTTTGCCTCTGCCGCCGCTCTGCTTACTGATGCCACTGTGTTGCTGCCGCGCGACCGCCCGCACCCGTCCAATGTCACCCGCGGCCGCCGTTTCCGTGCTGGTCGCGTCCGCTGTCGCACCTGCTCGTCACGCTGCGCCCGCGGCCGCGTCTCGCGCCACAACGCCCCGTGCGCGCCCCCTGGCCGCGTCCGGCCACGACCGGCCGCGCAGCGGACGTCCCCTGGTGGCACCCCCCCGCTCCCGTCGTCGTGCATTGCGCTCGCAGCCGCCCTTGGCCATGCCAGCCTGTAACTGCTTCTGTTCGCGGCCGCTACCTCCTGCTGTCGCTGAAACTCTGCTGCTAATGCCGGCTTCCTGCTGCTGCTTCTTGCTACTGTGGTCGCTCCTGGCTGCTCCTCATGCGACTGCTGCCGGCACTGCTTCTGCTGCCAGCGCCGCATCGCGCCTAGGTGTTGCGGCTGCTTGCTGCGGCCGCTCCGCGCTGCTGTTGCCGCTGCTCCGTGTATTGCTTTACTTTACCTGCTACTGCTCCATGGCCCTCCTGCTGCTCGCATGCTATTGCTACTGCCTTTAGCGCCACTGTTGCTTGCATGCTCTACCTTGCCACTACGTTGCTGCTCAGCCTTGCGGCTGGCATTGGCCTTGGCCATGGCAGAGTGTGTGCACGAGCACGTGTGTGTGAGCCGGCCCTTGTTTTGTTTTGGGGCTAACCACCGTCAGTGCTAACCCCTCCACCCCTAATTAAGTCAGTTAAAATACTTTTTCTTGTGTGCCAATGACATGTGGACCCCCCCCCATTAGTTAAGTAAATAATTAAATTGATTTAAGCTAGCAGTCCATGACATGTGGGTCCCTCCTGTCAGTTTGACCAAGTCAATAGTCGAACTATTTGACTGCTGACTCGACGTTGACTAGGCGGTCAACAGGGCCCACTGACCCCTCCTGTAAGCCACTGCGACTAGCTCACAGTGTGTACACATAACTTTTGTCTATTTATTTTTGAATTTAAAATAATTGCAGAAATTCTACAAATTGTTTAAAACTTTAAAAAAATTAATAGAAAATAAACCATAACTCGGATGAAAATATTTTATATATGAAAGTTGCTTAGAAAAATCCACGAACCCAGATACGCGGTCCGTTCATCTGTCACATGCCCCTAGCATGGTGAACATGGAACAGTCCCCTCTCTTTTCATTTGTCCAGAAAACACCAGACGTCGGGAAAACCCTTACGGATGTTTTCCCTCTCAGTCTGCAATGTCTAGCATTGCGTTAGTTCACCTCTAACACCGCATATTACCATGTTATGCTTTATGGTGCTTCGTTTGCTTTATATTCATTGTTTCTTCCCCTTCTTCTCTCCGGTAGAACCCGAGACCGATCCTGCCCCTGTGATCGACTACGTCGACAACGACCCTTCTTCCTTTACAACAGAGCTTCCAAGCAAGCCCCCTCTTTTGATCATCCCAATATCGCCCATTCCATTCCCTCATGCTTGCATTAGATTTTGCTACTGTAATTGATTGCTCCTATTCTGATGCATAGCCAGCTTTTGTAACCTACTTATTGTTACTTACCTGCTTATCTAAACTGCTTAGTATAGGTTGGTTAGAGATCCATCAGTGACCCCCACCTCCTTGTTGCCCCTGCTTCATCATCGAAGACCCGATCAACGGGATCGAAGACCAGGCCCCGGCACCGCACGTCACTTCCCCTTAGTTGCTCAACACTACTGGGTTACTATCGAGTGCCGAGGGTGAGACCTCATCAGCACTTCTGATGTTAACCCGGTAGTGTAGTTATTCGGTCGTGGTAATCGAGGGTGATTCTGCCTTAACCACTTCCGGTACGACTCTGTCGTGCAACCCGTCAAGTGTGAACCTCGAGGGTGGATCCTCTTACGTTCACCTTGATGATTACATCGAGTGGAATCCATCGAGGGTGACTCCTTAGGTTTTCCCCTTGGTGTTAGACACACGGTTACGGTGGTTACTATCACTTTACATTGAACCATGTTACTAATGACGGGTCAGCCCTGAGGGGTACCCGCGTGAGCATACTTGCGAGTGATGAGGAGTCGGGTTGACCTGGAGGGTGCCCGCGAGATAATTACGAGGCGTGGCCGGGCATTCTTAGCCCTTGCCGCAAGTCCTCGAGACGGGGCGACGGGGTCACATCTTTCGTGAGTCTCTGCTTGTTACTGCGCGTTCCTAATCCACTACGGTTCGGATATTTGATCTGAGGGGCTCTGGCCTGATAGCACTGACCATCACGTGGGCATTGTATGGGCGTTCTTCGTCGTATGCATCAGTCAAAGCTTAATAGACGTCAGCTACTGAGCGGCGCGCGCCGGGTTGGACTGCGTAAGCACCTGCCTTTTTGGAGGAGGTAGCTAGGTCTGCTCACCGGCCGCCCACGCAACATGCAGGAGTTCCCGGGGCGATGGCCCATGACCCCTGGGGGCATAGGTTTAGTCCGGCGTGATGACCTCTCTATTAAGCCTAGGTCGGGTTGCGGTATATTGTTTGGCCGAGGCCGGGCATGACCCAGGAAAGTGTGTCCGGCCGGAGTTAATCGAGCGTGGTGGGTAAGTTGGTGCACCCCTGCAGGGAAGAAAACATCTATTGATAGCCTGTCCTACAGTAACAGACACTTGGAGTTGTATCCCGATCGATACAACTAGAACTGGATACTTGTGATGAGATATGGATAGTATGGCTTTGGGATTGCTTTCTCGCAGGGAGTCGAGAAAGGATCTCTGGTCGAGGTTGATAACACTGCTACTACTTTACTTTATGCCACTCTTATCTCTTCTGATGCTGCAAGATGCTTGGATCTGCTTGAAGATGCTAGTCTTTGATAGGCTAGGCTTTTCCCCTTCTCTTCTGGTATTCTGCAGTCCAGTCCATAGATACAGCCCATTTCGTTGATACCGATGCATATGTAGTGTAGATCCTTGCTTGCGAGTACTTTGGATCAGTACTCACGGTTGCTTTGCTCCCCCTTTTCCCCCTTTCTTATTCTTTCCGGTTGATGCAACCAGATGTCGGAGCGCAGGAGCCAGATGCCACCATCGATGCCTACTACTACGTGGAGACCATCGACGACCAGGAGTAGTTAAGAGGCTCCCAGGCAGGAGGCCTTGCCTTTTCGATCATAGATGCTTTTGTGCTGGCCTTCTTAAGGCAAACTTGTCTAACTTATGTCTGTACTCAGATATTGTTGCTTCCCCTGACTCTTGTGTATTCGAGCTTATGTATTCGAGCCCTCGAGGCCCCTGGCTTGAATATAAAGCTTGTATTATTTTAATTTGTGTCTAGAGTTGTGTTGTGATATCTTCCCATGAGTCCTTGATCTTGATCGTACACATTTGCATGTATGATTAGTGTATGATTGAATCGAGGCCGGCACAAGTTGATATTTTTGGTTGTATCATTATATCAATATTTATTTCATTATGGGTTGTTACTACACATTATATCTCAATACTTATGGCTATTCTCTCTTATTTTACAAGGTTTACCATGAAGAGCGGGAATGCCGGCAGCTGGAATTCTGGCTGGAAAAGGAGCAAACATTGGAAACCTATTCTGCACTGCTCCGAAAATCCTGAAACTCCACGAAACTTATTTTTGGGATAAATAAGGATTATTGAGCGGAAGAAATACCTCAGGGGGCCCACACCTTGGCCAGGAGGGTGGGGGGCGCGCCCACCCCTATTGGGCGCGCCCCTGTCTCCTGGGCCCCCTGGTGGCCCCCCGGTGTCCATCCTATGCTATATGAAGGCTTTTACCCTGGAAAAAATCATGGGCAAGCTTATGGGACGAAACTCCGCCGCCACGAGGCGGAACCTTGGCGGAACCAATCTAGAGCTCCGGCAGAGCTGTTCTGCCGGGGACACTTCCCTCCGGGAGGGGGAAATGACCACCATCGTCATCACCAACGATCCTCTCATCGGGAGGGGGTCAATCTCCATCAACATCTTCACCAGCACCATCTCCTCTCAAAACCCTAGTTCATCTTTTGTATCCAATTTTGTATCCAAACCACAAATTGGTACCTGTGGGTTGCTAGTAGTGTTGATTAATCCTTGTAGTTGATGCTAATTGGTTTATTTGGTGTAAGATCGTACGTTCAGATCCTTAATGCATATTATTACTCCTCTGATTATGAACATGAATATGCTTTGTGAGTAGTTATGTTTGTTCCTGAGGACATGGGTGAAGTCTTGCTATTAGTAGTCATGTGATTTGGTATTCGTTCGATATTTTGATGAGATGTATGTTGTCTTTTCCTCTAGTGGTGTTATGTGAACGTCGACTACATGACACTTCACCATTGTTTGGGCCTAGAGAAAGGCATTGGAAAGTAATAAATAGATGATGGGTTGCTAGAGTGATAGAAGCTTAGACCCTAGTTTATGCGTTGCTTCGGTAGGGGCTGATTTGGATCCATATGTTTAATGCTGTGGTTAGGTTTACCTTAATACTTCTTTTGTAGTTGCGGACGCTTGCAATAAGGGTTAATCATAAGTGGGATGCTTGTCCAAGTAAGGGCAGTACCCAAGCACCGATCCACCCACATATCAAATTATCAAAGTACCGAACGTGATCATATGAGCGTGATGAAAACTATTTTGACAATAATTCCCATGTGTCCTCGGGAGCTCCTTTCTCATTATAAGAAATTGTCCAGGCTTATCCTTTGCTACATAAAGGATTGGGCCACCTTGCTGCACTTTATTTACTTTCATTGCTTGTTACTCGTTACAATTTATCTTATCACAAAACTATCTATTACCTACAATTTCAGTGCTTGCAGAGAAAACCTTACTGAAAACCGCTTATCATTTCCTTCTGCTCCTCGTTGGGTTAGACACTCTTACTTATCGAAAGGACTATGATCGATCCCCTACACTTGTGGGTCATCAAGACTCTTTTCTGGCGCCGTTGCCGGGGAGTGTAGCACTTTTGGTGAGTGGAACTTGGTAAGGAAACATTTATATAGTGTGTGGAAATTTTCTGTTACTTATCACTATGGAAACTAATCCTTTGAGGGGCTTGTTCGGGGTATCTTCACCCCAACCAGAAGAGCAAAGAGTTGCTCCTCAACCTACTGAACTTTTTGAAAATATTTACTTTGAGATTCCTTCGGGTATGATAGAGAAACTGCTAGCTAATCCATTTACAAGAAATGGAACATTGCATCCCGATTTACATCTTATCTTTGTGGATGAAGATTGTGGATTATTTAAGCTTGCAGGTATCCCTGATGATGTTGTCAAAAGGAAGGTCTTCCCTTTATCTTTGAAGGGAGATGCATTGACATGGTATAGGCTATGTGATGATACAAGATCTTGGAATTATAAACGATTGAAGTTGGAATTTCATCGGAAGTTCTATCCTATGCATCTTGTTCATCGTGATCGTAATTACATATATAATTTCTGGCCTCGCGAAGGAGAAAGCATCGCTCAAGCTTGGGGGAGGCTTAAGTCAATGTTATATTCATGCCCCAATCATGAGCTCTCCAGAGAAATGATTATTCAAAACTTTTATGCTCGTCTTTCTCTCAATGATCGCAACCTACTCGATACTTCTTGTGCTGGTTCTTATATGCTGAAGACTATTGATTTCAAATGGGACTTATTGGAAAGAATTAAATGCAACTCTGAAGATTGGGGTTCCGAGGATGGTAACGAGTCAGGTATGACACCTAAGTTCGATTGTGTTAAATCTTTTATGGATACCGATGCTTTTCGTGGATTTAGCACTAAGTATAGACTTGACTTTGAGATAGTAGCTTCTTTCTGTGAATCTTTTGCTACTCACGTTGATCTCCCTAAAGAAAAGTGGTTTAAATATAATCCTCCCGTTGAAGTAAAAGTAGTTGCACCTATTACAGTTGAAGAAAAGACTGTCTCTTATAGTGATCCTATTGTTCCTACTACTTATGTTGAGAAACCTCCTTTTCCTGTTAGGATAAAGGATCATGCTAAAACTTCGACTGTTGTTCGTAAGAGTAATACTAGGACTTATACACCTCCTGAGCAAATCAAAGTTGAACCTAGTATTGCTATGGTTAAAAATCTCTTGGATGATGATTGAGATGAGCATGTTATTTATTTCTGTGGTGAGACTGCTAATATTGCTAGACCAGATACTAAGATACATAGACCTGTGGTAGGCATGCCTGTTATTTCTGTTAAAATAGGAGACCATTGTTATCATGGCTTATGTGATATGGGTGCTAGTGCTAGTGCAATACCCTATGACTTATATAAAGAAATTATGCATGATATTGCATCCGTTGAATTAGAAGACATTGATGTTACCATTCAGCTTGCTAATAGGGATACCATTAAACCAGTTGGGATAGTTATAGATGTTGAAGTCTTGTGTGGGAAGGTCAAATATCCTGCTGATTTTCTTGTTCTTGGTTCCCCATAAGATGATTTTTGTCCCATTATTTTTGGTAGACCCTTCTTGAATACAGCTAGTGCTAGGATTGATTGTGAAAAGGATACTGTTACGATTGGCTTAGAGGGTATGTCTCATGAGTTTAATTTTGCTAACTTTCATAGACAACCTCGTGATAGAAAATCACCTAGTAAGGATGAGATTATTGGTCTTGCTTCCATTCCCGTGCCTCCTACTGATCCGTTAGAACAATATTTGCTAGACCATGAAAATGAAATGTTTATGAAGGAAATTAGGGAAATAGATGAAGTGTTCCTTAAACAGGAACCTATGCTGAAACACAACTTTCCCATTGAAATTCTTGGGGATCCCCCTCCACCCAAGAGTGATCCCATGTTTGAACTCAAACCATTACCTAATAATCTTAAGTTTGCTTATCTTGATGAAAACAAAATATATCCTGTTATTATTAGTGCTGACCTTTCAGAGCAAGAAGAAGAAAGATTATTGAAAACCCTGAAGAAGCACCACGTTGCTATTGGATATACTCTGGATGATCTTAAGGTCATTAGTCCCACGTTATGTGATGAGGACATGGCTACCTTGGATAAGACCAAAAATATTGTATACATGCATATTTGTAAGGTGATTTCTAGTGCAAACTATTCAATAATCTATTTATGTTATCCAGAACAAAAATACTTCACACACTTTTGTGTTTTGTCTAATTGCAGGTCTATGGGACATTTGTACAATCCACATATGAAGATAAGGGAAAAAAAGAAGTTTAGGTGCTGTTCAAAAAGTCCTCTCACGTCACTTTTGGGCCAAGAAAAGATAGAGTCCAAGTCTCTCACGTTCTGGATTCAGATTCGGACTCCACAGACATAACTGACTCAAAATGCCAACAACTTTTTCATACAGACTCCGAATTGGGTGATTCTTTTTTTGTTGGAAAGTAGATTTCATGCTCTTTCCAACCCAATTGGAATCACCTTAAAATCCGTCCGGAGCGTTGAGTTATGGACGAAACAATTTGACGCTGCAGTAGAATCCGAGTCAAACTACAAGTCCAAAGGTGTTACGTCACCTCCACTTGGGCCCATTGGCCTTGTACAACCTAGGATTAGTTTTAGGCTGCCCTGGGACGTCCTCCCATCTCCTTGGCCGCCATCCCTTGCTCCTATATAAGGAGATCCATCCAGTAGCTTTTCCCTTGGGTTTTGTTTAGATTAAAAGTTCGCCATAGCTGCAACTTCGCCTACTTCGTTTGTGTTCAACAACCAGACCAAGACGTCACAAAACCCCACCTTCATTAATAAAGCTTTCCTCTTTTATTCGCAATATCTAGATTGCAATCTTAGCTTCTTGCTTGTTCTCCATTTGCTCGCAGGCAATAGACCCTCGTGGTCAGGTTGATCGTGCTCTGGCGTGGTCAATAACCCCTCGGAAGTTGGTTTAGCGATTGCTAAGGCGCGACGTCTTCGCACGTTCGTAGTCGGATCGTCAAAGTTGACTCCCACAGAAAACGATTGCTATCTCATGGAAACATCGGGACACCTCCGCCTCTATCAAGTGGTATCAGTTTTCAGATTGCTCGGTGAGATTTTCCAGTTATCCCTAGATTCGATTTATTTTCTTACCTATTGTCCAAGAATAAGACACAAAAAAGTTAGATTTATTCATCATTTGTCCTAGCCAGTCGAAGCCTTTGCAATTTTCTTTTCATTGTTTGCATTATTGAATTATCGGTTGCATCGTCGTGTCGAGTTGCTGGTCTTAGTGCCTAGTTCCTTTAGAGTTTCGAGTTCTATTCACATTAGTCACGCCGCCGCTGCATCATTATCCCTTCCGCTGTCCACCATCTCATCCATCAATTTCCACCATGTGCTATGCACTTTTCATTGTCATAATCATAGTTGTGGTCATTCACATCTTCGCCTGATCCAATCTGCATCTTATCTAGTTTGTCTTGGAAAGAGGGAGAAAAAAAAGATAGAGAAAAAAAGGAAAAAAAGGAAATAAGAAAAAGAAAAAGATAGAGATAGAGAAGAAAAAGAAAAAAAAGTGTGAGAAAAAAAGAGAGAAAAAAAATCGGATCTATCTAGAATCAATCTCGTACCTGAATTCGGATTGGAATCTGTTTTGCGCACTGTTCATTAAAACAGGTGTATCTTCCTCATACGAAGTCCGTTTTGGCTCTGTGAGTACTCAAATTAAAGGTAGCGATGAGCCGCATCTAAATAGTTGCAGAAGCTAGTTCACTACTTGATACCTCAAAATCGGCTCCTAAATAGGACTTTTTGCCCTCCGAAATTCGTGAACATAGCTTGTTCCAATTGTTCAGGCCATCTTTAGAATTCTTTGACTCCTCATATCACTTCGGAATTGAGTGATTCTTGTTGCATTGGAAATCTTGAGTTAGTAGCATTCTTTGAAAAAATTTATCAGAAAATTGGCTCAAACTTTTCAAAAGGAAAGTTGGAGAGAGAGTTGTTGTATATCCTGCTTGGCAGTTGTTTTTCTTCATTATCTTCACTGCCGTTGTGATCTTCACTTATATCCTGTTGTCTAGAGGTACTTAGTATCCTTCATTGATGCTAGTTGTGCTACGCCATGACCTCATTAGTGTTCTAGGCTCGCGTCTCTAGTTCGGTCTAGCCTAGGAACAGCACAGTACCGTTGTTGAGCGTTTATTCAACATTGCATCTTTGAATTGATTATTGCTAAAAAAAATTGCTACAATATATAGCCAACCCAGCTCCACATATTTCTTCACCGTGTATACGTACGTTCCCTTGGCAATCGCTTTACACAATCTTCAGAGTTACTTGACACCGCTGGTTGCCTGTCACCACCTGCTACATGGTAAGAATTTGTAAGATATTGATATTTGCTATACTGTGAGTTTTACCACCACATCCTAGTAGTTCATAGGAATATTATTCTCGAATTTGTTTCTTGTTTCTACTAATCATGACAGGTTCCGGAGATAGAAGTTCTTGGATGACGGACACATCTCCACCATCACGAGAGTTGGGACAACACACACAAGCACATGGTCAGGTTATCTTTTTACCGTCATTTGAGGGTAGATTTAATCCTGCTATTTATCTTGCTTGGGAGCTTAAAGTTGGACAAGTTTTAGTCACCATGACTTTTCTGAACTTGAGTGAGTACGAGCTGCCACTAGAGCATTTACTGGTTTTTCTTCTGTTTGGTGGAGTGTACATTGTAAGAAAAACATTGATAACCAACCCACAACTTGGAAAGTTTTGAAAGCTGTAATGAGAAAACAATTTTTTCCTTCTTACTATCGTCGTGAATTGCTTTGCAAATTGGAACAATTAAAACAAGGCAGTAACACTGTTCATGCTTACTACCAAGAGTTCAAATCTTATATGCATCATTGTGACATAGAAGAATCTGAGAATGATACAATGAATAGATTTTTTGGTGGTTTGAACCATGATATCCGTGCAAGATTTCACAATATTCCTCGTTGCATTATTGGTATGTATGTTCGCGCTTGTACCTTTGAGAGACAAATATAGGAGCATGCACTGTGTGACTACAACAACTACTATTCTAGTTCATGGTCACCACCGCTGGTTGGTTCCTCCATCGTTGCACCTACTAGAGCAGCCCCACCTTGGATTGTGAGCGCGACATCATCTTAAGAGTATGGTGCATTGTCAACGTCCGTACCTACATCAGCTACGTCTTTACAACAAGGTAACAATAAAGGTATTGATGATATAACTTCACATGAGAATGATGCATCCCTTGTTAACTTGAATGCATCATGTGTTGAGTTACCTGGTGATTTGAGCACATCAACTATTTTAGAGAATCTTGATACTGTCATGAATGCGTCATGTGTTCAAACAACTAAAATACCAACAATTTTGAGTGCACCCATTGAATTAACTGTTGATGCAAAAGAATCAATGTTTAATCATTTTGATATGACCTCTAATCTTGGTGATGATTCTGTGTCGAATGACTTATTGCATGTTTGCTTATTTAAGCATGTTTTAGCATGTAAATTTGATGCAAGTAAGGTTTATTCAACAATGTTGGGATGGTTTAATGATGAATATTGCCAATCTTTTGATATGAATAAGAGCTTCACTTTTATGTGCAAACTGAGTTGCAATATTTTCATGCATTCTACTTATGATAATATTTTGGTTTTATATTTTATAATCTATGAAGGTTCCTCATATATACATGTGTCATATGTGCAAAATTCAAGGGAAGTAAAAATGACATATACATATACAACATGTACACCTTGTCTGTTTTGTTAGCCACATTCAGATTAAGCAACGCCGAGGACGGCTTTGTTTTCAAGAAGGGGAGGATGATGAGGACATGAATAACTTGGATAAGACCAAAAATATTGCATACATGCATATTTGTCAAGTGATTTCTAGTGTAAACTATTCAATAATCTATTTATGTTATCCAGAACAAAAATACTTCACACACTTTTGTGTTTTGTCTAATTGCAGGTGTATGGGACATTTGTACAATCCACATATGAAGATAAGGGAAAAGGAGAAGTTTAGGTGCTGTTCAAAAAGTCCTCTCACGTCACTTTTGGGCCAAGAGAAGATAGAGTCCAAGTATCTCACGTTCTGGATTCAGATTCGGACTGCACAGACATACCTGACTCCAAACGCCAACAACTTTTTCATACAAACTCCGAATTGGGTGATTCTTTTTTATTGGAAAGTAGATTTCATGCGCTTTCCAACCCAATTGGAATCACGTTCAAATCCATCCGGAGCACTGAGTTATGGACGAAACAATATGACGCTACACGAGAATCCGAGTCAAACTACAAGTCCAAAGGTGTTACGTCACCTCCACTTGGGCCCGTTGGCCTTGTACGACCTAGGGTTAGTTTTAGGCTGCCTTGGGACGTCCTCCCACCTACTTGGCCGCCATCCCTTGCTCCTATATAAGTAGATCCATCTAGTAGCTTTTCCCTTGGGTTTTGTTTAGATTAAATGTTCACCATAGCTGCAACTTCGCGTAGTTCGTTTGTGTTCAACGACCAGACCAAGGCGTCACAGAACCCCACCTTCATTAATAAAGCTTTCCTCTTTTATTCACAATATCCAGATTGCAATCTCAGTTTCTTGCTTGTTCTTTGTTTGCTCGCAGGAAATAGACCCTCGTGGTCAGGTTGATCGTGCTCCGGCGTGGTCAATAACCCCTCGGAAGTTAGTTTAGCGATTGCTAAGGCGCGACGTCTTCGCACGTTCGTAGTCGGATCGTCAAAGTCGACTCCCACAGAAAACGATTGCTATCTCATCGAAACATCGGGACACCTCCGCCTCTATCAAGTGGTATCAGTTTTCAGGTTGCTCGGTGAGATTTTCCAGTTATCCCTAGATTCGATTTATTTTCTTACCTATTGTCCAAGAAAAAGCCACAAAAAAGTTAGATCTATTCATCATTTTTCCTAGCCAGTCGAAGCTTTGCAATTTTTTTCATTGTTTGCATTATTGAATTATCGGTTGCATCGTCGTGTCGAGTTGCTGGTCTTAGTGTCTAGTTCCTTTAGAGTTTCGAGTTCTGTTCACATTAATCACGCCACCGCTGCATCATTATCCCTTCCGCTGTCCACCATCCCATCCATCAATTTCCACCACGTGCTACGCACTGTTCATTGTCATTATCATAGTTGTGGTCATTCACATCTTCGCCTGATCCAATCTGCATCTTATCTAGTTTGTGTTGGAAAGAGGGAGAAAAAAAGATAGAGAAAAAAAAGAAGAAAAGGAAATAAGAAAAAGAAAAAGAGAGAGAAGAAAAAGAAAAAAAAAGTGTGAGAAAAAAAAGAGATGAAAAAAATCGGATCTATCTAGAATCAATCCCGTACCTGAATTCGGATTGGAATCTGTTTTGTGCACTGTTCAGTAAAACAGTTGTATCTTCCTCATACGAAATCCGTTTTGGCTCCGTGACTACTCAAATTAAATTTAGAGACAAGCCTCATCTAAATAGTTGCAGAAGCATGTTCAATATTTGACACCTCAAAATCAGCTTCTAAATAGGTCTTTTTGCCCTTCAAAGTTCGTGAACATAGCTTGTTCCAATTATTCAGGCCATCTTTAGAATCCTTTGACTCCTCATATCACTTCGGAATTGAGTGATTATTTTTGCATTGAAAAGCTTGAGTTAGTAGCATTCTTTGAAAAAATTTATCAGAAAATTGGCTCAAACTTTTCAAGAGGAAAGTGGGAGATAGAGTTGTTGTATATCCTGCTTGGCAATTGTTTTTCTTCATTATCTTCACTGCCGTTGTGATCTTCACTTATATCTTGCTGTCCAGAGCTACTTAGTATCCTTCATTGATGCTAGTTGTGCTATGCCGTGACCTCATTAGTGTTCTAGGCTCGCGTCTCTAGTCCGGTCTAGCCTAGGACCAGCACAGTACCGTCGTTGAGCGTTTATTCAACATTGCATCTTTGAATTGATTATTGCTACAAAAATTTGCTACCATATATAGCCAACCCAGCTCCACATATTCCGTGTATACGTACGTTCCCCTGGCAATCGCTTTACACAATCTTCAGAGTTACTTGACACCGCTGGTTGCGTGTCACCACCTGCTGCATGGTAAGAACTTGTAAGATATTGATATTTGCTATACTGTGAGCGTTTTACCACCACATCCTAGTAGTTCATAGGAACATTATTCTCGAATTTTGTTTCTTGTTTCTACTAATCATGATAGGTTCCGGAGATAGAAGTTCTTGGATGACGGACACGTCTCCACCATTACGAGAGTTGGAACAACACACATGAGCACATGTCAGGTTATCTTTTTTACCGTCATTTGAGGGTACATTTAATCCTGCTATTTATGTTGCTTGGGAGCTTGAAGTAGAACAAGTTTTTAGTCACCATGACTTTTCTGAACTTGAGCGAGTACGAGCTGCCACTAGAGCATTTACTGGTTTTGCTTCTGTTTGGTGGAGTGTACATTATAAGAAAAACATTGATAGCCAACCCACAACTTGGAATGTTTTGAAAGCTGTAATGAGACAAAAAAAATTTCCTCCTTACTATCGTCGTGAATTGCTTTGCAAATTGGAACAATTAAAACAAGGCAGTAACACTGTAACATCCCAAATTTTCAATTTGGAATGTTATACATAGATCATCATTGCATATCATATTTTTGTTGCATTGTTGGCTCGATCCTAGAAATTCTATGCAACTCAAGGACCCACGGAGAGAGTTGGGGATTTCATTATTTTCTTATTTGAGTTTTTCTCAAATTTTGAAAATAGGATCATCAATTTTATTTATTTTATCTTCAATTATTTCTACTACCAAAAATTCAGAGAGGGAATAAAATGACTTTCCCAAAATAAAGAAAATAATGAAGATTTAGTAAAAAAATCAAATAAGATTTTATTTTGGAGTTTTTTGCCCTTTTATTTGGATTTACGAAAAATGCGCGTTTTTTTCAAAATTGCATTTAGGACCCAAATAAATGTTCTTCTTGTCCGGCTTGATTTTAGAAGCCGGGGAAAATTTATTTCGGGATTTTTGGAGTCCGTTTAGTATTTCTTTTTATTTTTCTTCTCCGCGGAATTATTTAAAAAAAACACGAACCGCCTTTGGGCCGTGCCCGAGCGGGACTCCGCCCGGGGGCGCCTTTAAATAGCGCCGCCCCGAGCCCCCCCAGGCCCGTCAGCCACCCGCGCCCCGCCAGCCCAGCCGCCGCCGCCGCCGGCCCACCCCGCGCCCGAAACCCTAACCCTAGCCGCCTCGAGCCCCGCGCCGCCGCCTCGCCGACCCGCCGCCCGAGGTTCGCCGCACCTCGTAATCCGCACCGTTTTTTTATAAAAACCGAGCGGTTTTTCTTCGGTTTTTTTTCGGTTTTTCGTTAGATCGATTTTTTTTTGGTTTAGTTAATTAGCGAGCGTTCGCTCATTCGTTCGTTTTAACGAACGTACTCGTCAGACATGTTTAGTCTACGAACGTTCGTTCGTTAGCCCGTTCGTCGTTTTTCTTTTTCTTGGATTAAATCCGCGATTTTTCTGATCGTGATTCCTGATCCGATTTTTGTTTTAGTATAACTTTTCGCTCGTTTATCGGAATCAGGCGATTCAAGCGCCTGGAGTTTCGTCTCGAAACCCTCTTTCCGAATAATCTACTTAAACCAGTTTTTACTGTGGTAAAATTTGACTTAGGTCCAGATTAGTAAAACGAAGCTGTTTTCTTTCGCCGTTTGACTTTCGTTGCTTTGTTTGATTTGGTTCTTTTTGCAAACCGGAGTTCTTAAGTTGAACTTTTCAGGTTAGATCTTTTATTCGAGTTTTACTTGTGCATTAGATGAGTACTTATTGTATGCTTGTTTGTTTGTCTGCGATAGAATACCCGGAGTGCGCCACCTGTTACTTCGAGTCTCTAGGTATCGCGGATCATCAGCAAGGCAAGTAACACTTGATCATACCTTTTCTCATACCCAGTTTTTATGCATTAGACCAATCCCCAAATAATTGCATGATTAGGATCTAATTAAATTGTGGGATGGGAAGTAGATGAGGTAGCACCTATTACCTGTTTTATTTTCAAACCCCTGGGAGTTACTTCTACGTTTGCTTATTATGCCATGCTATGCTAGTAGACGTGGATTGGGTGAGTGTATCCATGACAGATGTGAGATTGTTAATCAATGGTTTATTTAAGGTGGCAACTTAAACACACATCTGGGTGGATTGAGGCACCTGGTTTCTATCAGGACTTCCCTGTATTTCTTCGGACCGCCACCCAGGCTCAAAGGGATCATGAGATTATTCAAACTAGAAACTTATGTGTGCAGCCACAAGCCATTATGGGCTCTGGCATAGTTGATTAAGTTGTGCGAACTCTTACGGGTAGACTAGCAGATGTAGGGGAAAGTAGGTGTACCGGTCTACCCACATATAAGGTGCTAGTGCTTCCGAAAGACTATGTCTCGGTCATCCGTTTCTCAAACATCATGTAGTGCGAGGAATCAAACGGAGGCGATCGATTCTTGTGGGCAAAAGTGCGCAAACCTCTGGAGAGTGTATAAACTAATCATGGTTAGCCGTGTCCCCGGTTATGGACATTTTGAGTATCTAGTATCTGGATATCATGTGAATCTCATCATGTTACTCTAATTTAATATTGTTGGGTTTAATGAGTATTTTTAATTGGGATTGAGAATGCTATCAACCATTCTCAATGTTCAACAACCACCATGATAGTTAAATAAAGTTATTCCTTTGCAGTACGGAAAAATTGGCTTTATGCAAAACTGTAACCATAGAGCTTTTCCACCAGCCAAATATGCATGTAGTATAGCTTAATCCATTGTTATCCTCTATGTGTTACATTGCCAGCATATTCCATGTGCTGACCCGTTTTCGGGCTGCAACGTTTCATGTTGCAGACTTTTCAGACAACGAGTAAGGTGCTTTTAGGTCGTGGTTCTATACTCAGTGATGCCGTTGGAGTTGATGGACTCGCTTATCTTCCAAGTCTTCCGCTGTTATCGATTTTAGATGGCCTTAAGCCATATTTATTTCAATAAGTTCTCTTTTGAGACATTCGATGTAATAAGTGTGTGATTGCTACTCTGTTATAAATCCTCCAAGTACTGTGTGGTGTCAGCATTACTGATCCAGGAATGACACTGAGCACAGAGATTAGACTGTTTGAGGTCTAGTCGCTACAAACACTGTTCATGCTTACTACCAAGAGTTCAAATCTTATATGCATCATTGTGACATAGAAGAATCTGAGGATAATATAATGAATAGATTTTTTGGTGGTTTGAACCATGATATCCGTGCAAGATTTCACTATATTCCTCGTTGCATTACTGGTATGTATGTTCGCGCTTGTACCTTTAAGAGACAGATATATGAGCATGCATTGGGTGACTACAACATCTACTATTCCAGTTCATGGTCACCACCGCCGGTCGGTTCCTCCACCGTTGCACCTACTAGAGAAGCCCCACCTCAGATTGTGAGCGCGACATCATCTCAAGAGTATGGTGCATTGTCAATGTCCGTACCTACATCAGCTACGTCTTTGCAACAAGGTAACAATAAAGGTATTGATGATATAACTTCACATGGGAATGATGCATCCCTTGTTAACTTGAATGCATCATGTGTTGAGTTACCTGGTGATTTGAGCACATCACCTATTTTAGAGAATCTTGATACTGTCATGAATGCGTCATGTGTTCAAACAACTAAAATACCAACAATTTTGAGTGCACCCATTGAATTAACTGTTGATGCAAAAGAATCAATATTTAATCATTTTGATATGAAACCTAATCTTGGTGATGATTCTGTGTCGAATGACTTATTGCATGTTTGCTTATTTAAGCATGTTGTAGCATGTAAATTTGATGCAAGTAAGGTTTATTCACTAATGTTGGGATGGTTTAATGATGAATATTGCCAATCTTTTGATATGAATAAGAGCTTCACTTATATATGCAAACTGAGTTGCAATATTTTCATGCATTCTACTTATGATAATATTTTGGCTTTATATTTTATAATCTATGAAGGTTCCTCATATATACATGTGTCATATGTGCAAAAATCAAGGGAAGTAAAAATGACATATACATATACAACATGTACACCTTGTCTGTTTTGTTAGCCACATTTCAGATTAAGCAACGCCGAGGACGGCTTTGTTTTCAAGAAGGGGAGGATGATGAGGACATGACTAACTTGGATAAGACCAAAAATATTGCATACATGCATATTTGTCAGGTGATTTCTATGCAAACTATTCAATAATCTATTTATGTTATCCAGAACAAAAATACTTCACACACTTTTGTGTTTTGTCTAATTGCAGGTGTATGGGACATTTGTACAATCCACATATGAAGATAAGGGAAAAGGAGAAGTTTAGGTGCT
This sequence comes from Triticum dicoccoides, assembly GCF_002162155.2. NCBI lineage: Eukaryota > Viridiplantae > Streptophyta > Magnoliopsida > Poales > Poaceae > Triticum > Triticum dicoccoides. The sequence continues at coordinate 270,041,158 of NC_041381.1, read as the reverse complement.
GTTCAAAAAGTCCTCTCACGTCACTTTTGGGCCAAGAGAAGATAGAGTCCAAGTATCTCACGTTCTGGATTCAGATTCGGACTGCACAGACATACCTGGCTCAAAACGCCAACAACTTTTTCATAAAGACTCCGAATTGGGTGATTCTTTTTTTGTTGGAAAGTAGATTTCATGATCTTTCCATCCCTATTGGAATCACCTTAAAATCCATCCGGAGCGTTGAGTTCTGGACGAAACAATATGACGCTGCACCAGAATCCGAGTCAAACTACAAGTCCAAAGGTGTTACGTCACCTCCACTTGGGCCCATTGGCCTTGTACGACCTAGGGTTAGTTTTAGGATGCCTTGGAACGTCCTCCCACCTCCTTGGTCGCCACCCCTTGCTCCTATATAAGTAGATCCATCTAGTAGCTTTTCCCTTGGGTTTTGTTTAGATTAAAAGTTCGCCATAGCTGCAACTTCGCGTACTTCGTTTGTGTTCAACGACCAGACCAAGGCGTCACAGAACCCAACCTTCATTAATAAAGCTTTCCTATTTTATTCGCAATATCCAGATTGCAATCTCAGTTTCTTGCTTGTTCTTCGTTTGCTCGCAGGAAATAGACCCTCGTGGTCAGGTTGACCGTGCTCCGGCGTGGTCAATAACCCCTCGGAAGTTGGATTAGCGATTGCTAAGGCGCGACGTCTTCGCACGTTCGTAGTCGGATCGTCAAAGTCGATTATCACAGAAAATGATTGCTATCTCATCGAAACATCGGGACACCTCCGCCTCTATCTAGTGGTATCAGTTTTCAGGTTGCTCAGTGAGATTTTCCAGTTATACCTAGATTCGATTTATTTTCTTACCTATTGTCCAAGAAAAAGCCACAAAAAAGTTAGATCTATTCATCATTTGTCCTAGCTATTCGAAGCCTTTGCAATTTTCTTTTTATTGTTTGCATTATTGAATTATCGGTTGCATCTCGTGTCGAGTTGCTGGTCTTAGTGTCTAGTTCCTTTAGAGTTTCAAGTTCTGTTGACATTAGTCACACCGCCACTGCATCATTATCCCTTCTACTGTCCACCATCCCATCCATCAATTTCCACCACGTGCTACACACTGTTCATTGTCATAATCATAGTTGTGGTCATTCATATCTTCGCCTGATCCAATCTGCATCTTATCTTGTTTGTCTTGGAAAGAGGGAGAAAAAAAGATAGAGAAAAAAAAGAAAAAAAGGAAATAAGAAAAAGGAAAAAAAGTATGAGAAAAAAAGAGAGAATAAAAAAAATCGGATCTATCTAGAATCAATCTCGTACCTGAATTTGGATTGGAATCTGTTTTGTGCACTGTTCAGTAAAACAGGTGTATCTTCCTCATACGAAATCCGTTTTGCCTCCGTGAGTACTCAAATTAAAGCTAGCGACGAGCCACATCTAAATAGTTGCAGAAGCTAGTTAAATATTTGACACCTCAAAATCGGCTTCTAAATAGGTCTTTTTTCCCTCCAAAGTTCGTGAACATAGCTTGTTCCAATTGTTTAGGCCATCTTTATAATTCTTTGACTCCTCATATCACTTTGGAATTGAGTGATTCTTTTTGCATTGGAAAGCTTGAGTTAGTAGCATTCTTTGAAAAATTTATCAGAAAATTGGCTCAAACTTTTCAAGAGGAAAGTTGGAGAGAGAGTTGTTGTATATCCTGCTTGGCAGTTGTTTTTCTTCATTATGTTCACTGCCGTTGTGATCTTCACTTATATCTTGCTGTCCAGAGCTACTTAGTATCCTTCATTGATGCTAGTTGTGCTACGCCGTGACCTCATTAGTGTTCTAGGCTCGCGTCTCTAGTCCGGTCTAGCCTAGGACCATCACAGTACCGTCGTTGAGCGTTTATTCAACATTGCATCTTTGAATTGATTATTGCTAAAAAAAATTGCTACCATATATAGCCAACCCAGCTCCACATATTTCTACATCGTGTATACGTACGTTCCCCTGGCAATCACTTTACACAATCTTCAGAGTTACTTGACACCGCTGGTTGCCTGTCACCACCTGCTGCATGGTAAGAACTTGTAAGATATTGATATTTTCTATACTGTGAGCGTTTTACCACCACATCCTAGTAGTTCATAGGAACATTATTCTCGAATTTTGTTTCTTGTTTCTACTAATCATGACAGGTTCCGGAGATAGAAGTTCTTGGATGACGGACACGTCTCCACCATCACGAGAGTTGGGACAACACACACAAACACATGGTCAGGTTATCTTTTTACCGTCATTTGAGGGTAGATTTAATCCTGCTATTTATCTTGCTTGGGAGCTTGAAGTTGAACAAGTTTTTAGTCACCATGACTTTTTTGAACTTGAGCGAGTACGAGCTGCCACTAGAGCATTTACTGGTTTTGCTTCTGTTTGGTGGAGTGTACATTGTAAGAAACACATTTGATAACCAACCCACAACTTGGAAAGTTTTGAAAGGTGTAATGAGACAACAATTTTTTCCTCCTTACTATCGTCGTGAATTGTTTTGAAAATTGGAACAATTAAAACAAGGCAGTAACACTGTTCATGTTTACTACGAAGAGTTCAAATCTTATATGCATCATTGTGACATAGAAGAATCTGAGAATGATACAATGAATAGATTTTTTGGTGGTTTGAACCATGATATCCATGCAAGATTTCACTATATTCCTCGTTGCATTACTGGTGTGTATGTTCGCGCTTGTACCTTTGAGAGACAGATACAGGAGCATGCATTGGGTGACTACAACAACTATTCTAGTTCATGGTCACCACCGCCGGTTGGTTCCTCCACCGTTGCACCTACTAGAGCATCCCCACCTCGGATTGTGAGTGTGACATCTTCTCAAGAGTATGGTGCATTGTCAACGTCCGTACCTACATTAGCTACGTCTTTGCAACAAGGTAACAATAAAGGTATTGATGATATAACTTCACATGAGAATAATGCATCCCTTGTCAAGTTGAATGCATCATGTGTTGAGTTACCTGGTGATTTGAGCACATCACCTATTTTAGAGAATCTTGATACTGTCATGAATGCGTCATGTGTTCAAACAACTAAAATACCAACAATTTTGAGTGCACCCATTGAATTAACTGTTGATGCAAAAGAATCAATGTTTAATAATTTTGATATGACCTCTAATCTTGGTGATGATTCTGTGTCGAATGACTTATTGCATGTTTGCTTATTTAAGCATGTTTTAGCATGTAAATTTCATGCAAGTAAGGTTTATTCACCAATGTTGGGATGGTTTAATGATGAATATTGCCAATCTTTTGATATGAATAAGAGCTTCACTTATATGTGCAAACTGAGTTGCAATATTTTCATGCATTCTACTTATGATAATATTTTGGCTTTATATTTTATAATCTATGAAGGTTCCTCATATATACATGTGTCATATGTGCAAAAATCAAGGGAAGTAAAAATGACATATACATATACAACATGTACACCTTGTCTGTTTTGTTAGCCACATTCAAATTAAGCAACGCCGAGGACGGCTTTGTTTTCAAGAAAGGTAGGATGATGAGGACATGACTAACTTGGATAAGACCAAAAATATTGCATGCATGCATATTTTTCAGGTGATTTCTAGTGCAAACTATTCAATAATCTATTTATGTTATCCAGAACAAAAATACTTCACACACTTTTGTGTTTTGTCTAATTGCAGGTGTATGGGACATTTGTACAATCCACATATGAAGATAAGGGAAAATTAGAAGTTTCGGTGTTGTTCAAAAAGTCCTCTCACGTCATTTTTGGGCCAAGAGAGGATAGAGTCCAAGTATCTCACATTCTGGATTCAGATTCGGACTGCACAGACACACCTGACTCAAAACGCCAACAACTTTTTCATAAATACTCCGAATTGGGTGATTCTTTTTTTGTTGGAAAATAGATTTAATGATCTTTCCAACCCAATTGGAATCACCTTAAAATCCGTCCGAAGCGTTGAGTTATGGACGAAACAATCTGACGCTGCACCAGAATCCGAGTCAAACTACAAGTCCAAAGGTGTTATGTCACTTCCACTTGGGCCCATTGGCCTTGTACGACCTAGGGTTAGTTTTGGGCTGCCTTGGGACGTCCTCCCACCTCCTTGGCCGCCACCCCTTGCTCCTATATAAGTAGATCCATCTAGTAGCTTTTCCCTTGGGTTTTATTTAGATTAAAAGTTTGCCATAGCTGCAACTTCGCGTACTTCGTTTGTGTTCAACGACCAGACCAAGGCGTCACAGAACCCCACCTTCATTAACAAAGCTTTCCTATTTTATTCACAATATCCAGATTGCAATCTCAGTTTCTTGCTTGTTCTTCGTTTGCTCGAAGGAAATAGACCTTGTGGTCAGGTTGATCGTGCTCCGGCGTGGTCAATAACCCCTCGGAAGTTGGTTTAGCGATTGCTAAGGCGCGACGTCTTCGCACGTTCATAGTCGGATCGTCAAAGTCGACTCCCACAGAAAACGATTGCTATCTCATAGAAACATCGGGACACTTTTGCCCCTATCATTATGCCAACACAAAATTATTTGGAGGCTGATGCTAAACCAGTTAGAGATCCTCAACGACGATTGAATCCCAAGATGAAAGAAGTGGTAAGAAAGGAGATAATAAAGCTCCTTGAGGCAGGTATAATTTATCCCATTGCTGATAGTGATTGGGTAAGACATGTCCATTGTGTTCCTAAAAAGGGAGGTATTACTGTCGTTCCTAATGATAAAGATGAATTGATCCCGCAAAGAATTATTATAGGTTATAGGATGGTAGTTGATTTTCGTAAATTAAATAAAGCTACTAAGAAAGATCATTACCCTTTACCTTTTATTGATCAAATGCTAGAAAGACTATCCAAACACACACATTTCTGCTTTCTAGAGGGTTATTATGGTTTCTCTGAAATACATGTGTCAGCGGGGGATCAATCAAAAACTACTTTTACTTGCCCTTTCGGTACTTTTTCTTATAGACGTATGCCTTTTGGTTTATGCAATGCACCTGCTACCTTTCAAAGATGCATGATGGCTATATTCTCTTACTTTTCTGAAAAGATTTGTGAGGAATTCATGGATGATTTCTCCATTTATGGATCCTCTTTTGATGATTGCTTGAGCAACCTTGACCGAGTTTTGCAGAGATGCGAAGACACTAGTCTCGTCCTGAATTGAGAAAAGTGTCACTTTATGGTTAATCAAGGCATTGTCTTGGGGCATAAGATTTCCGAGAGAGGTATTGAAGTTGATAAAGCCAAAGTTGATGCTATTGAAAATATGCCATGTCCCAAGGACATAAAAGGTATAAGAAGTTTCCTTGGTCATGCCGGTTTTTATAGGAGGTTAATTAAGGACTTTTCTAAAATCTTTAGGCCTCTGACTAATTTATTGTAAAAAGATATTCCTTTTGTCTTTGATGATGATTGTGTAGAAGCATTTGAAATACTTAAGAAAGCTTTGATCACTGCACCTATTGTTCAGCCACCTGATTGGAATTTACCTTTTGAAATTATGTGTGAGGCTAGTGATTATGCTGTAGGTGATGTTCTAGGGCAAAGAGTTGATAAGAAATTGAATGTTATCCAGTATGCTAGTAAGACTCTTGATACTGCCCAGAGAAATTATGCTACTACTGAAAAAGAATTCTTAGCAGTTGTGTTTGCATGTGATAAGTTTAGACATTATATTGTTGATTCCAAAGTTACTATTCACACTGATCATGCTGCTATTAAATATCTTATGGAAAAGAAAGATGCTAAGCCTAGACTCATTAGATGGGTTCTCTTGCTCCAAGAATTTGATTTGCATATTATTCAAAGAAATGGAGCTGAGAATCCCGTTGCAGACAACTTGTCTAGGTTACAGAATGTTCTTGATGACCCACTGCCTATTGATGATAGCTTTCCTGATGAACAATTAGCGGTCGTTAATGCTTCTCGTACTGCTCCTTGGTATGCTGATTATGCTAATTACATTGTTGCTAAGTTTATACCTCCTAGTTTCACATACCAGCAAAAGAAAAAGTTCTTTTATGATTTAAGACATTACTTCTGGGATGACCCACACCTTTATAAAGGAGTAGATGGTGTTATTAGACGTTGTGTACCTGAGCATGAACAGGAACAGATCCTACGCAAGTGTCACTCTGAATCTTCTGGAGGACACCACGCTGGAGATAGAACTGCACACAAGGTATTGCAATCTGGTTTTTATTGGCCTACTCTCTTCAAAGATGCAAGTAAGTCTGTCTTATCTTGTGATGAATGTCAATAAATTGGTAATATTAGTAGACATCAAGAAATTCCTATGAATTATTCTCTTGTTATTGAACCGTTTGATGTTTGGGGCTTTGATTACATGGGACCCTTTCCTGCCTCTAATGGTTAGACTCATATTTTAGTTGTTGTTGATTACGTTACTAAGTGGGTAGAAGCTATTCTAACTAGTAGTGCTGATCATAACACTTCTATTAAAATGCTTAAAGAAGTTATTTTTCAGAGGTTTGGAGTCCCTAGATATCTTATGACTGATGGTGGTTCACATTTTATTCATGGTGCTTTCCATAAGATGCTTGCTAAGTATGATGTTAATCATAGAATTGCATCTCCTTATCATCCGCAGTCTAGTGGTCAAGTAGAGTTGAGCAATAGAGAGCTCAAATTAATTTTGCAAAATACTATGAATAGATTTAGAAAGAATTGGTCCAAAAAAACTTGATGATGCATTATGGGCCTATAGAACTGCATACAAAAATCCTATGGGCATGTCTCCTTATAAGATGGTTTATGGAAAAGCGTGTCATTTACCTCTTGAACTTGAACATAAAGCATATTGGGCTATTAAAGAGCTCAACTATGACTTAAAACTTGCCGGTGAGAAGAGGTTGTTTGACATTAGCTCACTTGATGAATGGAGGACACAAGATTATGAGAATGCCAAGCTATTCAAAGAAAAAGTCAAATGCTGGCATGACAAAAGGATTCAAAAGCGTGAGTTTAACGTAGGCGATTATGTGTTATTATTCAACTCTCGTTTAAGATTTTTTTGCAGGAAAACTTATCTCTAAATGGGAAGGTCCCTACGTTATCGAGGAGGTCTATCGTTCTGGCGCCATAAAAATCAACAACTTCGAAGGCACAAGTCCGAGGGTGGTGAACGGTCAAAGAATTAAACATTATATCTCAGGTAATCCTATCAATGTTGAAACTACTATTATTGAAACCGTAACCCCGGAGGAATACATAAGGGACACTTTCCAGAACGTTCCAGACTCCGAAAAGGAATAGGTATGTGGTACGTTAAGTAAACCGACTCCAAAACAATTCTAATGGCAATTTTTATCAGTTTTGGAATATTTAAGAATTTTAGGAAGAAAGAAGCAGTCCGAGAGGGACACGAGGCCTCCGCGAGAGTGGAGGGCGCGCCCACCCTTACTGGGCGTGCCCCACTGTCTCATGGACACCTCGTGTGCCTCCCAGACTCCATTTTCTTGCACTTTACGTATTTTGGTCGGTAAAAATTCATTATATAAACTCCCGAAAGTTTTAACCACCGTATCACGCAAATATCCTTTGTTTTCGTTTCAAGCTGTTTCCGTTGTAGATCTAGAGCACCATGACGTCACCCTCCTTCAACAATGAAGACAAGGATGCTTGGCTATTGAAGATAGAGCTGAAAAGAGAAGAACCAGAAGAGATCAACAAGGATGAAGGGATCAAGAAGGCCATGGAGGTTCAAGCTCCGGCGGTGAAAGAAGAAGACATCCCTCAACCTTTACCTAACCTCTTTACTCCATCAGAGGTTGAAGCTTTCAAGATGATTGAGTTCGCTCGCATACAGAACAAGTATCTCACGCGGGAGAATATTTTGTTGAAGGATCATATCGCTGGACTCAAGGGCATTATCCGCAAGTTGGAGGAGCTTTTACGCTCGATCACCACCTCCATCACCTCCGAGGACATAATCACATGGGTATGGGCACTCCCCTTGGCAACCACCAAGCATGGGGGAGGTGCCCCAGTATCGTATCACCATCACACTCCTATATTTCCTGTTTTATTTAGTTCGATCCTTTTAGTAGTATCTTGATCTAGTAGATTGAAGTTTTGATATCAAGTAGTTTTAAGTTTTGCTTTGTGATCTGTTTATGTAATTGAGTCCGCGAGCTATCTATAATAAAGATTAGTGTTGAGTCAAGGGCTTTGCTATGTTGCTATGATCTTGAGAAAGTAGAGAATAAAGAGTTCCTGTTGATCTTACGGTTAGTGATGACTTCACACATAGAAAGTATGAGGCATAAAAGTTTTTGAGAGTTGGCAAACATAGTTTTGGTCATCGTTGCAATTAATAGCAAGAGTGATAAGGAAAGAGAGGTTCACATACAAATATATTATCTTGGACATCTTTTATGATTGGGAGCACTCATTAGGTATGACATGCTAAAAGAGTTGACGTTGGACAAGGAAGACAACGTAATGGTTTATGTTTTCTCACATCTCAGTTAAAGTATATTGTCATTGACCTTCCAAACATGTTGAGCTTGCCTTTTCCCCCTCATGCTATCCAAATTTCTTGCACCAAGTAGAGATACTACTTGTGCTTCCAAATATCCTTAAACCCAGTTTTGCCATGAGAGTCCACTATACCTACCTATGGATTGAGTAAGATACTTCAAGTAAGTTGTCAATTTGCAGGCAATAAAAATTTCTATCTAAATATGTATGACTTATTAGTGCAGACAAAATAAGCTTCGTACGATCTTGTTGTGGAAGCAATAAAAGCGACGAACTTCATAATAAAGGTCCACATACAAGGGGCAATACAAAGTGACGTTCTTTTGCATTAAGATTTTGTGCATCCAACCCTAAACGCACATGACAACCTCTGCTTCCCTCTGCGAAGGGCCTATCTTTTACTTTATGTTTTTACTTTATGCTTGCGTCAAGGTGATCCTCACCTTTCCCTTTTTCATTTTATCCTTTGGCAAGCTCCTCGTGTTTGAAATATCATGATATATATATATATATATATATATCCAATTGGATGTAAGTTAGCATGGGCTATTATTGTTGACATCACCTAAAGGTGAATACGTTGGGAGGCAACACAATAAACCCCTATCTTTCTCAGTGTCCGGCTGAAACTCTATAACCACAAGTATTGCGTGAGTGTTAGCAATTGTAGAGGACTACTTGATAGTTGAGTATGTGGAATTGCTGAAAAGCTCTATTCTTGACTCTTTCTGATGTTATGATAAATTGCAATTGCTTCAATGACTGAGATTATAGTTTGTTAGTTCTCAATGAAGTTTCTGAACCATGCTTGACATTGTGAATTGATTGTTACTTGAGCATAAGAAATCATATGATAAAATCTATTTATATTGCTGTTATAAGAATGATCATGATGCCCTCATGTCTGTATTTTATTTTTATCGACACCTCTATCTCTAAACATGTGGACATATTTTTCAATTTCGGCTTCCGCTTGAGGACAAGTGAGGTCTAAGCTTGGGGGAGTTGATACGTCCATTTTGCATCATGTTTTTATATCAATATTTATTGTATTATGGGCTGTTATTACACATTATATCTCAATATTTTTGGCTATTCTCTCTTATTTTACAAGGTTTACCATGAAGAGGGGGAATGCCGACAGCTGGAATTCTGGCTGGAAAAGGAGCAAACATTGGAAACCTATTCTGCACTGCTCCAAAAAATCCTGAAACTCCACGAAACTTATTTTTGGAATAAATAAGAATTATTGAGCGGAAGAAATACCTCAGGTGGCCCACACCTTGGCCAGGAGGGTGGGGCCGCGCCCAGTAGGGGTCTCCTGGGCCCCCTGGTGGCCCCCGGTGTCCATCTTCTGCTATATGAAGGCTTTTACCCTAGAAAAAAATCTTGGGTAAGCTTACGGGAAGAAACTCCGCCGCCACGAGGCGGAACCAATCTAGAGCTCCGGCAGAGCTGTTCTGCCGGGGACACTTCCCTCCGGGAGGGGGAAATCATCACCATCGTCATCACCAACGATCCTCTCATCGGGAGGGGGGTTAATCTCCATCAAAATCTTCACCAGCACCATCTCCTCTCAAACCCCTAGTTCATCTCTTGTATCCAATCTTGTATCCAAACCACAAATTGGTATCTGTGGGTTGCTAGTAGTGTTGATTACTCCTTGTAGTTGATGCTAATTGGTTTATTTGGTGGAAGATCATATGTTCAAATCCTTAATGCATATTATTACTCCTCTGATTATGAACATGAATATGCTTTGTGAGTAGTTACGTTTGTTCCTGAGGACAGGGGTGAAGTCTTGCTATGAGTAGTCATTTGAATTTGGTATTCGTTTGATATTTTGATGAGATGTATGTTGTCTTTTCCTCTAGTGGTGTTATGTGAACGTCGACTACATGACACTTCACCATTATTTGGGCCTAGAGGAAGGCATTGGGAAGTAATAAGTAGATGATGGGTTGCTAGAGTGACAGAAGCTTAAACCCTAGCTTATGCGTTGCTTCGTTAGGGGCTGATTTGGATCCATATGTTTAATGATGTGGTTAGGTTTACCTTAATACTTCTTTTGTAGTTGTGGATGCTTGCAATAGGGGTTAATCATAAGTGGGATGCTTGTCCAAGTAAGGGCAATACCCAAGCACCGATCCACCCACATATCAAATTATCAAAGTACCGAATGCGAATCATATGAGCGTGATGAAAACTAGCCTGACAATAATTCTCATGTGTCCTCGGGAGCTCCTTTCTCATTATAAGAAATTGGCCAGGCTTATCCTTTTCTACATAAAGGATTAGGCCACCTTGCTGCACTTTATTTACTTTCATTGCTTGTTACTCGTTACAATTTATCTTGTCACAAAACTATCTATTACCTACAATTTCAGTGCTTGCAGAGAAAACCTTACTGAAAACCTCTTATCATTTCCTTCTGCTCCTTGTTGGGTTCGACACTCTTACTTATTGAAAGGACTACGATAGATCCCCTACACTTGTGGGTCATCACCTGTAGGATCCCCCTTTCCAACTCCTTGGCCGAAGTTGAGTCTAGTCGTCCAAAATTGTTTTACTAACTTGGATGTGTGGCTTACGGGCCCACGTCACCATTGGGTGGTATTAGGATCTTTTATTCCTCGTCTATACTCTGGGACTCTGATCTCTCGTCTATTCGGGTTAAAGATTTTACTAACTCTAACATTAGGTTCTCGTACCCACTTCCTCCTGGAGAGCCCCGACATTACCGATGATCGCTTGCTTCACCAGAAGATTCTGCAGATACTGCTCGATGTTTCTCGAGACCCTGTGCCCACTGCCTTGCAGTTCCTAACCACCAATAATCCCCATGAGTAACATCCTCGCCGCTTGTACCTTCATACCCAGTTGCTCCTGTTATTACAAGATGCCCCTAGTACTCTTCGTTGTTCCTAGATGATGAGGACATCAATACAATTGTTACACCCACAGCCCCTGCTGCTATACATACTGGACCAATTACTAGAGCTCGTGCACGCCAACTAAATTACCAGGTACTTTCGTTTCTTGGTAATGATTTTAATGTTCATGAGAATATGATGCTGCCTAAATTGGATACATTTGTTTTGCTTACAAATGAAGGGCCTAGCTTGGAGAAGGATGAACATTGGAGCAAGAACAAGCATGGAGATGATGGCATGCGCAAGGGGAACAAGAACGGAGTTACAAGTGATGATTTCAGGACTTTGAAGCCACCATAATGGGTGCATGAAGCCTTGGACGAAATATACAAGATGCCACTTCATAAATTTCGTCCCGAGGCTATTTTAGGTGCTGCGTCACCTTATTATTGGGCCAGGCCCATGTAATTTCGAAATACATAAGTATAGGCTATTTTTAGAGTCCGTATGTGTGGGGAAACAAGATATAGGGTTGATTTCGGACCCCTCCACCAAGGGCCACGAAATTCCCCCCTCTTCCTCCATATATACAGCCCTTAGGGCATCGTTTAGACTTTGGGATTTGTTTAGTTAAAAGTTTGCCTCCTGCTGTCACTAACATTTTGCAGGAGTTCGCTGACGTTTTTCCACAAGACGTGCCACCGGGATTACCGCCTATTCGAGGGATTGAGCATCAGATTGACTTAATTCCCGGTGCTTCACTGCCAAACCGTGCACCATACCGTACCAATCCAGAGGAGACGAAGGAGATTATGCGTCAAGTACAAGAGCTTCTCGACAAAGGTTATATACGCGAATCCCTTAGTCCTTGTGCTGTTCCTATTATTCTAGTGCCGAAAAAGGATGGTACATCACGTATGTGTGTTGATTGTAGAGGCATTAATAATATTACTATTCGTTATCGTCATCCTATTCCTAGGCTAGATGATATGCTTGATGAATTGAGTGGCTCTACAATATTCTCCAAAGTTGATTTGCGTAGTGGATACCATCAAATTCGTATGAAATTGGGAGATGAATGGAAAACAGCATTTAAAACTAAGTTTGGATTATATGAGTGGTTAGTCATGCCTTTTGGGTTAACTAATGCGCCTAGTACTTTCATGAGACTAATGAACGAAGTTTTACGTGCTTTCATTGGACGATTTGTGGTAGTCTATTTTGATGATATACTGATTTATAGCAGATCTTTGGAAGAACAGTTGGAACATTTACGTGCTGTTTTTATTGCTCTACGTGATGCACGTTTGTTTGGTAACCTTGGGAAGTGCACCTTTTGCACCGACCGAGTATCTTTTCTTGGCTATGTTGTTACTGCACAGGGAATTGAAGTTGACAAAGCCAAGATTGAAGCTATTGAGAGTTGGCCGCAGCCCAAAATGGTCACACAAGTGAGGAGTTTTCTTGGCCTTGCTGGATTCTATAGGCGTTTTGTGAGAGATTTCAGCACCATTGCTGCACCTCTCAACGAGCTTACAAAGAAGGATGTGCCTTTTGTTTGGGGTACCGCACAGGAAGAAGCCTTCACGGTATTGAAAGATAAGTTGACACATGCTCCTTTACTCCAACTTCCTGATTTTAATAAGACTTTTGAGCTTGAATGTGATGCTAGTGGAATTGGATTAGGAGGTGTGTTATTACAAGATGGCAAACCTGTTGCATACTTTTCTGAAAAATTGAGTGGGCCTAGTCTGAATTATTCTACTTATGATAAAGAATTATATGCTCTTGTTCGGACTTTAGAAACATGGCAACATTATTTATGGCCCAAAGAATTCGTTATACATTCTGATCATGAATCTTTGAAACATATTAAAAGTCAAGCTAAACTGAATCGTAGACATGCTAAATGGGTTGAATTCATTGAGACTTTCCCTTATGTCATTAAACACAAGAAGGGAAAAGAAAATGTTATTGCTGATGCATTGTCTCGTCGCTATACTATGCTTTCACAACTTGACTTCAAAATATTTGGTTTGGAGACCATCAAAGATCAATATGTGCATGATGCTGATTTTAAAGATATAATGCAGAATTGTAAAGAAGGAAGAATGTGGAACAAGTTTGTCGTTAACGATGGATTTGTGTTTCGTGCTAACAAGCTATGCATTCCAGCTAGCTCTGTTCGTCTTTTGTTGTTGCAGGAGGCGCATGGAGGAGGATTAATGGGACACTTTGGCGTGAAGAAGACGGAGGACGTACTTGCTACACATTTCTTTTGGCCAAAGATGAGACGGGATGTTGAGCATTTTATTGCTCGATGCACTACATGTCTAAAAGCTAAGTCACGACTCAATCCTCATGGTTTATATATGCCTTTGCCTGTACCTAGTGTTCCTTGGGAGGATATATCTATGGACTTTGTTTTAGGTTTACCTCGAACAAAGAAGGGGAGGGATAGCATATTTGTTGTCGTGGATAGATTCTCGAAAATGGCACACTTTATACCATGTCATAAAAGCGATGATGCTGTTAATGTTGCTGATTTGTTCTTTCGTGAAATTATTCGCTTGCATGGTGTGCCAAATACTATTGTTTCAGATCGTGATACTAAATTTCTTAGCCACTTTTGGAGATGTTTATGGGCTAAGTTGGGGACTAAACTGCTTTTTAGTACTACTTGTCACCCCCAAACTGATGGACAAACTGAAGTAGTCAATAGAACGTTGTCTACTATGCTTAGGGCTGTTTTGAAGAATAATAAGAAAATGTGGGAGGAATGCTTGCCTCATATTGAATTTGCTTATAATCGTTCATTGCATTCTACTACTAAGATGTGCCCTTTTGAAGTTGTGTATGGTTTCCTACCTTGATGAGGACATCAATACAATTGTTACACCCACAGCCCCTGCTGCTATACATACTGGACCAATTACTAGAGCTCGTGCACGCCAACTAAATTACCAGGTACTTTCGTTTCTTGGTAATGATTCTAATGTTCATGAGAATATGATGCTGCCTAAATTGGATACATTTGTTTTGCTTACAAATGAAGCGCCTAGCTTGGAGAAGGATGAACATTGGAGCAAGAACAAGCATGGAGATGATGGCATGCGCAAGGGGAACAAGAACGGAGTTACAAGTGATGATTTCAGGACTTTGAAGCCACCATAATGGGTGCATGAAGCCTTGGACGAAATATACAAGATGCCACTTCATAAATTTCGTCCTGAGGCTATTTTAGGTGCTGCGTCACCTTATTATTGGGCCAGGCCCATGTAATTTCGAAATACATAAGTATAGGCTATTTTTAGAGTCCGTATGTGTGGGGAAACAAGAGATAGGGTTGATTTTGGACCCCTCCACCAAGGGCCACGAAATTCCCCCCTCTTCCTCCATATATACAGCCCTTAGGGCATCGTTTAGACTTTGGGATTTGTTTAGTTAAAAGTTAGCCATTGCAACTTCGTGTACTTCGTTTGTGTCCAACGACCAGACCAAGACCGCTTCCGGATCCCCATCATTATCAATACTTCATATATATTCGCAATATTCAGATTGCTTTATCATATTCTTGCTCGTTCTTCGATTGCTTGCAGGAATAGACCTTCGTGGTCAGGTTGATCGTGCTCCAGCGTGGTCAATAACCTCTCGGAGTTGGTTTAGCGATTGCTAAGGCGCAACGTCGTGCACGTTTGTAGTCGGATCGTCAAAGTCGTCTCCACCAAATCGATAGTTATCATCTCATCGAAAGATCGGGACACCCTCGCCTCTATCAAGTGGTATCAGATTTCCAGGTTGCTCGGTGAGATTTTACAGTTTTTCGTAGTTTAGATCGAGTCTGTTCTTCATACCTACAGTCCACGAAAAAGCCACAAAAAAAATTAGGGTTAGTTCATCATATCCGAACCAATCTGAGCCTTTGCATAATCTTTTTAGGGTTTTGCTTTGTTGAATTTGTGGTTGCATCGTCGTGTCTAGTTGCTGGTCTTAGAGTCTAGTCTTTTAGAGTTTCGAGTTCTGGTCATAAGTTGTCACGCCGCCGCCGCACCATCATCATCGCCCCTGCCATCTACCACCACCGCTCCGAATCCGTATCCATATACCACCACCAATCCGTGTCCATATACCACCACCGATCCATATCCATATACTACCACCGCTACCACCACCGCTGCCA
This sequence comes from Triticum dicoccoides, assembly GCF_002162155.2. Taxonomy (NCBI): domain Eukaryota; kingdom Viridiplantae; phylum Streptophyta; class Magnoliopsida; order Poales; family Poaceae; genus Triticum; species Triticum dicoccoides. Next base: position 270,025,576 of record NC_041381.1, on the reverse strand, counting down.
TATACCACCACCATATATCCACCACCAATCCGAGTTCCTTGCTTATTAGGGTTGTTTTCGAGATCCATCTAGATTCCGATTCGTGTTTCCTTGCCGGAGTCGGGTAGCCACGCTCCGTTTAGGCCCAAAAATTTTCGAAAACGCATTTTTCGAAAAAGAATCTGGCTATCCTATTTTTAGGTGTTTCTGAGTGTTTTGAGACAGGTGCCATTATAGGAAGTTTTTTTTGACCCGTTTCCAGTTTTTGGGTCCGGGCAGTCGAAAAAAAAAAATTGGTCGAAAAATTTCGTGCCCATCCTGTCAGTTTGAGCTAGGAAGAGTTTTGAGACACTCGCCATTATAGTGATTTTTCGCAAAAAAAAAAGCAGCGCAAAAAAAAGAGCGCAAAAAAAAAAGGAGCGAAAATAAATAAATTCAGAGTGTGCTTTTCCCTTGTTTACGTGTCGCGCCGTGATTTTGTTGGTGTTCTAGGCTCGCGTCTCTAGCACAATCTAGCCTAGGACCAGCATAGTACCGTCGTTGAGCGTTTATTCAACTTTGCATCTCTGAATTGATTATTGCTGACCCTTTTTGCTACCATAGTATAAGCCTTCCCAGCTCCACATACATCTACGTCGTGCGTTTGACTCTCCCTGGTAATCGCTCTATCCAAGCTTTGAGAGTTTTGACTACAACGGTTGCCGATCACCGCCTGTTGCTGGGTAAGAACTGGTAAGAATTTGAGTTTTGCTTGACGGATTTGTGACACCCACCACCACCACTTGTTCGTAGTCTGTAGGATCATATTCTTGTGTGTTTCTATTGCTGCTAACCATGCCAGGATCACAAGCCGACGAGATTGACTGGGAGAATTTATCGAACAAGGAGCTTCATGATAAGTTTCAGCAAATGATGACTGAACAGGTGCAAGATGTGCTGAACAATTTTGAAGAGGCCATGGAGAAGATCACTGGCCTTGAGAAGACGTTTGAAACAAAGCTCGATAACAGATTTAATGAATTGCTCGCGCGTCTTCCACCACCACCACCCGCTGCACCTAACGCACCTCTCCAACAACAACAACAACGACTACCTCCATGTCGCGAAATAGACCTTCGCCGAGCGAGCCGTGTTCCTCTTGCGTTTGGCCAAACTGTTGGTGCTGCTGTTGATACTTCTGTGGCTCCTGCTACTGCTGTTGCTGGTACCCAGGAGGATGATGAGTATGCGGGCGATTATGAGGATGAGGTTGATCAAAATCAGATCTACGAGCAGCCACCAGCACCACCACCAGCAGGTCGACCTCAGGTATATATTCGTAATGGTAGGCCTGCGCCACCATCTCAGGTACGAGATGATGTCCATATTCCTAAACTGAAATTGAATATTCCACCATTTGAGGGTAGATATGTTCCTGATATATATCTTACTTGGGAGTTAGAAACTGAACAACGATTTACATGTTTACAATATCCTGAGGAGAGACGAGTTGCTGCTGCTGTTTGTGCTTTCACTAGTTTTGCATGTGTATGGTGGTCTGAACATTGTAGATTATATCCTATTCCAACTACTTGGGCTGCTTTGAAAACTGCTATGCGTACGCGTTGGGTTCCACCATATTATCAACGTGAATTGCTTCAAAAATTGCAGCGTTTAAGACAAGGGAAAATTCTGTAGAAGAATATTATCAGGAATTACAAACTGGCATGATTAGATGTGGTATTGTTGAGGAGAATGAAGCTATGCTTGCACGTTTTCTGGGTGGATTAAATAGAGAGATTCAGACCATTCTAGACTATAAGGAGTATACTAATATCACTCGTTTATTCCATCTTGCTTGTAAAGCTGAACGTGAAGTGCAGGATCGACAAGCATTGGGGCGAACTAACTTTTTTGCAGGCCGACCTTCATCATGGACACCACGTGCATCTTCTACTTCAACTGCACCAGCACCTCCATCCGGTGCCACCTCCAGCCGTGATACAAGAAAACAGGCACAACCACCATTATCTTCCAAGAGCGCACCTGCGGGTCCTGCACAGCGTTCTTCTTCTTCCATGGCATCAACAGGGCACACAAGTGATATTATTTGTCGTCGTTGTAAGGGAGGAGGTCATTATGCGAGGGAATGCAAATCTCCGCGTGTGATGATTGCTACCGCGGATGGTGGATATGAGTCCGCTAGTGACTATGATGAGGAGACATTGGCTCTTATTACACGTGAAGAACATGGTGGAGATGATTCTGATCATGAGACGCAATACATGGCTCCTGAAGACGCTGACAGGTATGAATGTTTAGTTGCTCAACGTGTTTTGAGTCTGCAGGTCACACAAGCTGAGCAAAATCAGAGGCACAATTTGTTCCATACCAAGGGAGTTGTGAAGGAACGTTCTGTGCGCGTCATAATAGACGGAGGGAGCTGCAACAACTTGGCTAGCATGGAGATGGTGGAGAAGCTTTCTCTCACCACAAGACCACATCCACATCCTTACTACATCCAATGGTTCAACAACAGCGGCAAGGTTAAGGTAACACGTACTGTTCGTGTGCATTTTAGTATCTCTACATATGCTGATTATGTTGATTGTGATGTGGTACCTATGCAAGCATGTTCCTTATTACTTGGTAGACCATGGCAATTTGATAAAAATTCTGTACACCATGATAGAAACAATCACTATACTCTTGTTCATAAGGATAAAAATATTACTTTGCTTCCTATGACTCCTGATTCCATTTTGAAAGATGATATTAATAGAGCTAATAAAGCACAACAGGAGAAGAATAAGAGTGAAAATCAGATTGTGGCAAAAGAATTTGAGCAACAAATGAAGCCTAATAATAAACCATCTAGTGTTGCTTCTGAAATTAAATTGAAAAGTGCATGTTTATTTGCCACCAAATCTGATATTGATGAGCTAGATTTCAGCAAATTTGTTTGCTATGCTTTTATGTGCAAAGAGGCATTATTTTCATTCGAGGACGTGCCTTCCTCTTTGCCTCCTGCTGTCACTAACATTTTGCAGGAGTTCGCTGACGTTTTTCCACAAGACGTGCCACCGGGATTACCGCCTATTCGAGGGATTGAGCATCAGATTGACTTAATTCCCGGTGCTTCACTGCCAAACCGTGCACCATACCGTACCAATCCAGAGGAGACGAAGGAGATTATGCGTCAAGTACAAGAGCTTCTCGACAAAGGTTATATACGCGAATCCCTTAGTCCTTGTGCTGTTCCTATTATTCTAGTGCCGAAAAAGGATGGTACATCACGTATGTGTGTTGATTGTAGAGGCATTAATAATATTACTATTCGTTATCGTCATCCTATTCCTAGGCTAGATGATATGCTTGATGAATTGAGTGGCTCTACAATATTCTCCAAAGTTGATTTGCGTAGTGGCTACCATCAAATTCGTATGAAATTGGGAGATGAATGGAAAACAGCATTTACAACTAATTTTGGATTATATGAGTGGTTAGTCATGCCTTTTGGGTTAACTAATGCACCTAGTACTTTCATGAGATTAATGAACGAAGTTTTACGTGCTTTCATTGGACGATTTGTGGTAGTTTACTTTGATGACATATTGATTTATAGCAGATCTTTGGAAGAACATTTGGAACATTTACGTGCTGTTTTTATTGCTCTACGTGATGCACGTTTGTTTGGTAACCTTGGGAAGTGCACCTTTTGCACCGACTGAGTATCTTTTCTTGGCTATGTTGTTACTCCACAGGGAATTGAAGTTGATAAAGCCAAGATTGAAGCTATTGAGAGTTGGCCGCAGCCCAAAACGGTCACACACGTGAGGAGTTTTCTTGGCCTCGCTGGATTCTATAGGCGTTTTGTGAGAGATTTCAGCACCATTGCTGCACCTCTCAATGAGCTTACAAAGAAAGATGTGCCTTTTCTTTGGGGTACCGCACAGGAAGAAGCCTTCTCCGTATTGAAAGATAAGTTGACACATGCTCCTTTACTCCAACTTCCTGATTTTAATAAGACTTTTGAGCTTGAATGTGATGCTAGTGGAATTGGATTAGGAGGTGTGTTATTACAAGATGGCAAACCCGTTGCATACTTTTCTGAAAAATTGAGTGGGCCTAGTCTGACTTATTCTACTTATGATAAAGAATTATATGCTCTTGTTCAGACTTTAGAAACATGGCAACATTATTTATGGCCCAAAGAATTTGTTATACATTCTGATCATGAATCTTTGAAACATATTAAAAGTCAAGCTAAACTGAATCGTAGACATGCTAAATGGGTTGAATTCATTGAGACTTTCCCTTATGTCATTAAACACAAGAAGGGAAAAGAAAATGTTATTGCTGATGCATTGTCTCGTCGCTATACTATGCTTTCACAACTTGACTTCAAAATATTTGGTTTGGAGACCATCAAAGATCAATATGTGCATGATGCTGATTTTAAAGATATAATGCAGAATTGTAAAGAAGGAAGAATGTGGAACAAGTTTGTCGTTAACGATGGATTTGTGTTTCGTGCTAACAAGCTATGCATTCCAGCTAGCTCTGTTCGTCTTTTGTTGTTGCAGGAGGCGCATGGAGGAGGATTAATGGGACACTTTGGCGTGAAGAAGACGGAGGACGTACTTGCTACACATTTCTTTTGGCCAAAGATGAGACGGGATGTTGAGCATTTTATTGCTCGATGCACTACATGTCTAAAAGCTAAGTCACGACTCAATCCTCATGGTTTATATATGCCTTTGCCTGTACCTAGTGTTCCTTGGGAGGATATATCTATGGACTTTGTTTTAGGTTTACCTCGAACAAAGAAGGGGAGGGATAGCATATTTGTTGTCGTGGATAGATTCTCGAAAATGGCACACTTTATACCATGTCATAAAAGCGATGATGCTGTTAATGTTGCTGATTTGTTCTTTCGTGAAATTATTCGCTTGCATGGTGTGCCAAATACTATTGTTTCAGATCGTGATACTAAATTTCTTAGCCACTTTTGGAGATGTTTATGGGCTAAGTTGGGGACTAAACTGCTTTTTAGTACTACTTGTCACCCCCAAACTGATGGACAAACTGAAGTAGTCAATAGAACGTTGTCTACTATGCTTAGGGCTGTTTTGAAGAATAATAAGAAAATGTGGGAAGAATGCTTGCCTCATATTGAATTTGCTTATAATCGTTCATTGCATTCTACTACTAAGATGTGCCCTTTTGAAGTTGTGTATGGTTTCCTACCTCGTGCACCTATTGATTTGTTGCCTCTTCCATCTTCGGAGAAGGTTAATTTTGATGCTAAACAACATGCTGAATTGATTTTAAAAATGCATGAGTTAACTAAGGAAAACATTGAGCGTATGAATGCTAAATATAAACTTGCTGGAGATAAGGGTAGAAAACATGTTGTGTTTGCACCTGGAGATCTTGTTTGGTTACATTTGCGTAAGGATAGATTTCCTGATTTGCGCAAATCAAAGTTAATGCCACGTGCTGATGGTCCCTTTAAGGTGTTAGAGAAAATAAATGATAATGCATATAAACTTGAGCTGCCTGCAGATTTTGGGGTTAGTCCCACTTTTAACATTGCAGATTTGAAGCCTTATTTGGGTGAGGAAGATGAACTTCCGTCGAGGACGACTTCATTTCAAGAAGGGGAGGATGATGAGGACATCAATACAATTGTTACACCCACAGCCCCAGCTGCTATACATACTGGACCAATTACTAGAGCTCGTGCACGCCAATTAAATTACCAGGTACTTTCGTTTCTTGGTAATGATTTTAATGTTCATGAGAATATGATGCTGCCTAAATTGGATACATTTGTTTTGCTTACAAATGAAGGGCCTAGCTTGGAGAAGGATGAACATTGGAGCAAGAACAAGCATGGAGATGATGGCATGCGCAAGGGGAACAAGAACGGAGTTACAAGTGATGATTTCAGGACTTTGAAGCCACCATAATGGGTGCATGAAGCCTTGGACGAAATATACAAGATGCCACTTCATAAATTTCGTCCCGAGGCTATTTTAGGTGCTGCGTCACCTTATTATTGGGCCAGGCCCATGTAATTTCGAAATACATAAGTATAGGCTATTTTTAGAGTCCGTATGTGTGGGGAAACAAGAGATAGGTTTGATTTCGGACCCCTCCACCAAGGGCCACGAAATTCCCCCCCTCTTCCTCCATATATACAGCCCTTAGGGCATCGTTTAGACTTTGGGTTTTTTTTAGATTAAAAGTTCGCCATAGCTGCAACGTCGCGTACTTCGTTTGTGTTCAACGACCAGACAAAGGCGTCACAGAACCCCACCTTGATCAATAAAGCTTTCATCTTATATTCGCAATATCCAGATTGCAATCTCAGTTTCTTGCTTGTTCTTCGTTTGCTCGCAGGAAACAGACCCTCGTGGTCAGGTTGATCGTGCTCCGGCATGGTCAATAACCTCTCGGAGTTGGTTTAGCGATTGCTAAGGCGCGACGTCCTCGCACGTTCGTAGTCGGATCGTCAAAGTCGACTTCCACCAAAGCGATATCCATCATCTCATCGAAAGACGGGACACCTTTGCCTCTATCACTAGAATCCTCTGTTCCTTCTGCTTGGTGGCTTCTTTTTGCACCGCGGATAATTCACTTAACCGGGGTCCGTTCATCCCTAGTTGTTCATATGCTTTCCAAAATACTTGGAAATACTATCTAATCTTCCGAAAATCCTCTGTAGCGTATTGCTCTTGATTCACCTTGCCTGCTTGCATTAGGATTAATTCCATATGTCTAGCAATATTCTTTAAAATTCTTTGTGATTGTCATTCTGTTCCTATGGATTCAACATGTGAGCGAATACTCACAATCATCACTTAATCCTTGGAAATTCCCTTTCCGGCTCCGACATCGCTCCAAATATGAGCAGGTTCTTGTCCAATCAAGATTTGAGCTGGTGCACCTCTAAGTCTATTCAACTTACTCATCTTTTGATCAGAGCCTCGGCTTCTGATCCTTCGTCTTGAAATCATAACTCCTTTGTAATCAAGCATCGAATTATTCAGACGTTTCTATAAGTCGATGCCTTTGCACCCCCTTCTTCATCTGATTGATTACCGATACTCACATCAACTCTGTCGTGGATCGCCAGATCCATTGTTGGGTTGTTATCCGACAATGTCCTTCACATCCAAAATCTTGTGAGTTTTTCCCTGATACATAATACCTTCGGTAAATTGTATCATCTGCTTTGACTTTGATACTCTGCTTTTGAACTCGTATCTCTTGCTTGGTTGATGGTTGTATAGATTTGTAAAAATGCCCCGATGGGTTGAACTTATGTCTTCCATAATCCCTGTGAACCCGAGAGTTCTCACGAGTCATACTCTTTTGGTGTTTCTCCAGATAAAATCCAACACTTACAACTCCATTGAAAGAGAGAAGTGAATGAGAGGTTATGCATTGAAGAGTGGGAGTCGACCTTGAATTTTTGTTCATGCCCATGGACACGATGTAGATCCTATCATGTAAGCTTCTTGTAATAATAACTTCCTTGATATAATATCATCCGGTCTGTGGGATTTGATCTTTTGCAATCATGGTCCTGGCCATATTGTTCTTCTTTGATTCCATTTCTCAAACAACTTAAAGTACTTGTCTTCTGCAGATCGTTTCACCTGTCAAGCATCTATTCTACTCTACCTTCGAATATTACCCTCTGGTATCTCGAGAATATCAAACATCTGTGTTGCTTCCTGTGAGTCTTCTTCTAGTATTGCTTCTCACCGATTCCAATTTTCCCAGGGTTCTGAGTTATTAGTCACTCGAGAACACCGATAAGTGAATCGATTCCGCACTCTGATTCTATAACTAAGTAATTTTCATTGCTTACGAGTTTAATAATCCTTCAAGTCATTCCTAGCCTGGCCGGCTATGTCAATATTGTGCTAAATTTTAACTGTGATACCTAGTCCTTCTTCCCAGAACTGAATTTTCGACGATGAGCTAAGCTTATGTCGATCTTCCTCATCATACCATTTCGCCTTGAACAGCAAGTTTGCTTTCGAGTTTGTGTCGTACCCGTGGTTCCAATAACTTTTCTCTTCATCATTCCTTTGACTTGATGTCATTGTCGATCGATTACATCTTCCTGAAATCTCTTGACAATTGTGCCGTGCTCATCAACATTCTGAGCTCTCCCAGCATATCAATCGAATTCGTGATGAGAAATACCATCCTTGACCTTCAATGATTTGAGTTATCATCGACCACCCCCCTTGTGTTCTTTCCAACACATGTTTGATCATGTCTTGGTTATACCTTGGACTCCTTGCTATTCCTGCAATTGTTCGTTGAGTATTTCTTGTGATCTTCAACTCCAACCCCTACTAGTAACACCATGTTAATGCTACCTCGAAGCATGACTGAGGTATTCCGACTATCAAGAAGAACATTGGAAGCACATTGTCGAATGTTTCTTGATCTATTATCCAAACACCGTTGTATGGGTAAACCTCATAAATTCCTTGCCCCTTTGTCTAACTAGTTTCATACTTGGAGCCTTATCATTTATATCATGATATGCCTTTCCTTGGGAAAGATATACTCTTATACCCAGGTATAAACACATTTTCCTTGCCATTGGTCTGTTTAATCAGATAATCACATTTTCCTTTCCATTGTTTTGTTTAACCTTTCTGGTAATCAAACTTGTCTGAGCAGAAATAATTCCCTGCTTATAAAACACACCGATCTACAACCTTGTCAGTGAGACCCTGTTACTATTGTTGATGACATTCCGGTAACCACCGATGGACGCGAACCTTGCCGATTGGTCTGCCTCGTTCAACGAGCAGGAAAATGGTTCTCTTTGTTCCACGCCCTTGGTACCAAACTTTGTTGCCAACATAACTGACATGCTATCCTCTGACCTACCTTGGTATCATGACCGTTCAAGATTTTAGCGCCTTCCTGCTTTTAACCCACATGATGGGCCCATAACCCACAGTTCCACAGGATCGAAACATGACTCTCCTGTACACCCTTGTTTCTAAGGTTATTTGTCACGCTTGGCTTCATATGAAAATCCCGAGCCGCCTTCCGAGAGCGATCTATTCTGGTATCAGACGCAATACTTATTTCCATTGCTCTAAACCCTTTCACCCCTTGTTTCAGACAACAAACGATTGTCTACCCGGTTGAAGCTTCTTATTGCACCTCACCTTGCTCTTGATGACTTTCTTGAATTTCAACTCAAGAGATGCCTCTATGCTACGCTCACTGAGATAGTCCCCACGTACCTATCTTGTGTTGAGCTCTGTCCTTCCTGAGTCTTTCCCCCTTACTCCACCTCTTAAATCTCGGGACGAGATTTGTTGTAGTAGGGGAGATTTGTAACACCCCCAGTGTCATGATACAATAATCTCACCCTAATGTACCATGTCATCATGTTTTATTAAGCCAATTTGCCACTTGATAAAAATCAAAGTCAAATTCAAATTCAAATCGCAAGTCAAATTATTAATTCTTCAAACTGTCCAACAAAAATGTTCATTTGGTAATTTCCATGCATTAACAAATGTTTTTATAAAGATTTAAAATGCCCCTGGACATGAAAGCAGTACCCGGAACAGCCCCATTTAAGTCATTTTTACTTAATCAAAATCCAAACAACTTCAAATCACTCCCAAACTTTTTGTGGCAGTGAGGTATATCGCATACTAACTATTGAGACCAGCCACACTTTTTACAAAAGTGATTTATTGTTTAAAGAAAGTGCAAGCAGGAAATAAGATAGAAAGCAGAAAAGAAAGAGGAAAGACCTAAAGCCTACTGTGCTACTAGGCCTAATTGAACTACAGTTGAGACCCAGCCCAGCTCCTCCTTATCCCCTTCCTCTATTTATTGAACAGAGGCGTGGCGGCCATCCACCGGCGCCATAACCGGTAGGGTGCACGACCGTCCATCCACTACCTCCCCGCTGTCTATAAGACCACCCCGACGCCCTGGACGAACCCTTGTTGTCCTCCCCCTTTCCCCCTGTGCCGTTTTCTTCCTCTCCCGCACACGCCCGAGCTCCACCCGCCATGTCCATCGTCGTCCTCGTGTCCATCGTCCACCTCATCGACAGAGGCCTCTGCAGGAGCTGCGTGTGCTTCATCTGCATTGACTCCAAGGAGCAGCTCCAGTAGGAGATCGCCACAGCGCAGGGATCGATGTCGTCTTCTACCTTCGGCCACCGCGACGCCATTGCCGGATTTCGTCGCCTCCGAGACTCCCCCGAGCCCGCTATGCACACCTACAGGCTCGATGCGAGCCCTTCTCCCTTTCCCCTCTCTCTCTGACCTCGAGCTCGTCCCCTAGCACCGTTGCCGCCGTGTCCGAGAGCTCCTAGTCGTTTTCCCCGTGAGCATGATGCTTTGCTGCTACCACTTTGCCTCTGCCGCCGCTCTGCTTACAGATGCCACTGTGTTGCTGCCGCGCGGCCGCCCGCACCCGTCTGCTGTCGACCGCGGCCGCCGCCACCGTGCTGGTCGTGTCCGCTGTCGCACTTGCTCGTTAGGCCGCGCCCGCGCCCACGTCTCGCGCCACAGCGCCCCGTGCGCGCCCCCTGGCCGTGTCCGGCCACGACCGGCCGCATCGGCCGTCCCCTGGTGGCACCCCCCGTTCCCGTCGTTGTGCATTGCGCCTGCAGCCGCCCTTGGCCATGCGTGCCTGTAACTGCTGCTGTTCGCGGCCGCTACCTGTTGCTGTCGCTGAAACTCTGCTGCTGATCCCGGCTTCCTACTGCTGCTTCTTGCTACTGTGGTCGCTGCTGGCTGCTCCTCATGGGACTGCTGCCGTCACTGCTTCTGCTACCAGCGCCGCACCGCGCCTACGTGATGCGGCTGCTTGCCGCGGCCGCTCCCCGCTGCTGCTGCCGCTGCTCCGCGTCTTGCTTTACTTTACCTGCTGCTGCTCCATGGCCCTGCTACTGCTCGCATGCTATTGTTACTGCCTCTAGCGCCACCACTACTTGCATGCTCTGCCTTGCCACTACGCTGCTGCTCAGCCTTGCGGTTGGCCATGGCCTTGGCCATGGCAGAGTGTGTGCGTGAGCATGTGTGTGTGAGCCGGACCTTGTTTTGTTTTGGGGCTAACCACCATCAGTGCTAACCCCTCCACCCCTAATTAAGTCAGTTAAAATACTTTTTCCTGTGTGCCAATGACATGTGGACCCCCCATTAGTTAACTAATAATTAAATTGATTTAAGGTAGCAGTCAATGACATGCGGGTCCCTCCTGCCCGTTTGACCAAGTCAACAGTCAAACTATTTGACTGCTGACTGGACGTTGACTAGGCGGTCAATAGGGCCCACTGACCCCTCCTGTAAGCCACTGCGGCTAGCTCACAGTGTGTACACATAACTTTTATCTATTTATTTTCGAATTTACAATAATTGCAGAAATTCTACAAATTGTTTAAAACTTTAAAAAATTAATAGAAAATAAACCGTAACTCGGATGAAAATATTTTATATATGAAAGTTGCTGAGAAAAATCCAACGAACCAGGATACGCGGTCCGTTCATCTGTCACATGCCCCTAGCATGCTAAACATGGAACAGTCCCCTCTCTTTTCATTCGTCCAGAAAATGTCAGACGTCGAGAAAACCCTTCTGAATGTTTTCCCTCTCCGTCTGCAACGTCTAGCACTGCGTTAGTTCACCTCTAACACCGCATATTACCATGTTATGCTTTATGGTGCTTCGTTTGCTTTATATTAATTGTTTCTTCCCCCTCTTCTCTCTGGTAGACCCCGAGACTGATGCTGCCCCTGTGACTGACTACGTCGACAACGACCCTTCTTTCTTTACAGTAGAGCTTCCAGGCAAGCCCCCTCTTTTGATCATCCCGATATCACCCATTCCATTCCCTCATGCTTGCATTAGATTTTGCTACTGTAATTGATTGCTCCTATTCTGATGCAGAGCCTGCTTTTGTAACCTGCTTATTGTTACTTGCCTGCTTATCCTAAACTGCTTAGTATAGGTTGGTTAGAGATCCATCAGTGACCCCCCACCTTGTCCTTGTTGCGCCTGCTTCATCATCGAAGACCCGATCAACGGGATCGAAGACCAGGCCCCGACACCGCACATCAGTTCCGCTTAGTTGCTCGACACTACTGGGTTACTATCGAGTGCCGAGGGTGAGACCTCATCAGCACTTCTGATGTTAACCCGGTAGTGTAGTTATTCGGTTGTGGTCATCGAGGGTGATTCCGCCTTAACCATTTCCGATACGACTTTGTCGTGCAACCTGTCAAGTGTGAACCTCGAGGTGGATCCTCTTACGTTCACCTTGATGATTACATCGAGTGGAATCCGTTGAGGTGACTCCTCAGGTTTTCCCCTTGGTGTTAGATACACAGTTATTGTGGTTACTATCACTTTACACTGAACCATGTTACTAAAGACGGGTCGGCCCTGAGGGGTACCCGCATGAGCATACTTGCGAGTGATGACGAGTCGAGTTGACCTGGAGGGTGCCCGCGAGATAATTACGAGGCGTGGCCAGGCATTCTTATCCCTTGCCGCAAGTCCTCGAGACGGGGCGACGGGGTCAAATCTTTCTTGAGTCTCTGCTTGTTACCGCGCGTTCCTAATCCACTACGGTTTGGATATTTGATCCGAGGGGCCTCTGGCCTGATAGCACTAACCATCACGTGGGCATAGTATGGGTGTTCTTCGTCGTATGCATCAGCCGAAGCTTAATAGACATCAACGACTAAGCAGCGCGCGCCGGGTTGGACTGCGTAAGCACCTGCCTTTTTGAAGGAGGTAGCTAGGTCTACTCATCGGCCGCCCACGCAACATGCAGGAGTTCTCGGGGCGATGGCCCATGACCCCTGGGGGCATATGTTTAGTCCGGCATGCTGACCTCTCTATTAAGCCTAGGTCGGGTTGCGGCATATTGTTTGGCGAAGGCCGAGCATGACCGATGAAAGTGTGTCTAGCCGGAGTTAATCGAGCGTGGTGGGTAAGTTCGTGAACCCCTATAGGAAGAAAACATCTATCGATAGCCCGTCCTACGGTAACGGACACTTGGAGTTGTATCTCAATCGATACAACTAGAACTGGATACTTGTGATGAGAAATGGATTGTGATGAGAAATGGATAGTATGGCTCTGGGATTGCTTTCTTGCAGGGAGTCGAGAAAGGATCTCTGGCCGAGGTTGATAACACTGCTACTACTTTACTTTATGCCACTCTTATCTCTTCTGATGCTGCAAGATGCTTGGATCTGCTTGAAGATGCTAGTCTTCGATAGGCTAGGCTTTTCCCCTTCTCTTATGGAATTCTGCAGTCCAGTCCACAGATACAACCCATTTCATTGATATCGATGCATATGTAGTGTAGATCCTTGCTTGCGAGTACTTTGGATGAGTACTCACGGTTGCTTTGCTCCCCCTTTTCCCCCTTTCTTCTTCTTTCCGGTTGATGCAACCAGATGTCGGAGCCCAGGAGCCAGATGCCACCGTCGATGCCTACTACAACGTGGAGACCATCGACGACCAGGAGTAGTTAAGAGGCTCCCAGGCAGGAAGCCTTGCCTTTTCGATCATAGATGCTTTTGTGCTAGCCTTCTTAAGGCAAACTTGTCTAACTTATGTTTGTACTCAGATATTGTTGCTTCCGCTGACTCTTGTGTATTCGAGCTTATGTATTCGAGCCCTCGAGACCCATGGCTTGTAATATAAAGCTTGTATTATTTTAATTTGTGTCTAGAGTTGTGTTCTGATATCTTCCCGTGAGTCCTTGATCTTGATCGTACACATTTGCGTGTATGATTAGTGTATGATTGAATCAAAGGCGGCACATTTATATCATATTTTGGGACTAACTATTGACATAGTGCCTAATGCGAGTTGTTGTTTTTTGCTTAGTTTTTACTTTGCAGAATATCCCTACCAAACGGAGTGCAAACACAGCGAAACTTTTTGGAGATTTTTTTGGACCAGAAGACAACTTGGGACCCAAGGAAGCACCTAGGGGTGTGTGCCCTGGTGGGTTGTGGGGCCAACAGGGGTCTCCTCCACTGCCTCTCAGCTCTATAGATACCCAAATATTCCAAATATCCTAGGAGAGTGGACGAAACACAATTACAGCCGCTGCAAGTTGCAAAACCACGAGATCCAATCTAACACTGTTGCGGTGGAACACGATCACCTATGGGGCCATTAGCACCTTGTGGTTCGGCAAGGGGGAAGGTCACGTTGCATAAAGAGCAGAAGCCATGGCACAGAACGACAGAGGTGACATTGGTGATTTTTACCCAGGTTCGGGCCGCTGGGAAGCGTAAAACCCTACTCCTGCTTTGGTGGATTGAGGGAAGGACCACGATGAACATGCAGAGCTCAAGCCCGGCAAGGCCGCCTTGGGGAGAGCAGCTACGCGCATATGAGTATACAAGGGCTCGAATCTTTTTCTGCATTTACATGGCCCTCCTTTTATAGGCTAAGGGGTAACCGCAGTGGCAAAATAGTTATTATCTAGTGATTAGATAGCCAACAGTGCTATCATACCTAACTCTGGCAGTTAGGTCAAAGTGCATTAAATGCACTACTAGGTGTCACGCTAAGGATGCAGCCCGACAAGCCTGCTGTGCCACTTAGTCATCTTCTACATGTCTGGTTGAGACGCCTCTGGACGGGTGTCATATAGAGCTAATCTTCCTCCCAAATGGCTGAAACATGCCAAATGATAGCTACTTAATCACCTGGGGCTCGACACCACACTGATAGATGACTTGCATTGCGGTGCGGTGGAGCGACACCACACTGGTCTTGGTAGGGAGGTTTGCCTTTAGCGGCCCCGGCAAGCCTGCCGGGGAAATATGGATTCGTCCTTGGGGCAGCCTCGACCTGACCAGGCTCGCCTGCCCGGCAAGGGAGGCTTTTAGTGATATCTTGCTGCTTTGGCTTGTCTTGGTCTTCTTGATCTGCTCTTTGATCCCTCAAAGAGCTATCTATCTGGCTTGTTTTTGTCTTGGATTCTTCGTGAAGTTTGCTTCCTTGTCGAGCTTCGGCTACCAGGGTCGGAGGCTTACTGTCTGCGCACTAGTCAGGGGAAACATACACCCCTGTTTGTGTACCCTGGTAGAAGCCCCCGGGCTTGAGCCATACGTGTCGCCGCGCAGATTGGGTTAGGCCCCAAATGGTGCGCGGACACATGTTGAAAAAGTGCTGCATATGCAGCAGTTGTCATGATGAACAATGAATCCAACGTCCTCTCCACGTAATTACCACATGTCGTGGGGTCGTGGGACTGTAGAAGTTAATAGGTACTGCGCTTGAAAAACGGTAACTCTAGAGAGAAGGATGGCGAAGAGCCGACCCCCCGCATCTATTCTAAAATTAAAGAGAAAACGCAAAGGGGCGGTGCTCATTCGCATCTTTTCCCCTCTTCATCATCTTCTTCCTCAAGCCAAGCAACTGCTCCCAAGCCAACACCCACCTCCATTGTTCTACCAACTCTTCCGTTCTTCAACCGATCCCGAAGGATGGGGAAGAAAACCGCTGCGAGGGGGAAGCGGGCGACTACCGCAAAGGAGATCACAGTGGAGGGGAAGAAGAAGAGGGCGGCGAGCTGGACATGAAGCGGCAGGAAGACGTGGTCTTCTTCCCGTCGAGCTTGGACAGGAATGCCTTGGTCGCGAAGTATGCAGACATGTGGGGGAGGGAAGTCCTGAAGGTACATGGAGCACCAGTGGTCCTGCTGGAGGGGGACGAGGCCCTGCCGCTCGTACCGCTTCTTCTACACGTACTTCCTCTTTGGCCTCTCCTCCCCCTTCTCAAATTTCTTCGATGCGATGATGGTGGTGTATGGATTCCACCTTCTGGATTTTACGCCCAATGCAATGACATGCATGGCGATCTTCGCTCATTTGTGCGAGAATTTCATCGGAGTGGCCCCCAATGTTGATTTGTTCAGGCACTTCTTCATTTAGCGAGTTGAAGATAAAACCCACCGCTCGGGGAATATAAGTTGGATTCCTCGAGGGAAGGAGATCTGGGATTACCTCCCAGGCCAGCAGCACGATAGATGGGAGGAGTGGAAGGCAGACTGGTGCTAGATCCAGGGAGGCGAATGCTCCGGAGTCTGCAGGGCACGGACATAATGCGTCATGTGCGGAAGTGAATGGGGAAAACCGAGTCTCACCGACGATAGGCTTAGCTCGGCGCTGAACAGAATCGCTCGTCTCAAAGCTGACGAGCTGACCATTGAACAAGTGGGGGCAGATTTCCTCCTGCGCTGGATCGCACAACTGCAGAAGAAGGACAGATGTGTCTGGGAGTACGGAGATGCTCCTAACAGGATGCACTATCCAGGCCTCGCCAACGACCTGTCGATATACGGCCATGGCTGGCTGTGTGAGCAATTGTTCGGCGGCCTTGGGCCATTTCACCTGCCGGTAAGGGTCGTCCCACTACACATCAATTATGTCAGGGACCAAATTTTGAAGTGGATGCCTCACTGCAATGCTTACGGGGTTAAGGCCGATTGGCAAATGCCTGAGCTAGATGCAAAGATCGAGTGGGTCTCTAGCCTGGAAGAAAGGGCTACCAGGGTGGAGGGTAATATGTTCAAGAGCACCTCTATGGCAGAGGCCGAGTTTATTAGGAGGCGAATTGAAGAAGACAAAGCGCTGCGGGCTGTCGGGAAGGCGAGGCCCAGAGAAGAGGAGGAGGAGGAGGTGTAAGAAGTGTAGGCTGAAGGCGATGGCTCTTCATCTGAAAAGAGCGAAGAGCATGCCACAGAGGAGGTTGCTGGGATGATGCTGTCGGGGCTGAAATTCTTCAGGCCATGGTAGCAGAGGCGAAAGGAGGTGGGGCCAAAGAAGCAGAGCAGCCTAAGGAGGAATGGCTTGCCGCGGGCCCGCAAGCTCCAGACCAGCGACCTCGTAGGCGGGCCAGCCGGGGGTAGCGGCCCTGGTCCCGTGCCAGCCACCAAGAGGGTGAAGAAGATTGCCTCCAAGAGCGACAAGCCAGATGTGGTACGTCGCCATACCTCCCGTCTTTCTGAGGCAAAAAGCCCTCCTGCCAAGCGATGAGCAGTCACCGGGGTTGATCCTAACACCCAGTCAAGTTCAGCTTCCTCGCGTAGCTCAACCCCGGTGGATCCCCTGGTCCCACCCAAGAGCTCGAAGTTGCCGGGGAGCTCTGTTCCACCGACCCTGAAGAGGACCAGGGCAACCCCGCCACCCATGTGCGTGTTGGGCTCCATGCTCACCGATCCCGAGTAAGGAGATTACTGACTTTTCTTGCTTGAGACAAATATGTACTTTGATGTTTAATTATCCCAATCTTGCTTGCTGACTTGTCAGGGACAACGAGGCCTTCATCCATGGAGCCAAGCGAACCAAACATGCGGCGTCACCGGGACCTTTGGCGGACACGGGCCTGGCGAGTGATAACACAGAAGATCTTGTGCCTAGCCCCCGGCCGAGCCCCCGGCGCAATAGTGTGGAGAAAGATTCGCCCGCCAGGAGAGATGCGGCAGACCGTGCTTCATTCCCCGCTAAGGAAGGAGAGGAGACCCACCAGAGCGGGGCCCACCATGGGGGCCCACCCCATCCACCATCCAAGCAGGGAAATCACCAGAGAGGGGCTCCACCAAAGGGTCGGCCCATGTCGAGGTCATGGTTACCGAGGAAGGGGAGGCGGACCGTGTCACAACAACCAATATTGCTGGGGAGACCGGCGTCCTTTCGCGGCAAGCACCATCAGGTAATTTGCTTGTTCTTGCTTCTTATTTGGATTACTTTATTTCCTAGTCTTCGACCCAGTGTTTTGTAGTATCTCTTTATCATTGCTTGTCAAATCTTCCTGCACCTTTGTTGGCCGAGGAACCTGAGCTGCTGGAAGAAGTGGCCAGCATTGGAAAAGACGCTACCAAGGAGACCACCAGGATTGTTATAGCAGAATGCTAAAATCAGGTTGCCGAGGCCATACAAGAATGTCCTGGAGGAGCAGACAAAGCCCTGGGCAGCACACCTGGCTAGGACAGAGTCGTGGAGCAGAAGATTCCTTCGCAAACTATGGGGCCCCTCCCTCCGTTTGGTACATCAGCCACAACCCCATAGCCATCCTTAAGCAAGCTGGCGCTAGTCCTTGCCCAACCTGGGTTTGGAGCCCCCGGCTCATCTGTTGCTATGGGTGCGGATTTTGACGGAGAGATACAGCGCATCCTAGCACCATTGTCCTAGAGAGCTGAAGAGACCGATGATCCTGTTGGTGCGGCTATGGACCTGTCCTTCCTGGAGTCCGTGGCAACAAGCATCAAGAATATGCAGAGCAGGTACAACTTGAATTGGCAGGCGACCAAGGAGCAGCGTGACTCCGCTGTCCTCACGGATCAGAAACTGAGGGACAAGGACAGCAAACTGTGCGAGTGGCATAGAAAACAGTTTCAATCCTTCCAGTGCCAACATTAGGTGATAAGTATGTCCAAAGAGGACGTCGCTACCCGGAAGGTCTGCCTGGCGGAGCGCAAAGCGCTTCTGAATGCCAAGTAAAAAGACATCTCTTCTTGGGAAGGGAACCTTGAGGCTGGCCTCCACGACAAGGATGGAGAACTCGAGGCTCTTGTCCAGCAGTGCACCAAGGATTTGGAGGATGGGCACCAGGGAGCTCTTGACACGCTCACCCTCGACTCCGTTGCCTAGCTGAAGAAGATTGCTGATGAACTTGTCGCTGCATCTACTGCCAAGGCTGATCTTGATCAACAAGTGGCCAAGCTAACTGAGGACCTTTCCAGGAGCGCCAAGGAGATTGTGTGATAGAGGCAAAGCTGTCCCATCTCTCGATGAGATGGTGGCTATTGTTTTGGGTGGAGTAGACTTGAATGATCCGACTACGAACGTGCGAGGACATCGCGCCTTAGCAATCACTAAGCCAATTCCAAGAGGTTATTGACCATGCTGGAGCACGATCAACCTGACCACGAGGGTCTATTTCCTGCAAGCAAACAAAGAACAATCAATACACTGAGATTGCAATCTGGATATTGCAAATATAAGAGGAAAGATTTATTGATGAACGAGGGTTTCTGTTACGTCCTTGTCTGGCTGTTGAACACAAACGAAGTATGTGAAGTTGCAGCTGTGCCAAACATTAATCTAAACAAAACCCAAAGTCTAAATGATGCCCTAAGGGCTGTATATATGGAGGAAGTGGGGGGAATTTCGTGGCCCTTGGGGGAGGGGTCCGAAACCAACCCTATCTCTTGTTTTCCCACACATACGGACTCTAGAAACAGCCTATACTTATGTTTTTCGAAATTACATGGGTCTGGCCCAATAATAAGGTGATGCAGCACCTATAATAGCCTCTAGACGAAATTTGTGAAGTGGCATCTTGTATATTTCGTCCAAGACTTCATGCACTCATTACGGTGGCTTCAAAGTCCTGAAATCATCACTGGAAACTCCGTTCTTTTTTCCCTTGCGCATGTCGTCATCTCCATGCTTGTTCTTTCTCCAATGTTCATCCTTCTCCAAGCTAGGCCCTTCATTTGTAAGCAAAATAAATGTAGCCAGTTTAGGCAGCATCATATTCTCATGAACATTAGAATCATTACCAAGAAACGAAAGTACCTGGAAATTTAATTGGCGTGCACGAGCTCTAGCAATTGGTCCAGTATGTATAATAGTAGGGGTTGTGGGTGTAAAAATGGAATTAATGTCCTCATCATCCTCCCCTTCTTGAAATGAAGTCATCCTCGATACGAGCTCATCTTACTCACCCCAATAAGGCTTCAAATCTGCAATGTTAAAAGTGGGACTAACCCCAAAATCTGCAGATAGCTCAAGTTTATATGTATTATCATTTATTTTCTCTAACACCTGAAAAGGACCATCAACACGTGGCATTAGCTTTGATTTGTGCAAATCAGGAAATCTATCCTTCCGCAAATGTAACCAAACAAGATCTTCAGGTGCAAACATAACATGTTTTCTACCCTTATCTCTAGCAAGTTTATATTTAGCATTCATATGCTCAATGTTTTCCATAGTTAGCTCATGCATTTTTTAAATCAATTCAGCATGTTGTTTAGCATCAAAATTAACATTCTCTGAAGATGGAAGAGGCAACAAATCAATAGGTGCATGAGGTAGGAAACCATACATAATTTTAAAAGGGCACATCTTAGTAGTAGAATGCAATGAACGATTATAAGCAAATTCAATATGAGGCGAGCATTCTTCCCACATTTATATTCTTCAAAACAGCCCTAAGCATAGTAGACAATGTCCTATTGACTACTACAGTCTGTCCATCAGTTTGGGGGTGACATGTAGTACTAAAAAGCAGTTTAGTCCCCAACTTAGCCCATAAACATCTCCAAAAGTGGCTAAGAAATTTAGTATCAAGATATGAAACAATAGTATTGGCACACCATGCAAGCGAATAATTTCATGAAAGAACAAATCAGCAACATTAACAGCATCATCGCTTTTATGATATGGTATAGTGTGCCATTTTCGAGAATCTATCCACGACAACAAATATGCTATCCCTCCCCTTCTTTTTTGAGGTAAACCTAAAACAAAGTCCATAGATATATCCTCCCAAGGAACACTAGGTACAGGAAAAGGCATATATAAACCATGAGGATTGAGTCGTGACTTAGCTTTTTGACATGTAGCACAGCGAGCAATAAAATGCTCAACATCCTGTCTCATCTTTGGCCAAAAGAAATGTGTAGCAAGTACGTCCTCCGTCTTCTTCACGCCAAAGTGTCCCATTAATCCTCCACCATGCACCTCCTGCAACAACAAAACACGAACTGAGCTAGCTGGAATGCATAGCTTGTTAGCACTGAACACAAATCCATCATTAACGACGAACTTGTTCCACATTCTTCCTTCTTTACAATTCTGCATTACATCTTTAAAATCACCACCATGCACATATTGATCTTAAATGGTCCCCAAACCAAATATTTTGAAGTCAAGTTGTGAAAACATAGTATAGCGACGAGACAATGCATGAGCAATAACATTTTCTTTACCCTTCTTGTGTTTAATGACATAAGGGAAAGTCTCAATGAATTCAACCCATTTAGCATGTCTACGATTCAGTTTAGCTTGACTTTTAATATGTTTCAAGGATTCGCGATCAAAATGTATAACATATTCTTTGGGCCATAAATAAAGTTGCCATGTTTCTGAAGTCTTAACAAGAGCATATAAATCTTTATCATAAGTAGAATAATTCAGACTAGGCCCACTCAATTTTTCAGAAAAGTACGTAATAGGTTTGCTATCTTGTAATAACACACCTCCTAATCCAATTCCACTAGCATCACATTCAAGCTCAAAAGTCTTATTAAAATAAGGAAGTTGGAGTAAAGGAGCATGTGTCAACTTATCTTTCAATACGGTGAAGGCTTCTTCCTGTGCGGTACCCCAAACAAAAGGCACATCCTTCTTTGTAAGCTCATTGAGAGGCGCAGCAATGGTGCTGAAATCTCTCACAAAACACCTATAGAATCCAGCGAGGCCAAGAAAACTCCTCACTTGTGTGACCGTGGAGTAACAACTTCAATTGGTGCGGCCAACTCTCAATATCTTCAATCTTGGCTTTATCAACTTCAATTCCCTGTGGACTAACAACATAGACAAGAAAAGATAATCCGCCGGTGCAAAAGGTGCACTTCCTAAGGTTACCAAACAAACGTGCATCACGTAGAGCAATAAAAACACCACGTAAATGTTCCAAATATTCCTCTAAAGATCTGCTATAAATCAATATATCATCAAAATAGACTACGACAAATCATCAAATGAAAGCACGTAAAACTTTGTTCATTAATCTCATGAAAGTACTAGGTGCATTAGTTAACCCAAAATGCATGACTAACCAATCATGTAATCCAAACTTAGTTTTAAATATTGTTTTTCATGCATCTCCCAATTTCATATGAATTTGATGGTATCCACTACGCAAATCAACTTTGGAGAATATTTTAGAGCCACTCAATTCATCAAGTATGTTATCTAGCCTAGGAATAGGATTACAATAGCAAATAGTAATATTATTAATGCCTCTACAATCAACACTCATACGCGGCGTACCATCCTTTTTGGCACTAGTATAATAGGAACAACACAAGGACTAAGAGATTCGCGTATATAACCTTTGTCGAGCAGCTCCTGTACTTGACACATAATCTCCTTTGTCTCCTTAGGATTGGTATGGTATGGCGCATGGGTTGGCAGCGAAGCACAGGGAATTAAGTCAATCTGATGCTCAATCCCTCGAATGGGTGGTAATACCCGTAGCACGTCTTGTGGAAAGACGTCAACGAACTCCTACAAAATGTTAGTGACAGCAGGAGGCAAAGAGGAAGGTACATCCTCGAAAGAAAATAATGCCTCTTTGCACACAAAAGCATAGCAAACAGATTTGCTAAAATCTAAATCATCAATATCAGATTTAGTGGCAAGTAAACATGCACTTTTCAATTTAATTTCAGAAGCAACACTAGATGGTTTGTTATTAGACTTCATTTGTTGCTCAAATTCTTTTGCCACAATCTGATTTTCACTCTTATTTTTCTCCTGTTTTACTTTATTAGCTCTATTAATATCATCTTTCAAAATGGAATCATGAGTCATAGGAAGCAAAGTAATATGTGTATCCTTATGAAGAAGAGTATACTAATTGTTTCTAACATGGTGTACAATTTTTTTATCAAATTGCCATGGTCTACCAAGTAATAAGGAAGATGCTTGCATAGGTACCACATCACAATGAACATAATCAGCATATGTAGAGATACTAGAGTGCACACGAACTGTATGTATTACCTTAACCTTGTCGTTGTTGTTGAACCATTGGATGTAGTAAGGATGTGGATGTGGTCTTGTGGTGATAGATAGCTTATCCACCATCTCCATGCCAGCCAAGTTGTTGCAGCTCCCTCCATATATGATGATGCGAACAGAACATTCCTTCACAACTCCCTTTGTATGGAACAAATCATGCCTCTTATTTTGCTTAGCTTCTGTGACCTGCACACTCAAAACACGTTGAGCAACTAAACGTTCATACATGTCAGCGTCTTCAGGAGCCATGTATTGCGTCTCATGATCAGAATCATCCCCACCATGTTCTTCACATGTAATAAGAGCCAAAGTCTCCTCATCATAGTCACTAGCGGACTCATACCCACCATCCTTAGTAGCAATCATCACACGCTTAGATGGGCAATCTCTCGCATAATGAGCTCCACCTTGAAACAACGACAAATAGTATCATGTGTTTGCCCTATTTATGCCATGGATGAAGAAGAGCTCTGTGCGGAACCAGAAGGTGTACTCCTGGCAGATAGTGGTGATGGTGCCTATTTTCTTGTATCTCGGTTGGAATTGGTGGCTGCAGTCAGTGGCGCTGCAGTAGGACGTGTGGGAGTAGAGGTTACACGCGGTGTCCATGATGAAGGTCAACCTGTAGAAAAGTTAGTTCACACCAATGCCTGTCGATCCTGCACTTCACGTTCAGCTTTGCAAGCAAGACAGAATAAACGAGTGATATTATTATACTCCTTATACTCTAGAATGGTCTGAATCTCTTTATTCAATCCACCCATAAAACGTGCAAGCATAGCTTCATTATCCTCAACAATACCACATCTAACCATTCCAGTTTGTAATTCCTGGTAATATTCTTCAACATAATTTTTTCCTTGTCTTAAACGCTGCAATTTTTGAAGTAATTCACATTGATAATATGGTGGAACCCAACGAGTACGCATAGCAGTTTTGAAAGCAGCCCAAGTAGTTGGAATATTATTCGGATATAATCAACGATGTTCAAACCACTACACACAAGCAAAACTAGTGAAAGCACAAAGAGCAGAAGCAACACGTCTCTCCTCGGGGCATTGTAAACATGTAAAACGTCATTCAGTTTCTAACTCCCAAGTAAGATATGTATCAGGAACATATCTACCCTCAAATGGTGTAATATTCAAATTCATTTTAGGAAGATGGTCATGATCTCGTACCTGAGCTGGTAGTGCAGCCCTACCATTGCGATTGTATGCCTGTGGACGACCTGGTGCTAGTGGTTGCACGTAGTATTTATTTTGATCAACCTCATCCTCATAATCGCCCACATAATCATCATCCTCCTCAACACCAGCACCAGGAGCCAAAGAAGCATCAATAGTAGGTGCAGCGGCACCAAATTTTTGACTAGCCTCGATGGGAACGCGCAGTGCTTGTCCCACTTGATTTGGAAGGCAACATTGTTGTTGTTGTTGTTGTTGTTGTTGTTGTTGTTGTTGTTGTTGTTGTTGTTGTAGAGGTGCGACAGGTGCAGCCGACGCTAGTTCTGGAAGAAGCGCGAGCAATTCATTAAACTTGTTATCGAGCTTTGTTTCGGATGTCTTCTCAATGCCATCTATCTTCTCATGGCCTCTTCAAATCTGTTTAGCACATCTTGCACCTATCCACTCATCGTTTGCTGAAATTTGTCATGTAGTTGTTTGTTCGTCATGTTCTCCCAATTAGTCTCATTGGCTTGTGATCTTGCCATGGTTAATAGCAATAGAAACACACAAGAATATGATACTACAGTACTAGGAAGTGGTGGTGGTGGTTGTGTGTCACAAATCTGTCAAGCGAATCTCAAATTCTTACCATCTCTTACCCAGCAGCTGGTGGTGATCGGCAACCGTTGTAATCAAAACTCTCAAAGCTTGGATAAAGTGATGGCCAGTGAGAGTGAAACGCACGACGTAGATATATGTGGAGCTGGGAAGGCTTATGATATGTTAGCAAAAAGGGTTAACAATAATCAATTTAGAGATGCAAAGTTGAATAAACGCTCAACGATGGTAGTGTGCTGGTCCTAGGCTAGACCATACTAGAGACACGAGCTGAGAACACTAACAAAATCACGACGCTGCACATATACAAGGGAGGAGCACTCTCTGTATCTTTTTTTTTTGCCAAAAATCACTATAATGGCGAGTATCTCAAAACTCTTCCCAAGTCAAGATAACAGGATAGACACGAAATTTTTGCGACCAATTTTTTTTTCGACTGCCCGGACCGAAAACTGGAAACGGCTCAAAAAAACTTTCTATAATGGCACCTATATCAAAACGCTCAGAAGGACCTAAAAGTAGGATAGCCCAAAAATTATTTGACAAGTGCGTTTTCAGAAAATTTTGGGCCTAAACAGAGGATGGTTTCTAGATTTTTTTTGGAAACCAACCTCTTCTATGGAATAGCAAAAGATTGATGGAATACGAAACCTACTCAGACAAGGAAACACAAATCTAGAAATAGATGGATCTCGAAAGTAAACCTCATATGATATGGACTCGGATCGGTGGTTATATATGGCAGCGGTGATGACGATGGTGGTATATGGCAGTGGTGACAATGATGGTGGTATATGGCAGCGGTGACGACGATGGTGGTACATGGCAGCGGTGACACTGATGGTGGTATATGGCAGCGATGTGAAAACTTGTGAACAAAACTCAAAACTCTAAAGGACTTGACACTAAGACCAGCAACTAGACACGACGATACAACCGCAAATTTAACAATGCAAAACCCTAAAAAGATTATGCAAAGGCTCAGATTGGTTCGGATATGATGAACTACCCTAATTTTTTGGCTTTTTCGTGGACTGTGGATATGAAGAACAAACTCGATCTAAACTTGATGAGGACATCAATACAATTGTTACACCCACAGCCCCTGCTGCTATACATACTGGACCAATTACTAGAGCTCGTGCACGCCAACTAAATTACCAGGTACTTTCGTTTCTTGGTAATGATTCTAATGTTCATGAGAATATGATGCTGCCTAAATTGGATACATTTGTTTTGCTTACAAATGAAGGGCCTAGCTTGGAGAAGGATGAACATTGGAGCAAGAACAAGCATGGAGATGATGGCATGCGCAAGGGGAACAAGAACAGAGTTACAAGTGATGATTTCAGGTCTTTGAAGCCACCATAACGAGTGCATGAAGCCTTGGACGAAATATACAAGATGTCACTTCATAAATTTCGTCTAGAGGCTATTATAGGTGTTGCGTCACCTTTTTATTGGGCCAGGCCCATGTATTTCGAAATACATAAGTATAGGCTATTTTTAGAGTCCGTATGTGTGGGGAAACAAGAGATAGGGTTGATTTCGGACCCCTCCACCAAGGGCCACGAAATCCCCCCCCCCTCTTCCTCCATATATACAGCCCTTAGGGCATCGTTTAGACTTCGGGTTTTGTTTAGATTAAAAGTTCGCCATAGCTGCAACTTCGCGTACTTCGTTTGTGTTCAACGACCAGACAAAGGCATCACAGAACCCCACCTTGATCAATAAAGCTTTCATCTTATATTCGCAATATCCAGATTGCAATCTCAGTTTCTTGCTTGTTCTTTGTTTGCTCGCAGGAAACAGACCCTCGTGGTCAGGTTGATCGTGCTCCGGCGTGGTCAATAACCTCTCGGAGTTGGTTTAGCGATTGCTAAGGCGCGACGTCCTCGCACGTTCGTAGTCGGATCGTCAAAGTCGACTGCCACCAAAGCGATATCCATCATCTCATCGAAAGACGGGACACCTTTGCCTCTATCAAGTGGTATCAGATTTCCAGGTTGCTCGGTGAGATTTTACAGTTTTTCGTAGTTGAGATTGAGTCTGTTCTTCATACCTACAGTCCACGAAAAATCCAAAAAAAATTAGGGTTAGTTCATCATATCCGAACCAATCTGAGCCTTTGCATAATCTTTTTAGGGTTTTGCTTTGTTGAATTTGCGGTTGCATCGTCGTGTCTAGTTGCTGGTCTTAGCGTTAGTCTTTTAGAGTTTCGAGTTCTGGTCATAAGTTGTCACGCCGCCACCGCACCATCATCATCGCCCCTGTCACCTACCACCACCGCTCTGAATCCGTATCCATATACCACCACCAATCCGTATCCATATACCACCACCGATCCATATCCATCTATTACCACCGCTGCCATATACCACCACCGCTGCCATATACCACCACCATATATGCACCACCAATCCGAGTTCCTTGCACATATTAGGTGTGTTTTTGAGATCCATCTAGATTCCGATTCGTGTTTCCTTGCCGGAGTAGGTTTCGGAAAAAAAAGAGTCCGGAAACCACCCTCCGTTTAGGCCCAAAATTTTTCGAAAACGCATTTTTCGAAAAAATTTCTGGCTATCCTATTTTTAGGTGTTTCTGAGTGTTTTGAGACAGGTGCCATTATAGGAAGTTTTTTTTGACCCGTTTCCAGTTTTTGGGTCCGGGCAGTCAAAAAAACGAAAAAAAAAATTTGGTCGAAAAAATTTCGTGCCCATCCTGTCAGTTTGACCTAGAAAGAGTTTTGAGACACTCGCCATTATAGTGATTTTTCGCAAAAAAAAGCAGCGCAAAAAAAAGAGCGCAAAAAAAAAAGAGCGAAAAAAAATTCTAGAGTGTGCTTTTTCCTTGTTTACGTGCAGCGCCGTGATTTTGTTAGTGTTCTAGGCTCGCGTCTCTAGCACGGTCTAGCCTAGGACCAGCACAGTACCGTCGTTGAGCGTTTATTCAACTTTGCATCTCTGAATTGATTATTGCTGACCCTTTTTGCTACCATATTATAAGCCTTCCCAGCTCCACATACATCTACGTCGTGCGTTTGACTCTCCCTGGTAATCGCTCTATCCAAGCTTTGGGAGTTTTGACTACAACGGTTGCTGATCACCGCCTGCTGCTGGGTAAGAACTGGTAAGAATTTGAGTTTTGCTTGACGGGTTTGTGATACACCACCACCACTTCTTAGTAGTCTGTAGGATCATATTCTTGTGTGTTTCTATTTGCTGCTAACCATGGTAGGATCACAAGCCGATGAGACTGATTGGGAGAACCTGACAAACAAACAGCTACATGATAAATTTCAGCAAATGATGAGTGGACAGGTGCAAGATGTGCTAAACAGATTTGACGAGGCCATGGAGAAGATAGATGGCATGGAGAAGACGTTCGAAACAAAGCTTGATAGCAAGTTTAATGAATTGCTCGCGTGTTTACCACCACCACCGCCGGCTGCACCTATCGCACCTCTGCAACACCAACAACAACGCATCCTTCCGAATCAGTATGGACGAGCGAAGCGTGTTCCTATTAAGGATGGCCAAACTTCTGGTGCCGCTGTTCCTGATATTGATGCTTCTTTGGCTGCTGCTACTGCTGCTGCTGGTACCCAGGAGGATGATGAGTATGCGGGCGATTATGAGGATGAGGTTGATCAAAATCAGAACTACGTGCACCCACCAGCACCACCACCAGCAGGTCGACCTCAGGTATATATTCGTAATGGTAGGCCTGCACCACCACCTCAGGTACGAGATGATGTGCATATTCCTAAACTGAAATTGAATATTCCACCATTTGAGGGTAGATATGTTCCTGATATATATCTTACTTGGGAGTTAGAAACTGAACAACGTTTTACATGTTTACAATATCCCGAGGAGAGACGGGTTGCTGCTGTTGTTTGTGCTTTCACTAGTTTTGCATGTGTATGGTGGTCTGAACATTGTAGATTATATCCTATTCCAACTACTTGGGCTGCTTTGAAAACTGCTATGCGTACGCGTTGGGTTCCACCATATTATCAACGTGAATTGCTTCAAAAATTGCAGTGTTTAAGACAAGGGAAAAATTCTGTAGAAGAATATTATCAGGAATTACAAACTGGCATGATTAGATGTGGTATTGTTGAGGAGAATGAAGCTATGCTTGCACGTCTTCTGGGTGGATTAAATAGAGAGATTCGGACCATTCTAGACTATAAGGAGTATACTAATATCACTCGTTTATTCCATCTTGCTTGTAAAGCTGAACGTGAAGTGCAGGATCGACAAGCATTGGCGCGATCTAACTTTCTGTAGGCCGACCTTCATCATGGACACCGCATGCATCTTCTACTTCAACTGCACCAGCACCTCAATCAGGTGCCTCCTCCAGTCATGATACAAGAAAACAGGCACAACCACCATTATCTGCCAAGAGCGCACCTGCTGGGCCTGCACAGAGTTCTTCTTCTTCCATGGCATCAATAGGGCACACAAGTGATATTATTTGTCGTCGTTGTAAGGGAGGAGGTCATTATGCGAGAGAATGCAAATCTCCGCGTGTGATGATTGCTACCGCAGATGGTGGATATGAGTCTGCTAGTGACTATGATGAGGAGACTTTGGCTCTTATTACACGTGAAGAACATGGTGGAGATGATTCTGATCATGAGACGCAATACATGGCTCCTGAAGACGCTGACAGGTATGAATGTTTAGTTGCTCAACGTGTTTTGAGTGTGCAGGTCACACAAGCTGAGCAAAATCAGAGGCACAATTTGTTCCATACCAAGGGAGTTGTGAAGGAACGTTCTGTGCGCGTCATAATAGACGGAGGGAGCTGCAACAACTTGGCTAGCATGGAGATGGTGGAGAAGCTTTCTCTCACCACAAGACCACATCCACATCCTTACTACATCCAATGGTTCAACAACAGCGGCAAGGTTAAGGTAACACGTACTGTTCGTGTGCATTTTAGTATCTCTACATATGCTGATTATGTTGATTGTGATGTGGTACCTATGCAAGCATGTTCCTTGTTACTTGGTAGACCATGGCAATTTGATAAAAACTCTGTACACCATGGTAGAAACAATCACTATACTCTTGTTCATAAGGATAAAAATATTACTTTGCTTCCTATGACTCCTGATTCCATTTTGAAAGATGATATTAATAGAGCTAATAAAGCAAAACAGGAGAAGAATAAGAGTGAAAATCAGATTGTGGAAAAAGAATTTGAGAAACAAATGAAGCCTAATAATAAACCATCTAGTGTTGCTTCTGAAATTAAATTGAAAAGTGCATGTTTATTTGCCACCAAATCTGATATTGATGAGCTAGATTTCAGCAAATCTGTTTGCTATGCTTTTGTGTGCAAAGAGGCATTATTTTCATTCGAGGACGTGCCTTCCTCTTTGCCTCCTGCTGTCACTAACATTTTGCAGGAGTTCGCTGACGTCTTTCCACAAGACGTGCCACCGGGATTACCGCCTATTCGAGGGATTGAGCATCAGATTGACTTAATTCCCGGTGCTTCACTGCCAAACCGTGCACCATACCGTACCAATCCAGAGGAGACGAAGGAGATTATGCGTCAAGTACAAGAGCTTCTCGACAAAGGTTATATACGCGAATCCCTTAGTCCTTGTGCTGTTCCTATTATTCTAGTGCCGAAAAAGGATGGTACATCACGTATGTGTGTTGATTGTAGAGGCATTAATAATATTACTATTCGTTATCGTCATCCTATTCCTAGGCTCGATGATATGCTCGATGAATTGAGTGGCTCTACAATATTCTCCAAAATTGATTTGCGTAGTGGATACCATCAAATTCGTATGAAATTGGGAGATGAATGGAAAACAACATTTAAAACTAAGTCTGGATTATATGAGTGGTTACTCATGCCTTTTGGGTTAACTAATGCACCTAGTACTTTCATGAGATTAATGAACGAAGTTTTACGTGCTTTCATTGGACAATTTGTGGTAGTTTACTTTGATGACATATTGATTTATAGCAGATCTTTGGAAGAACATTTGGAACATTTACGTGTTGTTTTTATTGCTCTACGTGATGCACGTTTGTTTGGTAACCTTGGGAAGTGCACCTTTTGCACCGACCGAGTATCTTTTCTTGGCTATGTTGTTACTCCACAGGGAATTGAAGTTGATAAAGCCAAGATTGAAGCTATTGAGAGTTGGCCGCAGCCCAAAACGGTCACACAAGTGAGGAGTTTTCTTGGCCTCGCTGGATTCTATAGGCGTTTTGTGAGAGATTTCAGCACCATTGCTGCACCTCTCAATGAGATTACAAAGAAAGATGTGCCTTTTCTTTGGGGTACCGCACAGGAAGAAGCCTTCTCGATATTGAAAGATAAGTTGACACATGCTCCTTTACTCCAACTTCCTGATTTTAATAAGACTTTTGAGCTTGAATGTGATGCTAGTGGAATTGGATTAGGCGGTGTGTTATTACGAGATGGCAAACCTGTTGCATACTTTTCTGAAAAATTGAGTGGGCCTAGTCTGAATTATTCTACTTATGATAAAGAATTATATGCTCTTGTTCGGACTTTAGAAACATGGCAACATTATTTATGGCCCAAAGAATTTGTTATACATTCTGATCATGAATCTTTGAAACATATTAAAAGTCAAGCTAAACTGAATCGTAGACATGCTAAATGGGTTGAATTCATTGAGACTTTTCCTTATGTCATTAAACACAAGAAGGGAAAAGAAAATGTTATTGTTGATGCATTGTCTCGCCACGATACTATGCTTTCACAACTTGACTTCAAAATATTTGGTTTGGAGACCATCAAAGATCAATATGTGCATGATGCTGATTTTAAAGATGTAATGCAGAATTGTAAAGAAGGAAGAATGTGGAACAAGTTCGTCGTTAACGATGGATTTGTGTTTCGTGCTAACAAGCTATGCATTCCAGCTAGCTCCGTTCGTCTTTTGTTGTTGCAGGAGGCGCATGGAGGAGGATTAATGGGACACTTTGGCGTGAAGAAGACGGAGGACGTACTTGCTACACATTTCTTTTGGCCAAAGATGAGATGGGATGTTGAGCATTTTATTGCTCGCTGCACTACATGTCAAAAAGCTAAGTCACGACTCAATCCTCATGGTTTATATATGCCTTTGCCTGTACCTAGTGTTCCTTGGGAGGATATATCTATGGACTTTGTTTTAGGTTTACCTCGAACAAAGAAGGGGAGGGATAGCATATTTGTTGTCATGGATAGATTCTCGAAAATGGCACACTTTATACCATGTCATAAAAGCGATGATGCTGTTAATGTTGCTGATTTGTTCTTTCGTGAAATTATTCGCTTGCATGGTGTGCCAAATACTATTGTTTCAGATCGTGATACTAAATTTCTTAGGCACTTTTGGAGATGTTTATGGGCTAAGTTGGGGACTAAATTGCTTTTTAGTACTACTTGTCACCCCCAAACTGATGGACAAACTGAAGTAGTCAATAGAACGTTGTCTACTATGCTTAGGGCTGTTTTGAAGAATAATAAGAAAATGTGGGAGGAATGCTTGCTTCATATTGAATTTGCTTATAATCGTTCATTGCATTCTACTACTAAGGTGTGCCCTTTTGAAGTTGTGTATGGTTTCCTACCTCGTGCACCTATTGATTTGTTGCCTCTTCCATCTTCGGAGAAGGTTAATTTTGTTGCTAAACAACATGCTGAATTGATTTTAAAAATGCATGAGTTAACTAAGGAAAACATTGAGCGTATGAATGCTAAATATAAACTTGCTGGAGATAAGGGTAGAAATCATGTTGTGTTTGCACCTGGAGATCTTGTTTGGTTACATTTGCGTAAGGATAGATTTCCTGATTTGCGCAAATCAAAGTTAATGCCACGTGCTGATGGTCCCTTTAAGGTGTTAGAGAAAATAAATGATAATGCATATAAACTTGAGCTGCCTGCAGATTTTGGGGTTAGTCCCACTTTTAACATTGCAGATTTGAAGCCTTATTTGGGTGAGGAAGATGAACTTCCGTCGAGGACGACTTCATTTCAAGAAGGGGAGGATGATGAGGACATCAATACAATTGTTACACCCACAACCCCTGCTGCTATACATATTGGACCAATTACTAGAGCTCGTGCACGCCAACTAAATTACTAGGTACTTTCGTTTCTTGGTAATGATTCTAATGTTCATGAGAATATGATGCTGCCTAAATTGGATACATTTGTTTTGCTTACAAATGAAGGGCCTAGCTTGGAGAAGGATGAACATTGGAGCAAGAACAAGCATGGAGATGATGGCATGCGCAAGGGGAACAAGAACGGAGTTACAAGTGATGATTTCAGGACTTTGAAGCCACCATAATGGGTGCATGAAGCCTTGGACGAAATATACAAGATGCCACTTCATACATTTCGTCCCGGGGCTATTTTAGGTGCTGCGTCACCTTATTATTGGGCCAGGCCCATGTAATTTCGAAATACATAAGTATAGGCTATTTTTAGAGTACGTATGTGTGGGGAAACAAGAGATAGGGTTGATTTCGGACCCCTCCACCAAGGGCCACGAAATTCCCCCCCTCTTCCTCCATATATACAGCCCTTAGGGCATCGTTTAGACTTCGGGTTTTGTTTAGATTGAAAGTTCGCCATAGCTGCAACTTCGCGTACTTCGTTTGTGTTCAACGACCAGACAAAGGCGTCACAGAACCCCACCTTGATCAATAAAGCTTTCATCTTATATTCGCAATATCAAGATTGCAATCTCAGTTTCTTGCTTGTTCTTCGTTTGCTCGCAGGAAACAGACCCTCGTGGTCAGGTTGATCATGCTCCGGCGTGGTCAATAACCTCTCGGAGTTGGTTTAGCGATTGCTAAGGCGTGACGTCCTCGCACGTTCATAGTCGGATCGTTAAAGTCGACTGCCACCAAAGCGATATCCATCATCTCATCGAAAGACGGGACACCTTTGCCTCTATCAAAACTACAAAAAAAATGTAAAATCTCACGGAGCAACCTGGAAATCTGATACCACTTGATAGAGGCAAAAGGTGTCACATCTTTCGATAACATGGTGGCTATCGTTTTGGGTGGAGTAGACTTCGACGATCTGACTATGAACGTGCGAGGACGTCACACCATAGCAATCTCTAAACAAACTCCAAGAGGTTATTGACCACGCCGAAGCACGATTGATAACCCACAAGTGTAGGGGATTGCAACAGCTTTCGAGGGTAAAGTATTCAACCCAAATTTATTGATTCGACACAAGGGGAGCCAAAGAATATTCTTGAGTATTAGCAGTTGAGTTGTCAATTCAACCACACCTGGATAACTTAGTATCTGCAGCAAAGTATTTAGTAGCAAAAGTGGTACAATAATAAAGGTAACGGTGGCAAAAGTAAAGATAATAGTTTTTGGGTTTTTGTAGTAGTTGTAACAGTAGCAACGGAAAAGTAAATAAGCGAAGAAAAATATGTGAAAAGCTCGTAGGCAATGGATCAGTGATGGATAATTATGCCGGATGTGATTCCTCATGTAATAGCTATAACATAGGGTGATATAGAACTAGCTCCAATTCATCAATGTAATGTAGGCATGTATTCCGTAAATAGTCATGTGTGCTTATGGAAAAGAACTTGCATGACATCTTTTGTCCTACCATCCCGTGGAAGCGGGGTCCTAGCATAAACTAAGGGATATTAAGGCCTCCTTTTAATAGAGAACCGGAATAAAGCATTAGCACATAGTGAATACATGAACTCCTCAAACTATGGTCATCACCGAGAAGTATCCCGATTATTGTCACTTCGGGGTTGTCGGATCATAACACATAATAGGTGACTATAGACTTGCAAGATAGGATGAAGAACACACATATATTCATGAAAACATAATAGGTTCAGATCTGAAATCATGGCACTCGGGCCCTAGTGACAAGCATTAAGCATAGCAAAGTCATAGCAACATCAATCTCAGAACATAGTGGATACTAGGGATCAAACCCTAACAAACCTAACTTGATTACATGGTAAATCTCATCCAACCCATCACCGTCCAGCAAGCCTACGATGGAATTACTCACGCACGGCGGTGAGCATCATGAAATTGGTGATGGAGGATGGTTGATGATGACGACGGCGATGAATCCCCCTCTCCGGGGCCCCGAACAGACTCCAGATTAGCCCTCCCGAGAGAGATTGGGCTTGGCGGCGGCTCCGTGTCATACGCGATGAAACTTTCTCTCCGTTTTTTTTCTCCCCGAACGTGAATATATGGAGTTGGAGTTGAGGTCGGTGGAGGTCCAGGGGGCCCACGAGATAGGGGGCGCGCCCTATAGGGGGGGGGGGCGTGCCCCCTGTCTCGTGAATAGGGTGTGGGCCCCCTGGTGTACTTCTTTTGCCCAATAATTCTTATTAATTCCAAAAAGTGGCTCCGTGGATTTTCAGGACATTTCGAGAACTTTTCTTTTCCACACATAAAACAACATCATGGTAGTTCTGCTGAAAACAGCGTCAGTCCGAGTTAGTTTCATTCAAATCATGCAAGTTAGAGTCCAAAACAAGGGCAAAAGTGTTTAGAAAAGTATATACGTTGGACACGTATCAACTCCCTCAAGCTTAAACCTTTGCTTGTCCTCAAGCAATTCAGTTGATAAACTGAAAGTGATAAAGAAAAACTTTTACAAACTCTGTTTGCTCTTGTTGTTGTAACATGAAAAGCCAGCATTCAAGTTTCAGCAAATATTATGAACTAACCATACTCACAATAACACTTAGGTCTCAGAATTACTCATATCAATAGCATAATCAGCTAGCGAGCCATAATAATAAAACTCGGATGACAACACTTTCTCAAAACAATCATACCATGATATAGCAAAAAGGTATCTCGCTAGCCCTTTCTGAGACCGCAAAACATAAATGCAGAGCACCTTTAAAGATCAAGGACTGACTAAACATTGTAATTCATGGTAAAAGAGATCCAGTCAAGTCATACCCAACATAAACCAATAGTAATGAATGAAAATGACAGTGTGCTCTCCAGCGGGTGCTTTTAATAAGAAGGGTGATGACTCAACATAAAAGTAAATAGATAGGCCCTTCGCAGAGGGAAGCAGGGATTTGTAGAGGTGCTGGAGCTCGATTTTAAAATAGAGATTGAATAACATTTTGAGAGGCATACTTTCACTGTCAACGCAACAACTATGAGATGGCTCTATCTTCCATACTACATGCATTATAGGCAGTTCCCAAACAGAATGGTAAAGGTTTATACTCCCCCAACCAACAACAAGCATCAATCCATGGGTTGCTCGAAACAACGAGTGCCTCCAACTAACAACAGCCCTGGGGGAGTTTTGTCTAATTATTTTGATTTGCTTTGATCTTTTTGGATCATGGGACTGGGCATCCCGGTTACCGACCCTTTCTCATGAATGAGGAGTGGAGTCCACTCCTCGTGAGAATAACCCACCTAGCATGGAAGATATAGGCAGCCCTAGTTGTAACATGAGCTGCTCGAGCATACAAAACAGAATTTCATTTGAATGTTTGGAGTTTGGCACATACAAATTTACTTGGAACGACAGGTAAATACCGCATATAGGAAGGTATAGTGGACTCATATGGAACAACTTTGGGGTTTAAGGAGTTTGGATGCACAAGCAGTATTCCCGCTTAGTACAGGTGAAGGCTAGCAAAAGACTGGGAAGCGACCAACTGAGAGAGCGACAACAGTCATAAACATGCATTAAAATTAATTCACACCAAATACAAGCATGAGTAGGATATAATCCACCATGAACATAAATATCATGAAGGCTATGTTGATTTGATTCAACTACATGCGTGAACATGTGCCAAGTCGAGTCACTCAATTCATTCAAAGGAGGATACCATCCCATCATACCACATCATAATTATTCTAATATCATGTTGGCACACAAGGTAAACCATTATAACTCGTAGCTAATCAAGCATGACACAAGCAACTATAATCTCTAAATGTCATTGCAAATATGTTTACCTCATAACAGGCTGACTCAGAAACAATGAACTCATCATATTTACAAAAACAAGAGAGGTCGAGTTCATACCAGCTTTTCTCATCTCAATAAGTCCATCATATATCGTCATTATTGCCTTTCACTCGCACGACCGAACGATGTGTATAATAATAAGAGTGCACGTGCATTGGACTAAGCTGGAATCTGCAAGCATTCAAACTCAAAAGAGAAGACAAGTAATATGGGCTCTAAGTTAAATAAACAATCATGCATATGAGAGCCACTAAGCATTGTCAATATGGTCTTCTCGACCCCCAAAGGAAAGAAAATAAAATAAAAACTATTTACATGGGAAAGCCCCCAACAAGCAAGAAGAAGAACAAGAAATATTTTTGGATTTTCATTTTAATTTCTACTACAAACATGGAAATTAAGCTAACTATTTTTTTTGGTTTTTTCTAAAGGTTTATCAAACACACAAGAAGAAAACTTGAAAAAGAAATTTAAACTAGCATGGATAATACAATGAAAGAGTATGAGCACCGACGACTAGTGTGTGAACATGAATGTAAAGTCGATGAGAAATACGTACTCCCCCAAGCTTAGGCTTTTGGCCTAAGTTGGTTTAATACCAAGGACCGCCCGGCTGATATCGGTAAGTGAAACTGGGGTCGTACTGCGATGCAGCGGCAACCGCCTCCTGAGCTGCAGCATGTTGGCGAGCTGCCTCCGTTCTCCTCTCGTGTTCAGCTGCTTCCTCCCTGGTGACAACATATCTTCCTTTTGCCTGATAATCAAAAAGGTAGGGGGCAGGAAGAGTAACATGGACGACGTTGCGTCTATCATAGGTTAGTCGATATTGGAGGAATTGTTCATTCCTCCCAAGAAACTGATGATTGATCATAGCTTCATAATCCAAAAGAACAGGTGGTATAATCATATCCCCTTCTCGTGGGGCTATACCAAGATAATTAGCCACATGGGTTGCATAAATTCCTCCAAATAAATTTCCCTTTCTACTATTATTCTGCAACCTACGTGCAACTGTTGCCCCCAAGTTATAACCTTTATAATCTAACACATCACTCTTGAGGACACACAGATCAGGGACACACATGTGGCATGCTTCATCTTTACCATTAATGCATCTACCAATAAAGAGAGCAAAATAATGTATAGCAGGAAAATGAATGCTCCCTATAGTAGCTTGTGCTATGTCCCTAGATTCTCCCACAGTAATACTAGCAAGAAAATCTCTAAATTCAGATTTGTGAGGATCATTAATATTACCCCACTGCGGGAGTTTGCAAGCAATTGTGAAATCCTCTAAATCCATGGTATAAGATGTATCATAAATATCAAATATGACACTAGGAGAATTACGCGCACAGTTATATTTGAACCTCCGCACAAAAGAATTAGTCAATTGATAGTACTGCGGACACTTATCTTGTAAGAAGTCCTCCAACTCGGCATTACGCACATACGTGTCAAATTCCTCCTTGAAGCCTTCTTTGACCATAAAATCATCGGATGGCCACTCACAAGCTCGTACATCCACGTCCCTCGGCAATTCAACATCTTGCTCACGTATGGCAATCCTGGGCCCTTTCTTCACCGAGGAACCACCTTGGTACATTCTTCTAAACATAATTCTTTTTCTGAAATAATTCTGAAATTTTTAGTAACTTCAAAATAAAAGTGAGTAAAACTAAACAAGATTGATAGCAACTACTCCTACAAATGCCTAAAGCCTATATCATGCATTGGAATTGCTTGGGACTTCATAAAGTTAACATGCAAGATCGAGAACATGGTCACCTATGCAGCAAAAATTTGCAATGAATAAAACACTAGAACAAAAACTAATTGGACCAATGGAGGAGTCACATACCAAGCAACAATCTCCCAAAGCAGTTTTGTGAATGGAGCTTTGAGCAAGGAGATCGAAAATCGCAGCAAAATGGGCTAGAACTCATGCTTGAGCTGGATGGGGATTTTTTTGGGTGGAAGATGAAGTGTGTGGGTGCTGGCATAAGTGGAGGGGGGCCATCAGGGGCCCACGAGATAGGGGGCGCACCCAGGTGGGGTGGGCGCGCCCTCCACTCTCGTGGCCTGGTGCTTGCCCCCTCCTGCAGTGATTTCGGTGCCTAAAATCCTCAAATATTCCATAAAAAAATCATACTAAATTTGCAGGGCATTTGGAGCACTTTTATTTTTGGGATATTTTTAATGCACGGATAAATCAGAAAACAGACATATAATACTATTTTTGCTTTATTTATTCTAAAGAATAGAAAGTAAAAAGTGGGTACAGAAGGTTGTGCCTTCAAGTTTCATCTATCTCGCGATCATCAAAATGAATCCACTAACAAGGTTGATCAAGTCTTGTTAACAAACTCATTCCGAATAACACGGAACCGGAGAAATTTCGAATAACACTAAGTTACCTCAACAAGGATATGAAAATCCCCAACAATAAGAATATCATACTTTTTCTTGACAGTAGGGAGAGGAAATTCAAAACCTCCAATAATAATAGTTGGAACTTTTCCAATAGAATTGATGCCATGAACTTGAGATTGTTTCCTAGGAAAGTGTATCGTATGCTCATTACCATTAACATGAAAAGTGACATTGCCTTTGTTGCAATCAATAACAGCCCCTGCAGTATTAAGAAAAGTTCTACCAAGGATAATCGACATACTATCGTCCTCGGGAATATCAAGAATAACAAAGTCCGTTAATATAGTGACATTTGCAACCACAACAGGCACATCCTCACAAATACCGACAGGTATAGCAGTTTATTTATCAGCCATTTGCAAAGATATTTCAGTAGGTGTCAGCTTATTCAATTCAAGTCTACGATATAAAGAGAGAGGCATAACACTAACACCGGCTCCAAGATCACATAAAGCAATTCTAACATAATTTCTTTTAATGGAGCATGGTACAGTTGGCACACCCGGATCTCCAAGTTTCTTTGGTATTCCACCCTTAAAAGTGTAATTAGCAAGCATGGTGGAAATTTCAGCTTCCGGTATCTTTCTTTTGTTTGTAATGATATCCTTCATATACTTAGCATAAGGATTTATTTTAAGCATATCAGTTAAGCGCATACGTACGAAAATAGGTCTAATCGTTTCAGCAAAGCGCTCAAAATCCTCATCATCCTTTGTCTTGGATTGTTTAGGAGGAAAGGGCATGGGTTTCTGAACCCATGGTTCTCTTTCTTTACCGTGCTTCCTAGCAACAAAATCTCTCTTATCATAACGTTGATTCTTTGATTGTGGGTTATCAAGATCAACAGCAGGTTCAATCTCTACATCATTGTTTTTGCTAGGTTGAGCATCAACATGAACATTATTATTAACATTATCACTAGGTTCATGTTCATCGCGTGATTGTGTTTTAGCATCAGAAATAGAAGTATCATTGGGATTCTCAGGTGTGTCTACAACAGGTTCACTAGAAGCATGCAAAGTTCTATCGTTTTTCTTTTTCTTCTTTTTAGAAGAACTAGGTGCCTCTAAATTGTGTCTCCGAGAATCTTGCTTGATTCTCTTAGGGTGGCCTTCAGGATACAAAGGTTCCTGAGTCATTCTACCAGTTCTAGTAGCCACTCTAACAGCAAAGTCATTTTTATTATTTAATTCATCAAGCAAATCATTTTGACCTTTAAGTACTTGCTCAGCTTGAGTAGCAACCATAGAAGTATATTTGCCAATGAGATTAAGTTCACCTTTAACTCTAGCCATATTATCGCTCACGCGTCCTATCTCGAAAGCATTATTCTTTAACTCTCTACCAACATAAGCATTAAAACTTTCTTGTCTAGCCATAAAATCATCAAATTCATCTAAGCATGGGCTATGAAATTTAGTAGAGGGGATTTCAACTTTATCATATCTATAGAGAGAATTTACCTTTACTACCTGTGTCGGGTTATCAAGACAATATGGTTCTTCAACAGGCGGTATATTAAGACCATGTATTTCTTTAATAGGAGGTAAATTCTTAACATCTTCAGCTTTAATACCTTTTTCTTTCATTGATTTCTTTCCCTCTTGCATATCTTCAGGACTGAGAAATAAAACACCTCTCTTCTTCGGAGTGGGTTTAGGAATAGGCTCAGGAGTTGGCTCAATTGGCTCAGGAATTTCCTCAGGAACTTGCTCAGGAAGAGTCCAATTATTTTCATCAGTCAACATATTATTCAATAGTAATTCAGCTTCGTCGACTGTTCTTTCCCTGAAAACACAACCAGCACAACTATCCAAGTAGTCCTGGGAAGCATCGGTTAGTCCATTATAAAAGATATAAAGTATTTCATTTTTCTTGAGAGGATGATCAGGCAAAACATTAAGTAACCGGAGAAGCCTCCCCCAAGCTTGTGGGAGACTCTCTTCTTTGATTTGCACAAAATTATATATTTCCCGCAAGGCAGCTTGTTTCTTATGAGCAAGAAAATATTTAGCAGAGAAGTAATAAATCATATCCTGGGGACTACACACACAACCAGGAGCAAGAGAATTATACCAAGTCTTAGCATCACCCTTTAATGAGAACGGAAATATCTTAACGATATAAAAATAGCAAGACTTCTCATCATGAGTAAACAGGGTGGCTATGTCATTCAACTTGGTAAGATGTGCCACAACAGTTTCAGATTCAAGGCCATAAAAAGGATCAGATTCAACTAAAGTAATAATCTCAGGATCAACAGAGAATTCGTAATCCTTATCAGTAACACAGATAGGTGAAGTAGCAAAAGCAGGGTCAGGTTTCATTCTAGCATTAAGAGACTGCTGCTTCCATTTAGCTAATAATTTCTTAAGATCATATCTATCATTGCAAGCAAAGATAGCTCTAGCAGCTTCTTCATTCATAACATAACCCTCAGGAACAACAAGCAATACATAATCATTGGGAGAACCTTCATCATCACTATCATCAATAATAGCATCTTCAATAATTTCATTCCCCCTAACTCTAGCAAGTTGTTCATCAAGAAATTCACCTAATGGCAAAGTAGTATCATGCACAGAAGTTGTTTCATCATGCATAGCAGAAGTGGCATCATCAATAACATGCGACATATCAGAATTCATAGCAGTAGTAGGTTTAGGTGTCGCAAGCTTACTAATAACGGAAGGAGAATCTAGTGCAGAGCTAGATGGTAGTTCCTTACCTCCCCTCGTAGTTGAGGGCAAAATAGTAGTTCTGTCGCCTTTCAAGTTCTTCATAGTGATCAACAGATATAAATCCCAAGTGACTCAGAGAATAGAGCTATGCTCCCCGGCAACGGCACCAGAAATTAGTCTTGATAACCCACAAGTATAGGGGATAGAAACAGCTTTCGAGGGTAAAGTATTGAACCCAAATTTATTGATTCGACACAAGGGGAGCCAAAGAATATTCTTGAGTATTAGCAGTTGAGTTGTCAATTCAACCACACCTGGATAACTTACTATCTGCAGCAAAGTATTTAGTAGCAAAAGTGGTATGATAATAAAGGTACTGGTGGCAAAAGTAAAGATAATAGTTTTGGGGTTTTTTGTAGTAGTTGTAACAGTAGCAACAGAAAAGTAAATAAGCGAAGAACAATATGTGAAAAGCTCGTAGGCAATGGATCAGTGATGGATAATTATGCCAGATGTGATTCCTCATGTAATAGCTATAACATAGGGTGATATAGAACTAGATCCAATTCATCAATGTAATGTAGGCATGTATTCTGTAAATAGTCATGTGTGCTTATGGAAAAGAACTTGCATGACATCTTTTGGCCTACCATCCC
The DNA here is from genome assembly GCF_002162155.2 of Triticum dicoccoides. Taxonomy (NCBI): domain Eukaryota; kingdom Viridiplantae; phylum Streptophyta; class Magnoliopsida; order Poales; family Poaceae; genus Triticum; species Triticum dicoccoides. The sequence continues at coordinate 269,983,170 of NC_041381.1, read as the reverse complement.
GTGGCAGCGGGGTCCTAGCAGAAACTAAGGGATATTAAGGCCTCCTTTTAATAGAGAACCAGAACAAAGCATTAGCACATAGTGAATACATGAACTCCTCAAACTATGGTCATCACCGAGAAGTATCCCGATTATTGTCACTTCGGGGTTGTCGGATCATAACACATAATAGGTGACTATAGACTTGCAAGATAGGATCAAGAACACACATATATTCATGAAAACATAATAGGTTCAGATCTGAAATCATGGCACTCGGGCCCTAGTGACAAGCATTAAGCATAGCAAAGTCATAGCAACATCAATCTCAGAACATAGTGGATACTAGGGATCAAACCCTAACAAAACTAACTTGATTACATGGTAAATCTCATCCAACCCATCACCGTCCAGCAAGCCTACGATGGAATTACTCACGCACGGCGGTGAGCATCATGAAATTGGTGATGGAGGATGGTTGATGATGACGACGGCGATGAATCCCCCTCTCCGGGGCCCCGAACAGACTCCAGATTAGCCCTCCCGAGAGAGATTAGGGCTTGGCGGCGGCTCCCTGTCATACGCGATGAAACTTTCTCTCCGTTTTTTTTCTCCCCGAACGTGAATATATGGAGTTGGAGTTGAGGTCGGTGGAGGTCCAGGGGGCCCAAGAGATAGGGGGTGCACCCTATAGGGGGCGTGCCCCCCCTATCTCGTGGACAGGGTGTGGGCCCCCTGGTGTACTTCTTTCGCCCAATAATTCTTATTAATTCCAAAAAGTGGCTCCGTGGATTTTCAGGACATTCTGATAACTTTTCTTTTCTACACATAAAACAACATCATGGTAGTTCTGCTGAAAACAGCGTCTGTCCGGGTTAGTTTCATTCAAATCATGCAAGTTAGAGTCCAAAACAAGGGCAAAAGTGTTTGGAAAAGGAGATATGTTGGAGACGTATCAATGATCAACCTGACCACAAGGGTCTATTTCCTGCAAGCAAAGGAAGTACAAGCAAGAAACTGAGATTGCAATATGGATATTGCGAATATAAGAGGAAAGCTTTATTGATGAAGGTGGGGTTGTGTGACGTCTTTGTCTGGTCGTTGAACACAAATGAAGTACGCAAAGTTGCACTATGGAGAACTTTAATCTAAACAAAACCCGTCTAAACAATGCCCTAAGTGCTGTATATATGGAGGAAGAGGGGGTAATTTCATGGCCCTTGGGGGAGGGGTCCAAAACCAACCCTATCTCTTGTTTTCCCACACATACAGAATCTAAAAACAGCCTATACTTATGTATTTTTAAATTACATGGGACCGGCCCAATAATAAGGTGACGCAGCACCTATAATAGTCCCTGGACGAAATTTGTGAAGTGGCATCTTGTATATTTCATCCAAGACTTCATGCACTCATTACGGTGGCCTCAAAGTCCTACAATCATCACTTGAAACTCCGTTCTTGTTTCCCTTGCACATGTCGTCATCTCCATGCTTGTTCTTGCTCCAATGTTCATCGTTCTCCAAGCTAGGCCCTTCATTTGTAAGCAAAACAAATATATCTAGTTTAGGCAACATCATATTCTCATGAACATTAGAATTATTACCAAGAAACGGAAGTACCTGGAAATTAAATTGGCGTGCACGAGCTCTAGTAATTTGTCCAGTATGTATAGTAGCGGGGGCTGTGGGTGTAACAATGGTACTGATGTCCTCATCATCATGGCTCTCAAAGAGGAAACACAGAAAGTAGCAACCCTTCTTAGAGAGTAGGCTTGAATCTGTCAGAGCTCCTGAACATCAGTTGATGAAGGACTTGGATAATGCGAGAGTCCTCCTGAAAGATGTGGAGGACAAATTGCAGAACCAAGTTGAGTAGCGCGATCTCTTGATCAATAGCTTGGTTGATATCGCTAAGTGCCTCACTGCCGAAATCTCGAAGATAGACATGAAGAGCTGGGCTTTCTCTGTCAACAGCGACGAAATTCCAAGCATCAAGTTGACGCTCTTCTTTGAAGGCTTGATCGAAGGGGTGAAGACGTATGAGGACGAAAGGGTCGTTCGTTTCGCAAACAAGTCCTGGAAGCTTCCTCGTGATGCTCTCTTCATGGTTTTGAGCAACCTCGCTTATCACCACCCAGACCTCGACCTTGCCGATGGCTTCACGAGGCTTCCGTCGGGCGCCGACATTTCTGCCGTTGAGGAGAAGGCTGGTCCCTTTGCCAACAAGGTTCTCTCCGTCGCCAGGGTTCCTGAAGGCCAACAAGCCCAACCTTAAACTATTTTTATTGCCATGGTGCCCTGCAACAACAACAATCATGTGTCCTGTGCTTAGGCCCCATATTTTTTCTGATTTCGCACTCGTCGAACTAATGTTTGAATATGTCAATGCACGCTACCCCACTTTTGTTTACCCATTGATGTTCGTATGGTTAGTTTCTTTTACGTACTTAGGTTGCCCGCTAGAAGCATACTGCCGCGATTGCTTCGAGGAACAAGTCCTTAGCATTCAGCTAGCGAGGATATTCCCCGACAGGTTTTGCCTTATCCGTGTTCGATGCAGCCACGTACCTTGTTTAGCAGGCTCGAAACAAACTAGGGGCACGGTCAAATACAGCAAGGTACCATCATATGAAAAGTCTTGTCATACGAAACTCCTGGGGGTCCAAGGGATAACGACGCAAAACTCCGAAGAAAAAGCCAATGAGCGTGTTGACTTAGCTTTTGTTCATGCTTCTCTTGTTCATCGGTCGTATATTTTGTAATGTATAACACTTTCTTCTCCACTTGCGATTATTTATCCCATTCGGGTATCCACCCTTGTTATGAAAAAACAGCGAACAAGAGGGCACACAAGGGATAGACTTGGCATTTTATTAGTTATACGCCCGTCCCTTGCAAGAGCCAGTGGGGCTTATTTAAATGCTTGCAGCTGACAAGGTATGGTAGAAAACAAGGGCCGTCTCCTCTTTCCTGTTCCTCACATTTTTCAATGATCCCACGACAATGGGTACAAAGGCCACGCTGATGTGAAAGGCCTTTTGCTGGAGTGTGCTTACCGGGGCATCGACCAGCGGATTCGCACCAACATTCCACTCAGGATTTATCCTTGGCGGGATAAATGCTGCACCGAGTTCCTCGTGGGCTCATCCATGCTGACGATGCCACCGCTGCATGGCTCGATCATTGACGAGTGGGAAGGGAATCAGGGGCCGTTTGCGTACCATTCCTCTTCTTTGCTCAAACGATACCTTTCGGCAATGGATATGCCTGTCATGAGTTTGCAAGGAGGGCGACGTCGCTGGTCGCCTTTCTTATGTTTCCGAATGCAGGTAGCGGGGTCGGTATGCAACTCGAGCTGCTTGTGGTCATTGCATCTCCATCGCCTTGCGCTCCCAGCACCGTCGCGGTTGTGGCAGCGATGGGCGACGAAATCTAGATAAGACCTAGCGAGGAAGCAACATTGTCCTCCTTCTTCGTAGCCGCTAATGAAGAGGGGATTCACAAAATTGATGATGTAGCATGGCGCGTTGCCCACAACATTTGATTCGCACAAGCACTTCCCCCTACTTGGCACGCCGAAGATGTCGCGGTGGAAGATGATCACCTATGGGACCATCAGCACCTTGTGATTCGGCAAGGGGGAATGTCACGTTGCACAAAGAGCAGAAGGCATTGGACAGCACGACAGAGGTGACACTAGTGATTTTTACCCAGGTTTAGGCCGCTGGGAAGCGTAAAAACCTACTTCCGCTTTGGTGGAGTAAGGGAAGGACCACGATGAACACGTAGAGCTCAAGCCCGGCAAGGTTGCCTCGGGGAGAGCAGCTACATGTGTATGAGTATACAAGGGTCCGAATCCTTTTCTGGGTTGCCATGGCCCTCCTTTTATAGTATAAGGGGTAACCATAGTGGCAAAACAGTCATTATCTAGTGATTAGATAGCCAATAGTGCTATTATACCTAACTCAGGCAGTTAGGACAAAGTGCATTAAATGCACTGGTAGGTGTCACACTAAGGATGCAGCCCGCTAAGCCCGCCGCACTGCTTAGTCATCTTCTATCTGTCTGGTTGACATGCCTATGGACGGGTGTCATATAGAGCTAATCTTCCTCCCAAATGTCTACCATGTTCCAAATGACATCCACCTAATCACCTGGGGGCTTGACACCACATTGATAGATGACTTGTGTTGCGGTGCGGTGGAGCGGTGGAGTCTTGGCGGGGAACCAGTCGGACCTGTACTCCCTTTGTTCTGTGTGGAGCCCCCAAGGAGGCGATATAGCCAGAGGCCCAAGAGCCCGGTTCAGAAGAGTGCGCCAAAGTGATGGAATTAGCGGCTCGAGTGACGCAGCTGACACGCACCGACCTGCCATTATTGACATAATGGCCACGACGATAGACCGAAGAATCCAACCACTTCGGCAACGCCCTCACTTATGGTGTGAGTACAATGGGACCAATGATTCTTCACGAACTACTCAGGAGATTTTCTATGACCAAGCAGCTTTGAGGATAGATCTTGCCAGAATCTATCAAGGGACAGCAGATGACTTTGCCCGACGACAGTTCCGTGACAAAGTGTCCTATATAATATGATACATCTCCAACGTATCTATAATTTTTTTATTGTTCCATGCTCTTATATTATCATTCTTGGATGTTTTACAATCATTTCGTAGCAACTTTATATCATTTTTTGGAACAAACCTATTGACATAGTGCCCAATGCCAGTTGTCATTTTTTGCTTATTTTTTACTTCGCCGAATATCCCTACCAAACAGAGTCTAAACACCGCGAAACTTTTTGGAGATTTTTGTGGACCAGAAGACAACTTGGGAGCCAAGGAAGCACCTAGGGGGGCATGCCCTGGTGGGTTATGGGGCCAACAGGGGTCTCCTCCACTGCCTCTCAGCTCTATAAATTCCCAAATATTCAAAAAAACCTAGGGGAGTGGATGAAACACAATTACAGCCGCCGCAAGTTCCAGAACCACGAGATCCAATCTAACACTGTCACGGTGGAACACGATCACCTATGGGGCCATCAGCTCCTTGTGGTTCGGCAAGGGGGAAGGTCACATTGCATAAAGAGCAGAAGCCATGGGACAGCATGGTAGAGGTGACACTGGTGATTTTTACCCAGGTTCAGGCCGCTCGGAAGCATAAAACCCTACTCCTGCTTTGGTTGATTGAGGGAAGGACTACGATGAACACGTAGAGCTCAAGCCCGGCAAGGTCCCCTTGGGGAGAGCAGCTACGCATGTATGGGTATACAAGGGTCTGAATCCTTTCCTGGGTTGCCATGGCCATCCTTTTATAGGCTAAGGGGTAACCAAGTGGCAAAACAGTTATTATCTAGTGATTAGATAGCCAGCAATGCTATCATACCTAACTCTGGCAGTTAGGTCAAAGTGCATTAAATGCACTACTAGATATCATGCTGAGGATGCAACCCGGCAAGCCCGCTGTGCCATTTAGTCATCTTCTACATGTCTCCTTGAGACGCCTCTAGACGGGTGTCATATAGAGGTAATCTTCCTTCCAAATGGCTGAAACGTGCCAAATGATAGCTACTTAATCACCTGGGGGCCCGACACCGCACTGATAGATTACTTGCATTGCGGTGCGGTGGAGCGGTGGAGTCTTGGCGGGGTTGTTTGCCTTTAGCGGCCTCGGCAAGTCTGCCGGGGTAATATTTGATTCGTCCTTGGGGCGGCCTCGACCTAACGAGGCTCACCTGCCCGGCAAGGGATGCTTTCTCTTAGTGATATCTTGCTGCTTTGGCTTGTCTTGGTCTTCTTGATCTTCCCTTTGAACCCTCAAAGAGCTGTCTATCTGGCTTGTTTTTGACTTGGATGCCCGGTGAAGTTTTCTTGCTTGTCGAGCTTCGGCTACCGGGGTCGGAGGCTTACTGTGCGTGCACCAGCCAGGGGAAACAAACACCCTTGTTTGGGTACCCCGACAAACACCATCACAGAGGGGTTCATCATCCTCATTGGTGCCTCTCCGATGATGGGTGAGTAGTTCACCATAGACCTACGGGTCCGTAGGCAGTAGCTATCTGGCTTCTTCTCTCTTTTTGATTCTCAATACAATGGTCTCTTGGAGATCTATTTGATGTAGTGACTTTTTGTGGTGTGTTTTTTGGGATCCGATGAAGTACAAGTTCATGATCAGATATATATCCATGAATATTATTTGAATCTTCTTTGATCTCTTTTATGCATGATTATTTATAGCCTCGTATTTATTTGCCAAATCTCTGGTTTAGCTAGGCCAAGTAGATTGATTTTTCTTGCCATGGGAAGAGGTGCTTTGTGATGGGTTCGATCTTACGGTGTCCTCACCTAGTGATGAGGACATCAATACCATTGTTACACCTACAACCCCTGCTACTACACATACTGGACCAATTACTAGAGATCGTGCACGCCAATTAAATTACAAGGTACCTTTGTTTCTTGCTAATGATTCTAATGTTCATGAGAATATGATGCAGCCTAAATTGGATACATTTGTTTTGCTTACAAATGAAGGGCCTAGCTGGGAGAAGGATGAACATTGGAGCAAGAACAAGCATGGAGATGATGGCATGCACAAGGGAAACAAGAATGTAGTTTCAAGTGATGATTTCAGGACTTTGAAGCCACCGTAATGAGTGATTGAAGTCTTGGACATAATATACAAGGTGCCACTTCACAAATTTCGTCCAAAGGCTATTATAGGTGCTGCGTCTCCTTATTATTGGGCCAGTCCCTTAGGGCGTCGTTTAGACTTTTTGTTTTGTTTAGATTAAAAGTTTGCCATAGCTGCAACTTCACATACTTCATTTGTGTTCAACGACCAGACAGAGGCGTCATAGAACTCCACTTGATCAATAAAGCTTTCCTCTTTTATTCGAAATATCTAGATTGCAATGTCAGTTTCTTGCTTGTTCTTCGTTTGCTTGCAGGAAATAGACCCTCGTGGTCAGGTTAATCGTGCTCCGGCGTGGTCAATAACCTCTCGGAGTTGGTTTAGCGATTGCTAAGGTGCGACATCCTTGCACGTTTGTAGTCGGATCGTCAAAGTCTACTCCACCATAAATGATAGCCACCATCTCATCGAAAGACGGGACACCTTTGTGTCTATCAAGTGGTATCAGATTTCCAGGTTGCTCGGTGAGATTTTACAGTTTTTCGTAGTTTAGATCGGGTCTATTCTTCATACCTACACTCAACGAAAAAGCCAAAAAAATTTAGGCTTAGTTCATCATATCTGAACCAATTTGAGCCTTTGCATAATCTTTTTAGTATTTAGCACTGTTGAATTTGCGGTTGCATCATCGTGTCTAGTTGCTGGTCTTAGTTTCTAGTTCTTTAGAGTTTCGAGTTCTACTCACAAGTTGTCACGCCGCCACTGCATCATCGTCATCACCGCTGCCATATACCTCCATCATGGTCACCGCTGCCATATACCACCATCGTCATCACCGCTGCCATATACCACCATCATCATCACTGCTGCCATATACCACATATCCACCACCATCATGATAATCTGAGTCCACCTCCATCACAAATTCGCCACGAGTCCGTGTTCCACCACCCTACATATATCCGCCACAAGTCAGAGTTTCCACCAGATTCGTCTCCGCCACAAGTCCTAGTCCGAGTCCAGTATTTGTTCCTATTTTTGAGTTCCAGATCACACGATACTACAAGTCGCAACCAAGTCAGACTCCCCAACTTCTGTGGTACCCACAATAGAAAAATAGTTTCGTGCTACCCGTAATAGAAAAATAGTCTGCAAAATTCTGGCTAGGCAATTTTTAGACCATTTGTTGACTTTTTCGAAAAAATTGTTGTGGAGCAAAAAAAAGAGGAAAAAAGTGAAAAAAAAAAGTGAAAAAAAATCAAAAAAAATCAGAGTGTCCTCCTCCCTTGTTTATGTGCAGCGCCGTGATTCTGTTAGTGTTCTAGGCTCACGTCTGTAGCACGGTCGAGCCTAGGACCAGCATAGTACTGTTGTTTAGCATTTATTCAACTTTGCATCCCCGAATTGATTATTGCTGACCCTTTTTGCTACCATATTATAAGCCTTCCTAGCTCCACATACATCTACGTCGTGCGTTTGACACCACCAAGTAATCGCTCTGTCCAAGCTTTGAGAGTTTTGACTACAACGGTTGCCGATCAGCACCTGCTGCTGGGTAAGAACTGGTAAGAATTTGAGATTCGCTTGACAGATTTGTGACTCACCACCACCACCACCACCACCACTTCCTAGTACTGTAGGATCATATTCTTGTGTGTTTGTATTGCTACTAATCATGGCAGGATCACAAGCCGATGAGACTGATTGGGAGAACATGACGAACAAACAGCTACATGATAAATTTCAGCAAATGATGAGTGGACAGGTGCAAGATGTGCTAAATAGATTTGAAGAGTCCATGGATAAGATAGATGGCATTGAGAAGATGTACGAAACAAAGCTCAATAACAAGTTTAATGAATTGCTCGTGGGTCTTCCACAACCATCGCCGGCTGCACCTGTTGCACCTCTACAACAACAACAAAAACAACAACAACAACTCGCCTTCGCAATCAAGTGGGATGAGCACTGCGCGTTCCACTTGAGCCTAGACAAAATTTTTGTGTCGTTGCTACTGCTGTTGATGCTTCTGTAGCTCCTATTGCTAATGCATAGGTGGAGGACTATTACGAGGATGAGGTTGATCAAAATCAAAACTATGTGCAACCACCACCACCACCACCAGTAGGTCAACCTCAGGCATATAATCACATCGGTAGGCCTGCACCACCACCTCAAGTATGAGATCATGAACATATTCCTAAATTAAAATTGAATATTCCACCATTCGAGGGTAGATATGTTCCGGATATATATCTTACTTGGGAGTTAGAAACTGAACAACGTTTTACATGTTTACAATATCCCGAGGAAAGACGTGTTGTTGCTGTTGTTTGTGCTTTCACTAGTGTTGCATGTGTTTGGTGGTCTGAACATTGTAGAATATATCCTATTCCAGCTACTTGGGCTGCTTCAAAAACTGCTATGCGTACTTGTTGGGATCCATCATATTATCAACGTGAACTGCTTCAAAAAATTGCAGCATTCAAGACAAGGAAATTTTTTTGTAGAAGAATATTATCAGGAATTACAAACTGACATGATTACATGTGCTATTGTTGAGGAGAATGAAGCTATGCTTGCACGTTTTATGGGTGGATTAAATAGAGAGATTCAGACCATTATAAAGTATAAGGAGTATAATAATATCACTCGTTTATTCCATCTTGCTTGTAAAGCTGAATGTGAAGTGTAGGATCGACAAGCACTGGCGCGAACTAACATTTCTGCAAGTCGACCTTCATCAAGGACACCGCGTGCATCTCCTACTTCCACTGCACCAACACCTCCATCAGGTGCCACCTTCTGCCATGATACAAGAAAGCAGGCACAACCACCACTATCGGCCAAGAGCACACCTGATGGGCCTGCACAGAGCTCTTCTTCTTCCAGGGCATCAACAGGACACACAAGTGATATTATTTGTCGTCGTTGTAAGGGAAGATGTCATTATGTGAGAGAATGCAAATCTAAGCGTGTGATGATTGCTACTGAGGATGGTGGGTATGAGTCCGCTAGTGACTATGATGAGGAGACTTTGGCTCTTATTACACGTGAAGAACACGATGGGGATGATTCTGAACATGAGACGCACTACATGGCTCCTGAAGATGCTAACAGGTATGAGTGTTTAGTTGCTCAACGTGTTTTGAGTGTGCAGGTCACAAAAGCTAAGCAAAATCAGAGGCATAATTTGGTCTATACAAAAGGAGTTGTGAAGGAATGTTCTGTTGGCGTCATCATAGATGGAGGGGGCTGCAACAACTTGGCTAGCATGCAGATGGTGGAGAAGCTATCTCTCACCACAAGAGCACATCCACATCCTTACTACATCCAATGGTTCAACAACAGCGACAAGGTTAAGGTAACACGTAATGTTCGTGTGCATTTTAGTATCTCTAGATATGCTGATTATGTTGATTGTGATGTGGCCCATGCAATCATGTTCATTATTATTTGGTAGACCATGGCAATTTGATAAAAAATCTGTACACCATGGTAGAAACAATCAGTATACTCTTGTTCATAAGGATAAACATATTATTTTGTGTCCTATGTCTCCTGATTCCATTTTGAAAGATGATATTAATAGAGCTAAGAAAGCAAAACAGGAGAAAAATAAGAGTGAAAATCAGATTGTGGCGAAAGTATTTGAGCAACAAATGCAGCCTAATAATAAACAATCTAGTGTTGCTTCTGAAATTAAATTGAAAAGTGCATGTTTACTTGCCACCAAATCTGATATTGATGAGCTAGATTTCAGCAAATATGTTTGCAATGCTTTTGTGTGCAAAGAGGCATTATGTTCATTTGAGGACGTGCCTTCCTCTTTGCCTCCTTCTGTCACTAACATTTTGTAGGTTTGCTAACATCTTTCCACAAGACGTGCCACTTGGATTACCACCTATTCGAGGGATTGAGCATCAGATTGACTTAATTCCCGGTGCATCTCTACCCAACCATGCACCATGCCGTACCAATCCAGAGGAGACTAAGGGGATTATGCGTCAAGTACAGGAGCTGCTCGACAAAGGTTATATACGCGAATCTCTTAGTCCTTGTGATGTTCCTATTATAATAGTGCCAAAAAAGTATGGTACATCGCGTATGTGTGTTGATTGTAGAGGCATTAATAATATTACTATTCGTTATCATCATCCTTTTCGTAGGCTAGATGATATGCTTGATGAATTGAGTGGCTCTACAATATTCTCCAATGTTGATTTGTGTAGTGGATACCGTCAAATTCGTATCAAATTGGGAGATGAATGGAAAACAACATTTTTTTGACTATGAAGACAGTAGGAAAGGCTCCTACCACATATATATTACTATGTAAGAGGGGTACAATTACATAGGGGTGTTACATACAGGTGGTGGTTTGGAAAACAACATTTAAAACTAAGTTTGGATTATATGAGTGGTTAGTCATGCCTTTTGGGTTATCTAATACACCTAGTACTTTCATGAGATTAATGAACTAAGTTTTATGTGCTTTCATTGGACAATTTGTGGTAGTCTATTTTGATGATATACTGATTTATAGCAGATCCTGGGAGGAACATTTGGAACATTTACGTGTTGTTTTTATTGCTCTACGTGATGCACGTTTGTTTGGTAACCTTGGGAAGTGCACCTTTTGCACCGAGCGATTATCTTTTCTTGGCTATGTTGTTACTCCACACGGAATTGAAGTTGATAAAAGCAAGATTTAAGCTATTGAGAGTTGGCCGCAGCCCAAAACGGTCACACACGTGAGGAGTTTTCTTGGCCTCGCTTGATTCCCTAGGCGTTTTGTGACAAATTTCAGCACCATTGCTGCACCTCTCAATGAGCTTACAAAGAAGGATGTGCCTTTTGTTTCGGGTACTGCACAAGAAGAAGCCTTCATGGTATTGAAAGATAAACACATGCTCTTTACTCCAACTTCCCGGTTTTAATAAGACTTTTTAGCTTGAATGTGATGCTAGTGGAATTGGATTAGGAGGTGCGTTATTACAAGATGGCAAACCTGTTGCATACATTTCTGAAAAAATGAGTGGGCCTAGTCTGAATTATTCTACTTATGATAAAGAATTATATGCTCTTGTTCGGACTTTAGAAACATGGCAACATTATTTATGGCCCAAAGATTTTTTTATACATTCTGATCATGAATCTTTGAAACATATTAAAAGTCAAGCTAAACTGAATAGTAGACATACTAAATGGGTTGAATTCATTGATACTTTCCCTTATGTCATTAAACACAAGAAGAGTAAAGAAAATGTTATTGTTGATTCATTGTCTCGTCGCTATACTATGTTTTCACAACTTGACTTCAAATTATTTGGTTTGGAGACCATCAAAGATCAATATGTGCATGATGCTGATTTTAAAGATGTAATGCAGAATTGTAAAGAAGGAAGAATGTGGAACAAGTTCGTTGTTAATGATGGATTTGTGTTCCGTGCTAACAAGCTATGCATTCCAGCTAGCTCCGGTTGTGTTTTGTTGTTAAAGGAGGCACATGGTGGAGGATTAATGTGACATTTTGGCGTGAACAAGATGGAGGATGTACTTGCTACACATTTCTTTTAGCCAAAGATGAGATGGCATGTTGAGCGTTTTATTGCTCGCTGCGCTACATGTCAAAAAGCTAAGTCACGACTCAATCCTCATGATTTATATATGCCTTTGCCTCTACCTAGTGTTCCTTGGGAGGATATATCTATGGACTTTGTTTTAGGTTTACCTCAAAAAAGAAGGGGAGGGATACCATATTTGTTGTCGTGGATAGATTCTCGAAAATGGCACACTTCATACCATGTCATAGAAGTGATGATGCTGCTAATGTTGCTAATTTATTTTTTCGTGAAATTATTCGCTTGCATAGTGTGCTAAATACTATTGTTTTAGATCATGATACTAAATTTCTTAGCCACTTTTAGGGATGTTTATGGGCTAAGTTGGGGACTAAACTGCTTTTTAGTACTACATGTCACCCCCAAACCGATGGACAAACTGAAGTAGTCAATAGGACATTGTCTACTATGCTTAGGGATGTTTTGAAGAATAATAAGAAAATTTGGGAAGAATGCTTGCGTCATATTGAATTTGCTTATAATCATTCATTGCATTCTACTACTAAGATGTGCCCCTCTGAAATTGTGTATGGTTTCCTACCTCGTGCACCAATTGATTTGTTGCATCTTCCATCTTCGGAGAAGGTTAATGTTGATGCTAAACAACGTGCTAAATTGATTTTGAAAATGCATGAGTTAACTAAGGAAAACATTGAGCGTATGAATGCTAAATATAAACTTGCTGGAGATAAGGGTAGAAAACATGTTTTTGCACCTGGAGATCTTGTTTGGTTACATTTGCGTAAGGATAGATTTCCTGATTTGCGCAAATCAAAGCTAATTCCACATGCCGATGGTCCTTTTAAGGTGTTAGAGAAAATAAATTATAATGCATATAAAATTGAGCTACCTGCATATTTTGGGGTTAGTCCCACTTTTAACATTGCAGATTTGAAGCCTTATTTGGGTGAGGAAGATGAGATTTTGTCGAGGATGACTTCATTTCAAGAAGGGGAGGATGATGAGGACATCAATACCATTGTTACACCTACAGACCCTGCTACTACACATACTGGACCAATTACTAGAGCTCGCGCACGCCAATTAAATTACCAGCTACTTTCGTTTCTTGGTAATGATTCTAATGTTCATGAGAATATGCTGCTGCCTAAATTGGATACATTTATTTTGCTTAGAAATGAAGGGCCCAGCTGGGAGAAGGATGAACATTGGAGAAAGAACAAACATGGAGATGATGGCAGGCACAAGGGAAACAAGAACAAAGTTTCAATTGATGATTTTGGGACTTTGATGCCACCGTAATGAGTGATTGAAGGCTTGGACGAAATATACAAGATGCCACTTCACAAATTTCGTCCAGAGGTTATTATAGGTGTTGCGTCACCTTATTATTGGGCCAGGCCCGTGTAATTTCGAAATACACAAGTATAGGCTATTTTAGAGTCCGTATGCATGGGGAAATAAGAGATAGGGTTTGTTTCGGACCCCTTCCGCAAGGGTCATGAAATTCACCCCTCTTCCTCCATATATACACCCCTTAGGGCGTCGTTTAGACTTTGGGTTTTGTTTAGATTAAAAGTTCTCCATAGCTGCAACTTCGTGTACTTCGTTTCGGCTCAACAACCAGACCAAGGCGTCACAGAACCCCACTTGATCAATAAAGCTTTCCTCTTTTATTCGCAATATCCAGATTGCAATTTCATTTTCTTGCTTGTTCTTCGTTTGCTTGCGGGAAATGGACCCTCGAGGTCAGGTTGATCATGCTCCGGCATGGTCAATAACCTCTTGGAGTTGGTTTAGCGATTGCTAAGGCGCGATGTCCTGACACATTCGTAGTCGGATCTTCAAAGTCTACTCTACCATAAACGATAGCCAGCATCTCATCGAAAGACGAGACACCTTTGCCTCTATCGCCCAGTGACAGAAGGGGTAGCGAGGCACGTATGCTATTATGGATAACAAGATGGAGTCTATTCCTACATGAATAGATCTTGTCATGTCATTGTTCTTATTGCATTACTCTGTTTCTCCATGAACTTAATACACTAGATGCATGCTGGATAGTGGTCGATGTGTGGAGTAATAGTAGTAGATGTAGGTTGGAGTCGGTCTACTAATCTTGGATGCGAGGCCTATATATTGATCATTACCTTGGATATCATCATAATTATTTGTTCTTCTATCAATTTCCCAAGAGTAATTTGTTTACCCACCATGTGTTATTTTCTTGAGAGAAGCCACTAGTGAAATCTACGGCCCCCGCGTCTATCTTTTATCATATTTGCTTTCCGATCTATCTTTTGCCATATTTATTTTCAGACCTATTATTCCAAAAACCCAAAAATTCCTTGCTGCAATTTTTCTTTACATATTTTATTTTGTGTTCTTGCAAGATCTATTTATCCAAACTCATACAAACCAATCTATATTTTTCCCGAGGAGGGATTGACAACCCCTCTTACACGTCGGGTTGCAAGTATTTGTCCTTTGTGTGCAGGTACCGTTTACATAGTGTTGCTTGGTTCTCCTACTGGATTGATGCCTTGGTTTCACAACTAAGGGAAATACTTACGTAGTTGTGCTACATCATCCCTTCCTCTTTGGGGAAATACCGATGCACTCTAGCCACATCATAATCCTGTTGAAATAGTAAGTCCATTTTTAACCTTCCTTCCTTCCTTAAGTTCGTCTCAACGTCGAACTCTCTGTGTATTTTAAACAGAGATGGAGGCGTTGGGTCAAGGGCGTAAGCATCCCGGCTCCTGAGCCAGAACTGCACTACCGAGCCGAAGACCCCTTACCTAACAAGGACGTGGATTTGGCCCTTATTTATGAAGGGAGAAGGTCTTTCCTGGCGAGCCTTGACGGCTCAAGGGTCACTGTTACCCCTAACGTGCCGGGTATGAGGCCGGCTTCATCGATAATACTCCCTTCCTCAACTCAAATGAGAGCCCCTCGTCCTCGAGCCCCTAGCCATCTGACTTCTCCTCCAAAGGGATGGCGTGCCAAGTGCCCGCGCAGAGAAACGGCTCTGCAAGAAAGGGTCCCCCTGGAGGTGCAAGAAGCTCAGGCCGAGGTCACAGGGGTGGGCGGAAGCGCCCCTTCAATCACCAGGTAATTTTTTATTACTGTCAATGCTAGGACATGTCGGGTATTTATCTTACCCGAACATTTTGCAGACAACCCTCAGCAACAAGCTTCAGAGTCGCGGCCTCACCTAGGGAGGCAGAAACTCATGCTCCCAATGGGATCACATCCGAATCATCTCGACCCAAGGACTCGGCGACCAGCTCAGCTACCCCCTCTGAGACACAATGCGCAGCGGATTACCGCTAAAGGAAATCTTCCCTAAGGAATCCATCCTTCTCAGATCAGGAGTTTATTGCTCTAAGCGTGTCGGGAGCACGATCCGAAGTCACACAGGTCTAGCATGTAACACATCATATCACTTTGCAGGCTCATGCACGATATTCCCATGGCTGCAACCTTTCTTTGGCTGGGACCGTTTGCGCCTTTGGCTCGCGTATATGATTGTGTCGCTAGCGTTCATATGGCAGAGAACCCGGGCCGACATGAATAGTCATAAACCCAAAGTGGCACAAACTTACAAGGACATGCATATGTAACCCAACAATGAACATGTCGGTCATCAACGTATGAACCAAGTCATAGCAAGCTACAAGGCCTTAAAGGAAGAATGAATGCGTGACATTTCACCGAAGGGACAGACAAAGGAACAAAAAAGGAATACATGCCAAAAAACCTAAGTGTTCCGGAGCAGTAGCGAATTACCATGGCTCGGTGGAAGCACTAGGCGACTTTTCCCCATAAGGAAGGCTACCAAGAATAAACAACTAGGTGTTGGATCCCACACATTGCAATACACGTTACATGTATGCATAACATGCAAGTATGTGATGTACAACATGGAATCACAACATAACTCAACAACTCTTATAGATAAAGGCCTAGAAGAGCCATCATAGAATTTATTGCAAACAACGGGTTTCATGACCCTTCACACAAAGTCATACAACCAAGCGGAATCATGAAACCTATCTAAGTACAAAAAACTGAAAATATAGAAAGCTAGCAGGCCTGAATATCTATAAACCATCCAAGGGTACAAGATCGTAGCTGAGGTAACAAGCTACTCGTCGAAGTCCACGCGGAACTAATAGTGAGACCGGAGTCTCCTCTGCAAAACAAAAATTAAGCAAGCATGAGTACAAAGGTAGTCAGCAAGACTTACATCAGAACTATCTAGTATGCATCAGTTTTAGTAAGGGTGTTGTGAGTTTTAGCTATAGCAAGCCAGCTCCGACTTAGTGGCTATCCTGTACTACGACTACTAGTAACTTCTTTGAGGTGAGGAAGCGCACACGAGTCCACTAGCTAATCACCACAACAATACTCAACTATGGATCCGTCGCCGTCTCCATAGGAGAAGGCCATGCATAGCACTCACGCTTATCTTGCGCATTTTAGAGTATCCACTTTAAGTTGTCTATGAATAATGTAGCATTCCAAGTAGTCCACATCTGTGGACGCGACTATTCGAATAGATCATTAAACCTGTAGGGGCATACTTCTGCACACACGCTCTCACCACTTATCACCATGTTCACGACATGTATCTCGGCAACCTTCAAGCGGAGGCCTGGCGAGGGTGTCGACCACGACTTGATTAATCACACATGACAATAGTCCAGGTTTATCACCTATCTGAGGTTGAATCGGCAAAGGAAGTCCAGCCAAAGTTTCTATCACGACCTCAAATGATGAGAACAGGGTTCCCAAGAGCACCAATCGGGTGACACTTGGTACACTGTGCCTCATGCGTGCCGCAACAATCTCACCCCGTCGGGCAACGCTATGCACGACCCCTAGCACAGCCTACAAACACCAGAAACTAGTTGCAACTCTTGGACAGAGATCAAGGCAGCTAATAAGTCGAGAGGGTCAATTAAGTATCCCCACATGTGGTAGTAACTGTTCTTGGAACACAAACACGGAACTCGGTTCTTAAGGACGGTCTCAATGAGACAACCCATCATGTACTCCTACATGGCCTCTCGTCGCTACCTTTACCAAATCGGGTTCACACACTTAACTCTCAACATCAGGACATAACATACCACTCCAATACATCCCAGCTGAATCAGACCTGACACAACTCTAAGCAATAGCAAGCATGGCATGGATAAGGACACATCATGGGCTCAAGCAACTCCTACACATGCTAGTGGGTTTCAACTACTTATTGTGGCAAAGATAGGTCATGCAGAGGAATGGGTTCAACTACCGCAACAACAAGTAGCAATTGAATCATTGTTGTCCTATTGTAGTAAAAGAGAGCAGGAGCAAAAGAGTGGGGCTGTATTGGAATGATCAAGAGGTATTGCTTGCATGGGGGATCAATAGGGTAGAACTGCTCCTCAGACAGGGGCTCAGTGCCACTCGCAGGGGCAGGACCTATCGAGAGGGATAGTTCTGGCAATCAATACACAACAAATGCAACATTATGATGCATGAATATGACATGTCAGGAATGTTATGGATTGTGCTAATGCAATGTAACATCCCAAATTTCCAATTTGGAATGTTTTAAATTTTTAGCTAAGCATCTATGCATATTGTTTGAAATTGAGTGACATTTCACGGGCGGTTGATTTTTCTTTTTGAATTTGAACTGGTTTGGCAATTGAAATTTATTTAAAAAATGTCTGAAAAGTACTTGAGCAAAAGTTTGAGGGGAGTAAACATGACACTCCAAAAATGTCATAAGAAAAATATTGCCAAAAAGTTGGAATTCAAATTTGAATTTATTTGGGATTTCCAGAAAATGTTTTTTTTAGTTTGTGTTTTGCCCGTGGAAAAATGTCCACGTTGTAGGATTAATTCCCCTAAGAATTTTAATATATAAATGTCCTATATAAAAAAATATTATTCTCTATTTTGATTTTTTTTCTCTGCGCTTATTAAAAAAACGCCCCCCCGAGCTGGCCAGGCCAATGGCCCAGCTAGCGAGGCCGCAACCCAGCGCGCCCGAGCCACCAGCTGAGCCAGCGTGCCGCACGCCCGAGCCGCCTCCGCTTCGATCGCCCAACCGAACCTTCCCCTCTCCCCCTCACTGTCGCGCGGGCCCCACCACATCCCCTTCCTTCCAAAACCGCTGCGCCAGGATCTCGCACGTGCTCGACGCCCTCGACGTCCGTGCCCTTCCTAAACCCTACCCCGTGCTACCCCTCCTCCACGAAACTGTGTCCTATAAATACCCATCGACCTCCTCTCTCGATCCCCCCTAAAACCCTAGCTCCAACCGCGCCACAGCCCATGCTCTCGTGAAACCGATCTCGCCGCCGCCTCCTCGGTTCGCCGCCAATTCCGACGCCGGTGAGCACCCCCTGCCCTCCCAAGCACCTTCACTCGAACGCCCTCGATCCCCCACACCTCTTTGACATACCCCCTTCGCCAAAGATCGCCGAAGACGCCGCCTTGAGCATCACCGCGCGTCGTCGGAGTTAGAGCTCACCAAGAGCATTGACGAGCTCGTACCGATCATCCCCCTCGTCCTCAACCTCCATCAACTCCACCACCGCCTCCGCAACACTCCACCGCAGCTGTCCGACGTCTCCGCCACCGCCAAGGACCATCGGAGCCGTCGCGCCGTCCACGCCCGAGCGACCGTCGTCGCCACCACTGTAAGTCGCCGGAGCCGCCCACCACCGTTAGATCTAGAACCTAAGGCCTAGATTAGATCTAGCGAAAGGTTAGGTTTTTTAGTTTAGTTCGGTCTTTTTCCGGTTTAGTATGGTTTATTTCATTAGATCGAACCGTTTCTGTTTTCTGTTTAGCCACGGACACGTTTTAGTTATTTTGCGCCTGAGCGTTAGATAGGCCCAGTAGCGCTAGTTTTTCTTTTTTTTGTTTTAATTTCAGTTTCTGTTTTTAACAGAAATAGTTCTGTTTTTTGTTTTAGCTGTATCTTTTAGGTTATTTATTATTTCTAGTTGATTCTTTTTTTGTTAGTTTACAAATTCCTATAGTTTCTGTAGAAAATAGGTTTAGCCATGTTTAAGTTTATGAAAATAATTTTATATTAGTTTTAGTCAGATTAGTTTTTCTACCATAAATTGAGCTAGAATATTTTTTAGTGATTCTTTTTGCTACTGCTTAGTTTTGACCTTGCATAGCAGTAGGAACTTGTTGGGGTATTTTTAGATTTAATGAAAATTAGTTTTAGTCGAAATCAAGCTTTTCTAGTTTTATTTAGATTTCTACTGTTTTCCTGTTGTTTTAGTTATTATATAATTTTATTTTTCCTATGTTAAAATTTATTTTAGATTAGTTTCTGTAGTTACAGAGGGTCAACTTTTATTTACAGTAGAATAAAACTTTTTATTTTATTTTATTGCTAGTTTTGTTTTAGGCATAGTAGGAGTTCTATAATAGCTTTTGAGGTGATTCTTTTTGCACCTAGTTTATATGTTGTTTTCCTTTCTGTTAGTTCGCAAAACACTTGTTTAGGTTCTGTTAAGAATAGTTTTAGTAGGACAAAACTATTTCTTAGTTGTTGTTTGAAGTGATGAAAACCTTGGTTTTTTTTTCGAGTTTTCATTAGTTTTGGTTTGAGTGCTTGGGTGATTTACATTAACTTGCTGTTATGTTATATTGTGGTATACTTATTTGTGCTATTGCTTGACTCAGTAGAATCCCGAAGTGCGAGGCCTGCTATTACGAGTCACTAGCTTTTGAAGACCATGAACCAGGCAAGTCATTTGATCATGCTTTACAATACCTATGATTTTATTGCATTAGAATTATACCTCCCCACCATGCATGCAGTAGGAGAATTTTAAGTTATGATCTTGAGTAGTATCATGAGGTAGGATGAACCCTTTCCCCTTATTACCGATGCCCGGGACGATGTAGTTGATTTCTATGCTTTCATAGACGGGAGATGTGAGAGTCAAGATGATGACAACCCCATGACTTCAAGCGCAAGATGGACCTCAAAATTCACTACTGGGCGGAGGACGGTTGACGGGCACCCTGGAGAAACCAGCGGATGGTCGGGATGCATGGAGAAGCGCCATGACATCTTGCAGAAAGCTTCACCCAGCCACGAAGAGACGGATGGATATCCCATTGACCAGAAGCTTACCTGTGCAGCCGCAAGCTCTGGCTTGGTCGACCCTATGTGTGACTCTGGCCGGACGGTGCTACGAGATGTAGAAGAACGCCACGATTGGACGGGCATCAGCAGTGGCCCAGAGGAACTCTTCAGAAGACCCTGTTTCGTTTGTCTCGTCTTCAAACACCAAGCAGTGTGAAGACTTAAAAAGGAGGAACGATTCTTGCGGGTAAAGTGCACAAACCTCTGTAGAGTGAAGACCTAATCGATTAGCCATGTCCCCGGTTACAGACCATTTTAACCTCTGGAACTTGGAGTATTTCAGATATCTCAACACGAACTTAATGAATTAATTGTGGGGTTATTTAATAATTTGGGAATGAGACATTGGTTGGCAGAACCATCTCTGTAACAACCAACATTTTTGTAGTAATTGCAAATAAGTCCTTTGTTGTAGGGAAAAACTGGCTTTTTCGCAAAACAGAGAAAACTTAGAGCCTTACAGCCAAATTGCATATAGTATTAGTAATTTTATTGTTGTTCCCTCTTCTTGACTTGCCGGCAACGTCTTATGTTACAGAGGAGTTTTCCGACCAGGAGTGAGGATACGATGCATGCTTGGCGATTGCCCTGTGGAGTCGGATGGACTCGCTATTCGTCTACGCTTCTGCAGCTTTATTTAGTTTATTTCTCATGAGTTGGCTTTCGGCCCAATTTATTATCATGTAATAAAGACTCGATATGAGAATCGTGTAATAAATATAGGTGTGATTGAACTTTGAAGCTTTTCATCAATGTACTGTGTGTGCCAGCATGATCTTGGGATGGTACAGCTACACAGAGACTCAACCGATTTCGGGTTGGGCCGTTACAGAGATGATATTCAGAGCACACGCTGACCGTAAGACGTAACCCCTAGGATCGGAAAGCTATAGAAAGAGACTATTTAACTTATGTCTTTATTATTCCGTAATTCTCCCCTGTTCATTTCCAACTTCTCTTCAATTTCAACATTCTAGATGGCCGTCAAGTTCATCCCTGTTCTGCTCCCAGAGTTTTGCCAACCAGATGAGACGATGCTCTTCGGCAGGAGGCTGGTCTAGATCGCCAAGGAATTGAAGATTGCTCTGCCTTCAATCACCGGGACCCCTACCATGGCATTTCGGGAAGACCGTTGCGACAGGATTAACGTGCACATACCAGGGAGGACGTTCGGAAACATCTCGGCGCCCATTGACTTCTGGTTCACTGCTCCCTATTGGATCCTCGGAAGAGACATAGCAGTTCATAGTGCACTTGGACGCATACAGGAGGAATACAGGGCTGAGCTTGTTGGATCAGACCACACCATGATTTCTCGCAGGACTTCAGAGGGAGAGATCATCCGCACCAGAGATGACGACTCCATTCACTCAATTGTCCAAGACTTGGAGGCTCTCATCAGGGCTCTAGAGATTCGAATGCGCAGTAGCTTGAAGGCGATCGAAAAGTTGCACCATCATGAACTTGATCTGGAGGCTGTAGCACGTGAAGCCCACTATGAGCATGAGGATGAAGTCAAGGATTTCATGGAGAGAGTCAACAAGCTGAAGATGGATGTGGCCGCATTGGAGGAGAAGCTGGATCAGGGAGAAGACCTCTTTCCGAGTGGAGATGATGGACCTCTCGTGAGCAATGACCAGGATTAGTAAGAGAGCTCCACCGAAAGAAGCCTTGAGAGGAGGCGCCGCAGCAGAGGACGCCGCACCGGAGGACGCAAGGATGATTGATGAAGACATTTAGTTGACTACCATGTTTATTTTTATTTTTCTGTCAATCAGTTAGGCCGTTATTTTTGACTAGTCATGAGATTTTGTAATTCAAGATTGAACCATGTTTGAGATGACTGAATAAATGATTGGTGTGATTATGATTGTGCATTCATATGCATAGTGCTATTTTCTCATTAGACCCTCGTTCTATTCTAATTTTATCATCCACTACAAAACACCAGATGCCTCTGAGACGTGACCCCGGTTTCAACTTTCCGCCGGAGCTCACCGAGCTGATCCAGCAGCAGAATGCCCTCATGCAGATGCTCATCTAGAACCAGAACAACGACAACATAAATCCACCGCCACCACCCCCCCTTGACAACTTGACCTGCTTCCTAAGGTTGAATCCGCCAGTGTTCTCTAGCAGCACCGAGCCGATTGTGGCCGATGATTGGCTCCGCAAAGTCGGAAGGGAGTTATCCACTGCTGGATGCACAGATGCAGAGAAGGTGCACTTTGCCGCACATCAGCTTGATCGACCTACAACTTCTTGGTGGGAGAACTACACCGCCACTTATCCGGCCGCCACCATAACATGGGATCAGTTCCAGCAGGCCTTCCGCACCGCTCATGTCTCAGATGGAGACGTGAGTCTGAAGAAGCGTGAGTTCCACAACTTACGCCAAGGGAATCGTACTGTGGGGCAGTACGTGGATGAGTTCAGCAAAATATCTCGCTATGCCCCAGATGATGTGGCCACAAATGCCACAAAAAAGGAGAACTTTCTCGAGGGACTCAATGATGAGCTGGGAATGCAGCTAATGGTGGCTACCTTTAACAACTACCAGGAGCTGGTAGACAAGGCCACCATACTTGAAGGCAAGCAGCAGCAGATTGATAGCCGCAAGCAGAAATATGGCCAAGGGAAGTACAACTCCGGAGCTCAGTAGAAGCCACGTTATGCCCCATACTCGGGAGGGCATACCCATCACACTCATGGAGGACATAATCATCGAGGACATAACCATGGAGGGAATGGGAACAATTGCAACCATGACAACAACTCCAAGTCAGGTAATGGAGGCAATGGCAACCAGCATCGTCCTACCCAGCTCAGAAGGATCTGAGTCACATCACCTGTTTCAAGTGCCAGAAGACAGGGCACTATGCTACCGACTGCCCGGAGGCCAAGCAGAGGAATGGAAATGGCAACGGCAATGGAAGCTCAGCAAAGAAGCCTAACCCTTTTCCTCGTGCGCAGGTGAATCACATTGACGTGGAGGACGTCTATGACCAGCATGAAGCTGTGGTTCGTAAGTCTTTATTAAATTCACATCCAGTATTAGTACTCTTTGATTATGGTGCAACACATTAATTTATATCAAGGGTAGTTGTGGAAAAGTACGGGTTGCCCACTAGAACCCTTAGAAGCCCTCTTCAGGTCAGTTACCCAGGAGGAGAGATGATGGCATGCTTAGGCTGTCGTTCAACTCTCAGCATCAGAAACCATAATTTTCCTGCAGACCTGATAGTATTGGAATCCCAGAGTTTGGATGTAATCCTAGGCATGGATTGGTTGACGAAGTTCGAAGGAAACATCGACTGTGCCTGCAAGACGATTTTCCTCACCACCCCGGATCAGAAGAGGATCAAGTATGTATCTAGGCACACCCCGATGAAGCATTAGGTGAATTCCCTCACGGGAGTTGTTCAGGAGGAAGTGCCAGTAGTGCATGATTTTCCCAATGTGTTTCTAGAGGAATTACCAGTAATGCCACTGGACAGAGACATTGAATTTCTGATTGAGTTACTGCCTGGCACAACCCCAATATCCAAGAGACCTTATCGGATGCCCCTGAACAATTTGGAAGAGATCAATAAGCAACTTAGTGAACTATTGGAGAAGGGATATATCGGACGAAGCTCGTCACCTTGGGGAGCCCCAGTCCTTTTGGTAGAGAAGAAGGATGGAACCCTGAGAATGGTTGTGGTCGTTCGTTGAATGACGTGACTGAGTCCCGGATTAGGGGGTCCTCGGACAGCAGGACTATATGCGTATGCCGGACTGTTGGACTATGAAGATACAAGATAGAAGACTTCGTCCCGTATCCAGATGGGACTCTCCTTTAAATGGAAGGCAAGCTTGGCAATTCGGATATGAAGATTCCTTTCTCTGTAACCGACTATGTGTAACCCTAGCCCCCTCTGGTGTCTATATAAACCGGAGGGTTTAGTCCGTAGGACAACAACAATCACAATCATAGGCTAGATTCTAGGGTTTAGCCTCTACGATCTCATGGTAGATCTACTCTTGTAATACTCATATCATCAAGATCAATGCAGGAGGAAGTAGGGTATTACCTCCATCGAGAGGGCCCGAACCTGGGTAAACATTGCGTCCCCCACCTCCTGTTACCATTAGCCTTAGACGCACAGTTCGGGACCCCCTACCCGAGATCCACCGGTTTTGACACCGACATTGGTGATTTCATTAAGAGTACCACTGTGTCGTCACCATAAGGCTTGATGTCTCCTACGATCGTGTACAACAACACCATCTAGGGTGAAGTTTTTCTCCCTGGACAGATCTTCGTATTTGGCGGCTTCGCACTGCGAGCCAACTCACTTGGCCATCTAGAGCATTTCGATAGCTACTCCCCTGGCCATCAGGTCAGGTTTGGAAGCTTGAACTACACTGCCGACAACCGCAGAGACTTGATCTTCAACGGATTCGAGCCCATGACAGCTGCGCCCCGCCACCACGAGGAGCATGACCTAAATCTGTCATCATATGGTATGCGGGAGATTACGCCTGTAACTGCACTGGCCCTAGATCCAGAGCGGAGCGAGCCATCTGAGGGCAGGATGCTCAACCCCGCCATGGAAGTCGCGGACTCAACGGCGCTAGAGCCGAACACAGATCTGACCTCCAACGAGGCATGTGTCATCAGAACCTCGGACTTGTCTCCGGCCACAGGCTCCGAACCGCGTGTATCCGCACCCATTGAATCTGATCGGGCGCCGAACTTAGAGTTCAGCTCCGCGGACATCTTCCAACACTCACCGTTGGGCGACATGTTAAACTCATTAAAGTCCTATTCCTTGTCGGGGGATTCTTGGCCGAACTATGTCTGGCTTAAATGGGAAGCGGATGACGAAAAGCTTCGTTGCCTGATAGAGGCAAAGGTGTCCCGTCTTTCGATGAGATGATGGATATCGCTTTGGTGGAAGTCGACTTTGACGATCCGACTACGAACGTGCGAGGACGTCGCGCCTTAGCGATCGCTAAACCAACTCCGAGAGGTTATTGACCACGCCGGAGCACGATCAACCTGACCACGAGGGTCTGTTTCCTGCGAGCAAACGAAGAACAAGCAAGAAACTAAGATTGCAATCTGGATATTGCGAATATAAGATGAAAGCTTTATTGATCAAGGTGGGGTTCTGTGACGCCTTTGTCTGGTCGTTGAACACAAACGAAGTACGCGAAGTTGCAGCTATGGCGAACTTTTAATCTAAACAAAACCCAAAGTCTAAACGACGCCCTAAGGGCTGTATATATGGAGGAAGAGGGGGGAATTTCGTGGCCCTTGAGGGTGGGGTCCGAAACCAACCCTAACTCTTGTTTCCCCACACATACAGACTCTAAAAATAGCCTATACTTAAGTATTTCGAAATTACATTGGCCTGGCCCATTAATAAGGTGACGCAGCACCTAGAATAGCCTATGGACGAATATTATGAAGTGGCATCTTGTATATTTCGTCCAAGGCTTCATGCACTCCTTATGGCGGCTTCAAAGTCCTGAAATCATCACTTGTAACTCCGTTCTTGTTCCCCTTGCGCATGCCATCATCTCCATGCTTGTTCTTGCTCCAATGTTCATCCTTCTCCAAGCTAGGCCCTTCATTTGTAAGCAAAACAAATGTATCCAATTTAGGCAGCATCATATTCTCATGAACATTAGAATCATTACCAAGAAACAAAAGTACCTGGTAATTTAGTTGGCGTGCACGAGCTCTAGTAATTGGTCCAGTATGTATAGCAGCAGGGGCTGTGGGTGTAACAATTGTATTGATGTCCTCATCATCCTCCCCTTCTTGAAATGAAGTCGTCCTCGACGGAAGTTCATCTTCCTCACCCAAATAAGGCTTCAAATCTGCAATGTTAAAAGTGGGACTAACCCCAAAATCTGCAGGCAGCTCAAGTTTATATGCATTATCATTTATTTTCTCCAACACCTTAAAGGGACCATCAGCACGTGGCATTAACTTTGATTTGCGCAAATCAGGAAATCTATCCTTATGCAAATGTAACCAAACAAGATCTCCAGGTGCAAACACAACATGTTTTCTACCCTTATCTCCAGCAAGTTTATATTTAGCATTCATGCGCTCAATGTTTTCCTTAGTTAACTCATGCATTTTTAAAATCAATTCAGCACGTTGTTTAGCATCAAAATTAACCTTCTCCGAAGATGGAAGAGGCAACAAATCAATAGGTGCACGAGGTAGGAAACCATACACAACTTCAAAAGGGCACATCTTAGTAGTAGAATGCAATGAACGATTATAAGCAAATTCAATATGAGGCAAGCATTCCTCCCACATTTTCTTATTATTCTTCAAAACAGCCCTAAGCATAGTAGACAACGTTCTATTGACTACTTCAGTTTGTCCATCAGTTTGGGGGTGACAAGTAGTACTAAAAAGCAATTTAGTCCCCAACTTAGCCCATAAACATCTCCAAAAGTGGCTAAGAAATTTAGTATCACGATCTGAAACAATAGTATTTGGCACACCATGCAAGCGAATAATTTCACGAAAGAACAAATCAGCAGCATTAACAGCATCATCGCTTTTATGACATGGTATAAAGTGTGCCATTTTCAAGAATCTATCCATGACAACAAATATGCTATCCCTCCCCTTCTTTGTTCGAGGTAAACCTAAAACAAAGTCCATAGATATATCCTCCCGAGGAACACTAGGTACAGGCAACGGCATATATAAACCATGAGGATTGAGTCGTGACTTAGCTTTTTGACATGTAGTGCAGCGAGCAATAAAACGCTCAACATCCCGTCTCATCTTTGGCCAAAAGAAATGTGTAGCAAGTACGTCCTCCGTCTTCTTCACGCCAAAGTGTCCCATTAATCCTCCTCCATGCGCCTCCTTCAACAACAAAAGACGAACGGAGCTAGCTGGAATGCATAGCTTGTTAGCACGAAACACAAATCCATCGTTAACAACAAACTTGTTCCACATTCTTCCTTCTTTACAATTCTGCATTACATCTTTAAAATCAGCATCATGCACATATTGATCTTTGATGGTCTCCAAACCAAATATTTTGAAGTCAAGTTGTGAAAGCATAGTATAGCGACGAGACAATGCATCAGCAATAACATTTTCTTTTCCCTTCTTGTGTTTAATGACATAAGGGAAAGTCTCAATGAATTCAACCCATTTAGCATGTCTACGATTCAGTTTAGCTTGACTTTTAATATGTTTCAAAGATTCATGATCAGAATGTATAACAAATTCTTTGGGCCATAACTAATGTTGCCATGTTTCTAAAGTCCGAACAAGAGCATATAATTCTTTATCATA
The DNA here is from genome assembly GCF_002162155.2 of Triticum dicoccoides. Lineage (NCBI taxonomy): Eukaryota > Viridiplantae > Streptophyta > Magnoliopsida > Poales > Poaceae > Triticum > Triticum dicoccoides. Next base: position 269,955,464 of record NC_041381.1, on the reverse strand, counting down.
AGTAGAATAATTCAGACTAGGCCCACTCAATTTTTCAGAAAAGTATGCAACAGGTTTGCCATCTTGTAATAACACACCTCCTAATCCAATTCCACTAGCATCACATTCAAGCTCAAAAGTCTTATTAAAATCAGGAAGTTGGAGTAAAGGAGCATGTGTCAACTTATCTTTCAATACCGTGAAGGCTTCTTCCTGTGCGGTACCCCAAAGAAAAGGCACATCTTTCTTTGTAAGCTCATTGAGAGGTGCAGCAATGGTGCTGAAATCTCTCACAAAACGCCTATAGAATCCAGCGAGGCCAAGAAAACTCCTCACTTGTGTGACCGTTTTGGGCTGCGGCCAACTCTCAATAGCTTCAATCTTGGCTTTATCAACTTCAATTCCCTGTGGAGTAACAACATAGCCAAGAAAAGATACTCGATCGGTGCAAAAGGTGCACTTCCCAAGGTTACCGAACAAACGTGCATCACGTAGAGCAATAAAAACAGCACGTAAATGTTCCAAATGTTCTTCCAAAGATCTGCTATAAATCAATATGTCATCAAAGTAAACTACCACAAATCGTCCAATGAAAGCACGTAAAACTTCGTTCATTAATCTCATGAAAGTACTAGGTGCATTAGTTAACCCAAAAGGCATGACTAACCACTCATATAATCCAAACTTAGTTTTAAATGCTGTTTTCCATTCATCTCCCAATTTCATACGAATTTGATGGTAGCCACTACGCAAATCAACTTTGGAGAATATTGTAGAGCCACTCAATTCATCAAGCATATCATCTAGCATAGGAATAGGATGACGATAACGAATAGTAATATTATTAATGCCTCTACAATCAACACACATACGTGATGTACCATCCTTTTTCGGCACTAGAATAATAGGAACAGCACAAGGACTAAGGGATTCGCGTATATAACCTTTGTCGAGAAGCTCTTGTACTTGACGCATAATCTCCTTCGTCTCCTCTGGATTGGTACGGTATGGTGCACGGTTTGGCAGTGAAGCACCGGGAATTAAGTCAATCTGATGCTCAATCCCTCGAATAGGCGGTAATCCCGGTGGCACGTCTTGTGAAAAGACGTCAGCGAACTCCTGCAAAATGTTAGTGACAGCAGGAGGCAAAGAGGAAGGCACGTCCTCGAATGAAAATAATGCCTCTTTGCACACAAAAGCATAGCAAACAGATTTGCTGAAATCTAGCTCATCAATATCAGATTTGGTGGCAAATAAACATGCACTTTTCAATTTAATTTCAGAAGCAACACTAGATGGTTTATTATTAGGCTTCATTTGTTGCTCAAATTCTTTTGCCACAATCTGATTTTCACTCTTTGATGAGGACATCAATACAATTGTTACACCCACAGCCCCTGCTGCTATACATACTGGACCAATTACTAGAGCTCGTGCACGCCAACTAAATTATCAGGTACTTTCGTTTCTTGGTAATGATTCTAATGTTCATGAGAATATGATGCTGCCTAAATTGGATACATTTGTTTTGCTTACAAATGAAGGGCCTAGCTTGGAGAAGGATGAACATTGGAGCAAGAACAAGAACGGAGTTACAAGTGATGATTTCAGGACTTTGAAGCCACCATAATGTGTGCATGAAGCCTTGGACGAAATATACAAGATGCCACTTCATAAATTTCGTCCCGAGGCTATTTTAGGTGCTGCGTCACCTTATTATTGGGCCAGGCCCATGTAATTTCGAAATACATAAGTATAGGCTATTTTTAGAGTCCGTATGTGTGGGGAAACAAGAGATAGGGTTGATTTCGGACCCCTCCACCAAGGACCACGAAATTCCCCCCTCTTCCTCCATATATACAGCCCTTAGGGCATCGTTTAGACTTTGGGTTTTGTTTAGATTAAAAGTTCGCCATAGCTGCAACTTCGCGTACTTCGTTTGTGTTCAACGACCAGACAAAGGCGTCACAGAACCCCACCTTGATCAATAAAGCTTTCATCTTATATTCGCAATATCCAGATTGCAATCTTAGTTTCTTGCTTGTTCTTCGTTTGCTCGCAGGAAACAGACCCTCGTGGTCAGGTTGATCGTGCTCCGGCGTGGTCAATAACCTCTCGGAGTTGGTTTAGCGATTGCTAAGGCGCGACGTCCTCGCACGTTCGTAGTCGGATCGTCAAAGTCGACTTCCACCAAAGCGAAATCCACCATCTCATCGAAAGACGGGACACCTTTGCCTCTATCAAAATCTGATGTTGATGAGCTAGATTTCAGCAAATCTGTTTGCTATGCTTTTGTGTGCAAAGAGGCATTATTTTCATTCGAGGACGTGCCTTCCTCTTTGCCTCCTGCTGTCACTAACATTTTGCAGGAGTTCGCTGACGTTTTTCCACAAGACGTGCCACCGGGATTACCGCCTATTCGAGGGATTGAGCATCAGATTGACTTAATTCCCGGTGCTTCACTGCCAAACCGTGCACCATACCGTACCAATCCAGAGGAGACGAAGGAGATTATGCGTCAAGTACAAGAGCTTCTCGACAAAGGTTATATACGCGAATCCCTTAGTCCTTGTGCTGTTCCTATTATTCTAGTGCCGAAAAAGGATGGTACATCACGTATGTGTGTTGATTGTAGAGGCATTAATAATATTACTATTCGTTATCGTCATCCTATTCCTATGCTAGATGATATGCTTGATGAATTGAGTGGCTCTACAATATTCTCCAAAGTTGATTTGCGTAGTGGCTACCATCAAATTCGTATGAAATTGGGAGATGAATGGAAAACAGCATTTAAAACTAAGTTTGGATTATATGAGTGGTTAGTCATGCCTTTTGGGTTAACTAATGCACCTAGTACTTTCATGAGATTAATGAACGAAGTTTTACGTGCTTTCATTGGACGATTTGTGGTAGTTTACTTTGATGACATATTGATTTATAGCAGATCTTTGGAAGAACATTTGGAACATTTACGTGCTGTTTTTATTGCTCTACGTGATGCACGTTTGTTCGGTAACCTTGGGAAGTGCACCTTTTGCACCGATCGAGTATCTTTTCTTGGCTATGTTGTTACTCCACAGGGAATTGAAGTTGATAAAGCCAAGATTGAAGCTATTGAGAGTTGGCCGCAGCCCAAAACGGTCACACAAGTGAGGAGTTTTCTTGGCCTCGCTGGATTCTATAGGCGTTTTGTGAGAGATTTCAGCACCATTGCTGCACCTCTCAATGAGCTTACAAAGAAAGATGTGCCTTTTCTTTGGGGTACCGCACAGGAAGAAGCCTTCACGGTATTGAAAGATAAGTTGACACATGCTCCTTTACTCCAACTTCCTGATTTTAATAAGACTTTTGAGCTTGAATGTGATGCTAGTGGAATTGGATTAGGAGGTGTGTTATTACAAGATGGCAAACCTGTTGCATACTTTTCTGAAAAATTGAGTGGGCCTAGTCTGAATTATTCTACTTATGATAAAGAATTATATGCTCTTGTTCGGACTTTAGAAACATGGCAACATTAGTTATGGCCCAAAGAATTTGTTATACATTCTGATCATGAATCTTTGAAACATATTAAAAGTCAAGCTAAACTGAATCGTAGACATGCTAAATGGGTTGAATTCATTGAGACTTTCCCTTATGTCATTAAACACAAGAAGGGAAAAGAAAATGTTATTGCTGATGCATTGTCTCGTCGCTATACTATGCTTTCACAACTTGACTTCAAAATATTTGGTTTGGAGACCATCAAAGATCAATATGTGCATGATGCTGATTTTAAAGATGTAATGCAGAATTGTAAAGAAGGAAGAATGTGGAACAAGTTTGTTGTTAACGATGGATTTGTGTTTCGTGCTAACAAGCTATGCATTCCAGCTAGCTCCGTTCGTCTTTTGTTGTTGCAGGAAGCGCATGGAGGAGGATTAATGGGACACTTTGGCGTGAAGAAGACGGAGGACGTACTTGCTACACATTTCTTTTGGCCAAAGATGAGACGGGATGTTGAGCGTTTTATTGCTCGATGCACTACATGTCAAAAAGCTAAGTCACGACTCAATCCTCATGGTTTATATATGCCTTTGCCTGTACTTAGTGTTCCTTGGGAGGATATATCTATGGACTTTGTTTTAGGTTTACCTCGAACAAAGAAGGGGAGGGATAGCATATTTGTTGTCGTGGATAGATTCTCGAAAATGGCACACTTTATACCATGTCATAAAAGCGATGATGCTGTTAATGTTGTTGATTTGTTCTTTCGTGAAATTATTCGCTTGCATGGTGTGCCAAATACTATTGTTTCAGATCGTGATACTAAATTTCTTAGCCACTTTTGGAGATGTTTATGGGCTAAGTTGGGGACTAAACTGCTTTTTAGTACTACTTGTCACCCCCAAACTGATGGACAAACTGAAGTAGTCAATAGAACGTTGTCTACTATGGTTAGGGCTGTTTTGAAGAATAATAAGAAAATGTGGGAGCAATGCTTGCCTCATATTGAATTTTCTTATAATCGTTCATTGCATTCTACTACTAAGATGTGCCCTTTTGAAGTTGTGTATGGTTTCCTACCTCGTGCACCTATTGATTTGTTGCCTCTTCCATCTTCGGAGAAGGTTAATTTTGATGCTAAACAACGTGCTGAATTGATTTTAAAAATGCATGAGTTAACTAAGGAAAACATTGAGCGTATGAATGCTAAATATAAACTTGCTGGAGATAAGGGTAGAAAACATGTTGTGTTTGCACCTGGAGATCTTGTTTGGTTACATTTGCGTAAGGATAGATTTCCTGATTTGCGCAAATCAAAGCTAATGCCACGTGCTGATGGTCCCTTTAAGGTGTTAGAGAAAATAAATGATAATGCATATAAACTTGAGCTGCCTGCAGATTTTGGGGTTAGTCCCACTTTTAACATTGCAGATTTGAAGCCTTATTTGGGTGAGGAAGATGGACTTCCGTCGAGGACGACTTCATTTCAAGAAGGGGAGGATGATGAGGACATCAGTACAATTGTTACACCCACAGCCCCTGCTGCTATACATACTGGACCAATTACTAGAGCTCGTGCACGCCAACTAAATTACCAGGTACTTTCGTTTCTTGGTAATGATTCTAATGTTCATGAGAATATGATGCTGCCTAAATTGGATACATTTGTTTTGCTTACAAATGAAGGGCCTAGCTTGGAGAAGGATGAACATTGGAGCAAGAACAAACATGGAGATGATGGCATGCGCAAGGGGAACAAGAACGGAGTTACAAGTGATGATTTCAGGACTTTGAAGCCACCATAATGGGTGCATGAAGCCTTGGACGAAATATACAAGATGCCACTTCATAAATTTCGTCCCCAGGCTATTTTAGGTGCTGCGTCACCTTATTATTGGGCCAGGCCCATGTAATTTCGAAATACATAAGTATAGGCTATTTTTAGAGTCCGTATGTGTGGGGAAACAAGAGATAGAGTTGATTTCGGACTCCTCCACCAAGGGCCACGAAATTCCCCCCTGTTCCTCCATATATACAGCCCTTAGGGCATCGTTTAGACTTTGGGTTTTGTTTAGATTAAAAGTTCGCCATAGCTGCAACTTCGCGTACTTCGTTTGTGTTCAACGACCAGACAAAGGCGTCACAGAACCCCACCTTGATCAATAAAGTTTTCATCTTATATTCGTAATACCCAGATTGCAATCTTAGTTTCTTGCTTGTTCTTCGTTTGCTCGCAGGAAACAGACCCTCGTGGTCAGGTTGATCGTGCTCCGGCGTGGTCAATAACCTCTCGGAGTTGGTTTAGCGATTGCTAAGGCGTGACGTCCTCGCACGTTCGTAGTCGGATCGTCAAAGTCGACTTCCACCAAAGCGAAATCCACCATCTCATCGAAAGACGGGACACCTTTGCCTCTATCAGCTTGCTCGGCGGAGGTCTGCTTCGCGACGTGGAGGTAGTCGTTGTTGTTGTTGTTGGAGAGGTGCGTTAGGTGCAGCGGGTGGTGGTGGTGGAAGACGCGCGAGCAATTCATTAAACTTGTTATCGAGCTTTGTTTCGAACGTCTTCTCAAGGCCAGTGATCTTCTCCATGGCCTCTTCAAAATTGTTCAGCACATCTTGCACCTGTTCAGTCATCATTTGCTGAAACTTATCATGAAGCTCCTTGTTCGATAAATTCTCCCAGTCAATCTCGTCGGCTTGTGATCCTGGCATGGTTAGCAGCAATAGAAACACACAAGAATATGATCCTACAGACTACTAAGAAGTGGTGGTGGTGTATCACAAATCCGTCAAGCAAATCTCAAATTCTTACCAGTTCTTACCCAGCAGCAGGCGGTGATCGGCAACCGTTGTAGTCAAAAACTCTCGAAGCTTGGATAGAGCGATTACCAGGGAGAGTCAAACACACGACGTAGATGTATGTGCAGCTGGGAAGGCTTATAGTATGGTAGCAAAAAGGGTCAGCAATAATCAATTCAGAGATGCAAAGTTGAATAAACGCTCAACGACGGTACTGTGCTGGTCCTAGGCTAGACTGTGCTAGAGACGCGAGCCTAGAACACCAACAAAATCACGGCGCGGCACGTAAACAAGGGAAAAGCACACTCTGAATTTTTTTTCGCTCTTCTTTTTTTTTTTGCGCTGTTCTTTTTTTTTTGCGCTATTTTTTTTTTGCGCTGCTTTTTTTTTTTGGGCGAAAAATCACTATAATTGCGAGTGTCTCAAAACTCTTCTTAGCTCAAACTGACAGGATGGGCACGAAATTTTTTCGACCAATTTTTTTTTTCCGAAACCTACTCCGGCAAGGAAACACGAATCGGAATCTAGATGGATCTCGAAAACAAACCTAATATGCAAGGAACTCGGATTGGTGGTGGATATATGGTGGTGGTATATGGCAGCGGTGGTGGTAGCGGTGGTAGTATATGGATATGGATATGAATCGGTGGTGGTATATGAATCGGTGGTGGTATATGGATACGGATTCGGAGCGGTGGCGGATAAGCGGTGGTGGTAGATGGCAGGGGCGATGATGATGGTGCGGCGGCGGCGTGACAACTTATGACCAGAACTCGAAACTCTAAAAGACTAGACTCTAAGACCAGCAACTAGAAACGACGATGCAACCGCAAATTCAACAAAGCAAAACCCTAAAAAGATTATGCAAAGGCTCAGATTGGTTCGGATATGATGAACTAACCCTAATTTTTTTTTGTGGCTTTTTCGTGGACTGTAGGTATGAAGAACAGACTCGATCTAAACTACGAAAAATTGTAAAATCTCACCGAGCAACCTGGAAATCTGATACCACTTGATAGAGGCAAAGGTGTCCCGTCTTTCGATGAGATGATGGATATCGCTTTGGTGGAAGTCGACTTTGACGATCCGACTACGAACGTGCGAGGACGTCGCGCCTTAGCGATCGCTAAACCAACTCCGAGAGGTTATTGACCACGCCGGAGCACGATCAACCTGACCACGAGGGTCTGTTTCCTGCGAGCAAACGAAGAACAAGCAAGAAACTAAGATTGCAATCTGGATATTGCGAATATAAGATGAAAGCTTTATTGATCAAGGTGGGGTTCTGTGACGCCTTTGTCTGGTCGTTGAACACAAACGAAGTACGCGAAGTTGCAGCTATGGCGAACTTTTAATCTAAACAAAACCCAAAGTCTAAACGACGCCCTAAGGGCTGTATATATGGAGGAAGAGGGGGGAATTTCGTGGCCCTTGAGGGTGGGGTCCGAAACCAACCCTAACTCTTGTTTCCCCACACATACGGACTCTAAAAATAGCCTATACTTAAGTATTTCGAAATTACATGGGCCTGGCCCATTAATAAGGTGACGCAGCACCTAGAATAGCCTATGGACGAATATTATGAAGTGGCATCTTGTATATTTCGTCCAAGGCTTCATGCACTCCTTATGGCGGCTTCAAAGTCCTGAAATCATCACTTGTAACTCCGTTCTTGTTCCCCTTGCGCATGCCATCATCTCCATGCTTGTTCTTGCTCCAATGTTCATCCTTCTCCAAGCTAGGCCCTTCACTTGTAAGCAAAACAAATGTATCCAATTTAGGCAGCATCATATTCTCATGAACATTAGAATCATTACCAAGAAACAAAAGTACCTGGTAATTTAGTTGGCGTGCACGAGCTCTAGTAATTGGTCCAGTATGTATAGCAGCAGGGGCTGTGGGTGTAACAATTGTATTGATGTCCTCATCATTGCCCACCCACCACCCACTTGATAGCCACTGTCGATGATTTAACCAACATGCTTGATTTCGACTCCGAAGACATCGACGGTATGGACGACGATGTCAGAGAAGAACAGGAACCACCACCCATAGGGCACTGGACAACCACCTCCTCATACAATATATACATGGTGGACACACCCAAAGAAGACAATGGTGATGACATAAAAGATGCAGTTGATGAAAAACTTCCTGAGAAGCAGTCTAAGTGCCGATGTTAGCGGCGCCGCTCTAAATCACGCCATGGTAAAAATAGAGATACCGGCACAAGAGAGAATAGCACTCCGGACGATGCCGAAGACAACGAAGACCCTGCTAAGCCATGTTTCGAACAGGCTAAACGAGAAAATTGGCAAGCCAGCCCTGATAAACAGGCCGTGAACGACGACTCAGAGGACAGCAACTACATGCCTCTCTTCGAAGACGAGGTGAGCCTTGATGACGAAGAATTTATTGTGCCAGAGGATCCCGTCGAGCAGGAGCACTTTAAGCGCCGCTTTATAGCCATGGCAAGGAGCCTGAAGAAGAAGCAGCAGCAGCTTCAAGCTGATCAAGATCTGCTCGCTGATAGATGGACCGAGGTCCTGGCAGCCGAGCAATACGGACTCGAGCGCCCAACAAAAATTTACCGGAAGCACAAATTGCTACCTCAATTCGATGACGAGGCGCTGGAGCCGGCACTACCAGCGCATAATATGGCTGACTGGCCACCGTGTGGTCGAGACAAAGCGGCAATTCAGCCTGAACACAAGCCGGCACCACATCATCTAACGAATAGAAACACAACAACTTGGGGATACACACATGACCTGCGGTACAACTTGGAGAAAAAAGCAGGCCAAACCAGATCAATCTACGAATCACGGGGGTGCGCCCCAATGCGCAACGACGACCACCACGCCGAATATAACAAATACACACCTGTTTGGGCCGATTACCACAGACCGGCTCCATTCGAGCTGCGTCGCGACGTAGCCCAACACAGAGGCGCCGCACACCCCCTCTGCTTCACTGATGAAGTAATGGAACATGAATTCCTAGAAGGGTTTAAACCCATAAACATTGAATCATATGATGGGACAATAGATCCCGCGGTATGGACTGAGGACTTCCTCCTCCATATACATATGGCCCGCGGCGATGACCTCCATGCCATCAAGTATCTCCCGCTAAAACTCAAGGGACCAACCAGGCACTGGTTGAACAGTCTACCCGAAAATAGTATTGGCAGTTGGGAGAACCAGGAAGATGCATTCCTTGACAACTTTCAGGGTACTTATGTACGACCTCCGGATGCCGATGACCTAAGTCATATAATCCAACAGCCCGGAGAGTCAGCCAGGAAATTCTGGACTCGGTTCTTAACTAAAAAGAACCAAATCGTCGACTATCCGGATGCCGAAGCCCTAGCAGCCTTTAAGCATAACATCCACGATGAGTGGCTCGCCCGACACCTTGGCCAAGAGAAGCCAAAGTCCGTGGCAGCCCTCACGACGCTCATGACTCGCTTTTGTGCGGGCGAGGATAGCTGGCTAGCTTGTAGCAACAGCACCTCAAGTAAACCTGGCACTTCGGAAGCTAAAGACAATAACGGCAAGCCCCGACGCAGTAAACACAAGCATCGAAACAATGGCAAAAACTCTGAAGACACGACCATTAATTCCGGATTCAGTGGCTCCAAGTCCGGGCAGCGGAAAAAGCCGTTCAATAGAAACAATCCGGGACCTTCCAGCCTAGACCGCATACTCGATCGTCCATGCCAAATCCATGGCACCGCCGATAGGCCAGCCAATCATACCAACACAGAATGCTGGGTCTTTAAACAGGCCGGCAAGTTAAACGCCAAAACGGAGAAAAGGGATTACAAAGCGATGACAACGAGGAACCCCGGCCACCGAACACAGGGGGAGAGAAGAAGTTTCCTCCCCAAGAGAAAACAGTGAATATGATATATGCTACCCATATCCCCAAAAGGGAGCGGAAGCGCGCACTAAGGGACTCTACACGATGGAGCCAGTTGCTCCAAAATACAACCCATGGTCCTCCTATTCGATCACCTTCGATCGAAGGGACCATCCGACCAGTACCCGTCATGGTGGTTCAGCTGCACTGGTGCTTGACCCTATCATTTACGGATTCCCCCTCACACGCGTTCGAATGGACGGTGGCAGCAGCCTAAACCTGCTTTATCAGGATACAGTGCCCAAAATGGGTATTGATCCGTCAAGGATCAAACGCACCAAAACCACCTTTAAAGGTGTCATACAATGTGTAGAGGCTTACTGTACGGGCTCAATCACACTGGAAGTGGTCTTCGGATCCCTGGATAACTTTTGAAGCGAAGAATTACTCTTCGACATCGTCCCCTTCCGCAGTGGTTATCACGCACTGCTCGGACGACCCGCATTTGCTCATTTCAATGGAGTGCCACACTATGCTTACCTTAAGCTCAAAATGCCCGGACCTTGTGGTGTTATAACAGTCAATGGAAACACGGAGCGCTCCCTTCATACTGAGGAGCACACTGCGGCCCTTGCAGCAGAAGTACAGAATAGCCTTCTTAGGCAAAACCTCAATTCGGCAATAAAGACCCCAGACACCGTTAAGCGGGTCCGCGCTACTCTGCAACAGGACCATCCGGCTCGTCCAGAGCTCAGCTAGCAACCCGGCCTTCGTCCCAGCCCCAGCAATGCGGTAAAATTGGTGTTGCACGTACACAACTTTTCTTTTCTCAAACTCCTATTGCTAAGTGAGGGTGATCAAAACTTATAGTCTGATTACCTCGTTTGTCGCGCTAAACACCTCCTTTAAGGACCAAAAATCTGGAGTAAAGAGTGTTTAGATTTATCCCGAACACCACGGTACTTCCTACGTGGGGGCAGAAGCCAACAACTAGCCAACTCTCAACATTAATTTTAAAAACCGGCCGCACAGGAGGTAATAGCTCGAATAACAAGCATTATTTTACATCATGATCTTGTTTCATATTACAGCATAGGGCAACATGCATACATTCACGAGAAGATAATATCCTTGGAACACTGCTCCGCCACAAGGCCGGATCCCTTCCGGACACTATCATAATACAGCTCGGGCTTGCGGTGCTCTTTCCCTTCGGGCGGTCCTTCGGTCATCAACTTCATAGCATCCATCTTCGCCCAATGTACCTTGGAACGGGCAAAAGCCATTTGCGCACCTTTGATACAGACGGACCGCTTGATGGCGTCAAGCCGAGGACAGGCACTAACTAGCCGCTTCACGAGTTCGAAGTAGCTGTTGGGAATTGGTTCGGCAGGCCATAGCCGGATAATCAAATCCTTGAGGGCTAGTTCGGCCGCCCTATGCAGCTCGACCAGCTGCTTCAGCTGATCGGTAAAGGGTACTGGGTATTCTGGCGCAAGATATTGCGACCAGAACAGCTTCTCCGCCGAGCTCCCCTCTTCGGCTCGATAGAATTGTTCGGCGTCAGACACGCTACGCAGCAGATCCGCAAACACCCCTAGAGAACTCCGAATCTGGGTCGTAAATGAAATCTTTCCTTCGCGTATTTGCTTTGCATAATAAAGGCCTTACCCGCGGTGATCTTTCGGGCCTCCTGGATTTCCTGGAGGGCGCCTTGGGCTTCAGCCCAGGCATCGCGTGCGGATTGGCGAGCCTTGGTGAGCTCGGACTCTTGATCCTTTATACTCTGCTCCAAGGTCTCGCACTTCCCTATAGCTTCTTGGAGCTCTTGTTGAACTTCAATAACCCGGGCCTCGTGGTTTTCACGAGTGGACTGCTCCTTGACTACCCTTTTCTTGGCCTCGGCTACCGCCTTCTTCAGAGCCTCGACTTCGGTCATCGCTCCTATGACATAATACGATGTTGTTTTAGTCAAAATAACTACTCCCTTGTATTTAAATACAGACAAGGTTATCACATACCTTGGTTATCCTCCAATTGCTTCTTTACTTGGCCGAGTTCTTTTTCGACCCGCTCCAGCCTTTGCCTCAATCCGGAGACCTCCGCAGTATGAGCGATTGTAGTCAATAACAACGCCTGATCATTCACACAGGTATTTCCTAGTTAGTCTCCTGTGAAATGTATTTGATCCTCTATCCGACTTTCTTTTTGAAACACCGAACAGTGTATCAAGGGCTACTTTCTATATTATGACATTCTTTTAACTTCCTTACTTACCTCAAAGCCTGTTAGAAGGCTGGTGCAGGCTTCCGTCAACCCGCTCTTGACGGACTGGACCTTATCAGTCACCGCACCCATAAGGGTACGGTGCTCTTCAACAATGGAAGCGCTTTGCAGCACCACCAACAAAGTATCCGGCACCTCAGGGTGGACTGAGGTTGCCGGTGGAATAGGCGCACCACCTTCTGTTAACGAAGGGGGAAGGCCTAACTTCAGAGACGTATTGGTCTCCGGAGTTGTCTCTGGCTGGGGGTCGAATTCAAAATAGCCCCCGCCTTCAGCATTCATGGGGGTCTGCTCCCCCATGTGTCCGGTCGCCGGGGTTTGGCCCTCCGGCGCCGCCTCGACGTTCCCCCGAGATTTTCCCTGGCCTAGGCCCCTTTGGGACGACACCTCATTGTTGTCCATGTATTTGGGAGAGGAGGCCGTCGGGAGAGTCCCGCTATTCATCGCATCTGAGTCCAACGAATCTTCTGATGAAGATCCCCCGATGTTGGACCCGGCCGGACTGCGGAATATGTGACTCAATATATTAATGCTATGCAAAAGTGAGATTGGATATATGGATGTGTCCGGGTTTCTTTGTACTCACGATTTGGCCAGGGGCTCGACCCTGGGTTCCCACTCCGGACTGTTGTCGGCGGCCGCGGTAGGCTCGTCTGGAAGGGATGATTTCTCCTTCTTAGATGTTTCGGCCTCCAAACGTGTGGAGGCCGTCCTCTTCTTTCTCCCACTCCCTGGGGGGGGACTGGCTTTCCTCTTCTTCTTCTTCCGCCTCTTCCTCGTCTTTTTCGGAGGAGGAGTGGGCCTCGGTGTCTTCAAACACCATGTCTGAAGTGCCCTTACGATGAAGCCTGCCCCTGGTCTCCTTCTGGGCCTTCTTCTTCGGCTCCTTGTATGGCGCCGGGACCAGCATCTTCATCAGAAGTGGGCTGGCTTGTTCCTCAGGCACTGGAGCGAGACAATAGATCCACTCTGCCTTCTCCGTCCAGGCCTGGAAAAATCATCGGGGAAGTATTAGGTGTTTTCCCCAGGGTATACGAATAGAGGATACACCTTGAAAACATGTAAAGACTCACTGAACTTGCAAGGCGGGACGCTTTGTGCCCGCGATCCTCGGCGGTGTCCGGCCACGACTTGCCGGGCTTGAATAGCACCTTCCAGATGTCTTCGTGTGTCGTGCCGAAGAACTCCATCAAGGTTTGGTGCTTGGCCGGATCAAACTCCCATAGATGGAAAGTCCGGCGTTGGCAAGGAAGGATCTGACGAACTAGCATCACTCGGACCACATCGACAAGTTTGATATTCTTGTCCTCCATGCCCTTGATACGCGCTTGGAGTGCCTTCAGCCCGTTAGACGAAGGCCAGTCTAGGCCCTTTTCAGGCAAGGACATGAGCCGCAGAGGGGCTCCAGATCAGAACTCAAGGGAGGCGGCCCATTTGGCGCTGCGTGGCTCGATAAAATAGAACCACTGTTGTTGCCAACCTTTAACGGACTCATTGAATTTACTCGATGGCCATTTGATGTTGGGCATCTTGCTCACCATGGCTCCTCCGCACTCTGCGTGTTCGCCGCCCGACCACATTGGGCTTCATGTTGAAGATATTTAGCCACAGCCCGAAGTGTGGCGGGATGCGTAGGAAGGCTTCGCACAATACGATGAATGTTGAGATGTTGAGGAAGGAATTGGGGGATAGATGTCACGCCCAATATGCGACCCTATCCTAAAGGAACTCGAATGTCCCACCAAGGATAGAAGCGCATATTGCAGATGCTTTTGCAAGGTGGATATCATTACATCAACATTACATAATAGATGAGGACACATACAAGAGGCATAGAATGCCACACGAATACAACATCATCATACATAAGAACAACATCCGACTACGGATGAAACACAAATAGAAGCTCAAACGACATCCACCCTGCTAGCCCAGGCTGCCGACCTGGAACCTATCCCCTGATCAAAGAAGAAGCAGAAGAAGAACTCCAAAACAAGTAACATCGCTCTCGCGTCAAGATCATCGCATAACCTGTACCTGCAACTGTTGTTGTAGTAATCTGTGAGCCACGAGGACTCAGCAATCCCATTACCATGGGTATCAAGACTAGCAAATCTTAATGGGTAAGGAAGGGGTAAAATGGTGAGGTTGCAGCAGGGACTAAGCATGATATGGTGGCTAACATACGCAAAAAATGGCGAGAAGAGAAGCAAGGGAACGGTCGTGAAGCTAGCAATGATCAAGAAGTGATCCTGAACTCATACTTACGTCAAACATAACCCAAAACCGTGTTCACTTCCCGGACTCCGTGGAGAAGAGACCATCACGGCTACACACGCGGTTGATGCGTTTTAATTAAGTCAAATGTCAAGTTATCTACAACCGGACATTAACAAATTCCCATCTACCACATAACCGCGGGCACGGCTATCGAAAGTTTATACCCTGCAGGGGTGTCCCAACTTAGCCCACACAAGCTCTCACGGTCAATGAAGGATATTCCTTCTCCCAGGAAGACCCGATTAGTCTCGGAATCCCGGTTTACAAGACATTTCGACAATGGTAAAACAAGACCAGCAAACCTGCCCGATGTGCCGACAAATCCCGATAGGAGCTGCACATATCTCATTCTCAGGGCACACCAGATAAGCGAAGCGTACAGGTACCAACGTAACCCAAGTTGCCAAGGAACGGTCCCGCACGGTGCTCTAGTTTGGACCAACACTCGGAGGAGCACTGGCCCGGGGGAGTAAATAAAGGTGACCCTCGGGCTCCGGAAACCCAAGTGAAAAAGGCTTAGGTGAGGCAAATGGTAAAACCAAGGTTGGGCCTTGCTGGAGGAGTTTTATTCAAAGCAAACTGTCAAGGGGGTTCCATAAATCACCCAACCGCGTAAGGAACGCAAAATGAAGGAACATAACACCGGTATGACGGAAACTAGGGTGGCAAGAGTGGAACAAAACACCAGGCATAAGGCCGAGTCTTCCACCCTTTACCAAGTATATAGATGCATTAATTAAATAAGAGATATTGTGATATCCCAACATAATCCTGTCCACCATGGAGCAATCTTCAACTTCACCTGCAACTAACAATGCTATAAGAGGGGCTGAGCAAAAGTGCAACATAGCCAAGCAACGGTTTGCTAGGAAGGGTGAAAAGGTTAGAGGCTGACATGGAAAATTGGGAGGCTTGAAGAACAAGTGATAGGTAGCGCAGCAAAGCGATAGAACGAAGCAACTAGCATAGCAATGATAGTAGTGAGATCCAAGGTGGCGGTCATCTTGCCTGAAATCCCGCTAGGAAGAAGAACGAGTCCATGAAGAAGACGAACGGGAGTAGTCGAACGAATCCTCACAATCGCAACATTACCGGAACTAAGAAGCAACACCGGAAAGAAGCAAACAACATGGTAAACATACAAGCATAAACATGGCATGATGCACAACCAAGTATGATGCATGTCCGGTTTAAAGAGCATGGCATGGCAAAGTGCAACAAACAATACTACAAGTTAAGTGGAGCTCAATATGCAATGAGTTGCATATTGACAAAACACCACATTGACATATATAGTTTAATCTCATTTAAGCTACCAAACAATATTAAATGTTGTTAAACATGGCAAGAGGTGAAACATAAGTAAACTAACTATTTAGGCAAGTTTAAATGAGGCCCGAACAACAAACAACAATTCCGGAAAATCCTCATGTCCATATTTCGAATTCAATACTGTTCTGCCCTAAAACATACTTTATTGTTGTTAAACAGGAAAATAAAGTCCACCATGTTAAACTAGGCATTTTTCCACCCCATTACATATAAGGTTTATTAAAATTGGAGCTACGGATATTTAGTTATGAAATAAATCATTTTAACATGGCATTTGAGCAAATTTAAACAAACAGCATTTTAAACATTTCAAACAAGGTTGAAAGTTGCATATTATGAAACTAGATGAAAAACTAAGCATTTTACATATATAAAGTTTTTACATATGATGCACAGGTCATGAGTTACTATATGCATGAAGTGCAAGGGGGTTTCTGCAAATCTGTTAATTCACTGGATAAATAGAAAATTCGCAGTCAGGGAAAAAACGTACGCGGGCCGAATCTTGCTGGCCCGACAGGGTACAGGAGGGGGACTGGAGGGGGCTGCTCACCCATGGGCTTGGCCCGGTTCGGAGGAGGAGGCAGGCCGGAAGGGGGGCGCTGGGCCTGGCGCGACCCACGCACTGGCGCTGGCGATTGGCGCGGTCAACGCGGCAGGGCGACGGGAGGATCGTGCAGCCGCTCAGGGCAGCGGTCAACGCATGCACATGCAGGCACGAGGAAGCAGGGGAGGTCGATGCGGGCCTGCGCGGCTACTGAAGAGACTCCAGCGACGCGAGGACTTGACGGGGGGAGCCGGTATGACAAGGAGGCCGGGGACGGCTCGTTCTGGCCGGAGTCGAGGCATGGACGAGTCAGGATCGAACTTCAGGTTCGGCGGCCATGGCGGGGAGGCGCTCCGGTGACGCAGGGGACGGCCGGAGGTCGGAGATGGACTGGTCCACCCGTTTCCCAGTCGGATCCGGCGAAAGCTTGAGGTCCAGGAACCATGGCATCAGCGGGAGCTCCTGGGGTCATCCATGGCAGAGAGGGAGAGAGGTTAGAGAGGAAGAAGAGCGATAGGGAAGGAAAAAGGAGCGGGATGAGGCCGGCGGCATGACCTGCTACTGCTGCTGCAGCCGGCGGCGTGGACGCGCAAGGCGACGGGGAGGCACTAGTGCTTAAGATCCACTCGGGATCGAGCAGAGGAGGCACTGGTGGATGGAGGGGGTTGTTGATTGGTGGATTCGGGATTGGGAGGAATCCCGAGGTAGATGGTGAGTTGGTGGCGGCGGCGGACACGGAATGGATGGGACAGATCCCCTAGGTTTTAGGGTTTGGTCTCAAATTAGACTATGGGTGGATTATATATGGAAAAGGAGGGAGTTTGGATCTCCTGATCGAAATCCGATGGACGAGAATAAATATGCTAGGGAGTCCAATTAAGAAAACGGAGATGTATTATAGATTTTAGGGGATGATCCGAACTCAAAGGTAACGACTGCCCGGGTCGGGTCCGGGACAACTTTTGGCCACGCGCGAGGGGTCTGAGTAAAGAGCAGAGAGGGTCAGACGGTCAGACAAGAGGGAATCGAAAACCCAGTTGGACTCGGATCGGTCACGAAGGCAGGGGAACGCGGCAACTACGAACGGATGCAAGCTTTATGAAAACATGCGGATGCAATGCACATGATGCCATGAGATGAGATGCATGACATGAACAAAATGCAAAACAAAAGACAAAACCCAACCACGAAGGAAATATCACAACACATAGCCGGAAATGGCAAGAGTTGGAGTTACAATTGTGGAAAGTTACATCCGGGGTGTTACAACACTCCACCACTACAAGAGGATCTCGTCCCGAGATCTAGGATGGCACCGGAGGGAAAACGGAAGAGGAAGAGAAGAGGTAAAACTAAGTTGCCTCTTCGACAAAAGAGTGAAACCAAAGAACCTTAGAGGTTTAGCAAATTAAAAGAAATAGTACAGCAGAGATGAACGAGATTGCAAACAATCGGTTAGAAAAGAGGAACAAGGAAAATTATGAGAACCTTGTAGGTTGAACGACATGAAACAAGAGCTTAATGAACCGAAAACATTATGAAACTGCACCGGTATATTGAGATAACCAAGTAACAAGAATGACAAAATTTGGGCAGCACTCCGGTTGAACATGGAATAAATAGAACATGAACTTGACAAGATGAGATGATACTGGACGAGAGCAACATCACGATGCCTCCGGAAGAAAAGAAAGAAATGAAGGAAAAGAATGGAGGAGACAACAACATCTTCTACCATAAATGAATTTGAAAACCATCCTTACGAAGAAGGGTTGAACAGAGTTGTTAAAAAATCAACAAAAATAGAATAAGCTTATTGTGGGCTTATGGAAAACATCTCAAAAATTGAGGTGAAATTCTGCCACTAACGAATCAATGATAGGTTGAGATCAACGAAGGGATGAAAACTTCTTTCGCTGAGAGGATAGGAGAAAACTTGTCTCATCGATATACACCACAATGTGCAACATTCCTTAGGGAAGGCTTTAAGTGAAATATATACCAAGATAACTCCAACGAAGAGATTGATGGATTTAAAATACCTCACTCTTGACAACATGTGAATGGCGAAACATGAATGAAAATTGTCAAGAATGATATAACACCACCTCGAAAGATAAGGTAGAAAGAATTGCACTTCGAGAGGCAAGAAGAAGAATACTTGAACGTCTCAAATCAAAACATGTGTTGAGCACCATGTTTAATTTTGAGTATAGCTTGGCGGATCATCACCTCGAGAGAAATCTTGAAGAACAAATGAAGAATGAAAGGAAACCTTGACGAACAACCATGTAGAGCCTCTATGAAGAACTTCGGTAATAAAAGAATGATCAAACGAAAGAGAAGTTGAGAACACAAGTTGAAGCCTTGCGATGATTTAGATGGAGCTTCGTGACGAGATAAAGCGGAAAACTTGGAACTCCGGAAGAGGAATCAATCACTTGGATGAAACAAGAATAAGAATTACGTTATGTGTATCCTTCACCAATATAAATTGATGACAAGCAACAGATTTGGCATACTACTTATTCTTCTTGAAAAGATTGAAGAGAGAAATAGCGCAACTTGGGAAGGTCTTCCACAAACCACCGGTAGGATTTGGAAAGAGCGCATGAATTGGTATGATAACAACGGAAGAGGAATGTTGGACGAACCACCATAAGGATTAAAATAACAAACGAAGAAAACGAACACATCACCAGGAAGACTTGGAAAATGAACCAAGATGCTTGAGAGAATTTAGTACAAGTGAACGAATAGATCACAAGCTGTTTGAGAATACTTGAATGATGCACCGGTTAGATTTGGAGAACAAGAGTTGAAGGTTGAGAATGAGTAATATTTAGAAATGATGGCATTCGGATTATCAAGAAAGGAAGCAACTCCTGAAATGTGTCGGATGGTTGAAAAGAATTCTCACAATCGAGAACAATTATGAGAGGATGGCATCAAGCTTGAACCATGAATCTTTGGAAGAATGGGTAAGGATTTGGAGGAAAAACTCTTCTTTGGTCTTCAAATCTGAGAATGACGACAAGAAACACCACCATGAATTGTTGAGGCACTCCGGAATGAAGAATAGAAAGGTTGAACCAACGATGAAAAGAATTTGAATGCGATCTTGGAGAAGGACATTTGACTGATGATAATTCATTCTTACGTCAGCTTTGAAAAAGAATTATAGAATAGCTCCGAAAAAATTTAGAAGAGTCAGGTAAGATCCTGGGAAAAGACATGTGGGTTAGGGCCCACTCAAAAGAAAACACCGTTGAACAATTTTAAAGAGAGGTTGCACCGATTGAATTAAATGGCTTGAATGAGATAACAACCTCAAAATATCTTGAATGGATTGAGAATGGAAACACAAGTCTTGTGAGATATCTTCAACACTCCAGAACAAATGAATAGGAATAAGTGAATGATTAAGAGGTGCATCGGCATGAGAAAGCATTAGAAACGAGGAAAGGAATATGATGAATATCGAAAGCTTGAATTGAATCCATCGGAGAAGAAACAACAATGAAGGATGATGAACTTGAAACTGTTGAGCATCTTCATGGGAAATCACCGGATAAGAACATTGAAAGAAAAGAATGCAGAGACTTCCCACAAATAAAAGGATACATGATTAGGAAATCTGAGTCCTTGAAGAAAAAGGGTGGGAGGGCGGGAAAACAAAGGCAACTTGGGGAAGATGGAACAAACACCATTGAGAAAACTTAGAATTGATCTTGCGGTTGTTCAAAATGATCGGATCCACTTGAAGAGAAGCACACCGGTTGGAAAAGAGTTGACATGATAACCTTAGTGATCAAGAAGGATTAGTACTCCCATAGAAATATGAGAACACTGTTTAGAAAGGGTCTGGAATCAACACTTGACATTGAAGCAACTCGAATACCACAACTCAAAACAAAACAAAGGATTGTCTTGCAGAAATAAGCCAGAACAAATACATATGATAGAGATTTACCCAATCCCATATCAGGCATCTGTCGGAAAGATATTCTAGGAGCTACTTGAATTCCCACCTATAAACTCCTGAAACTTTCTGGTTATGCAATCTGGTGTTGGGGATACAGGGGAAGCAATATATCTCACCCAAACTAACAATCCCTACATCCAGCTGTATCCATCCGTCAATGCATAACCAAGAAAACTTCGGAAATCGTGTACCTCAACCTTCGAAAAGCATCCGCTATACGAGCTATGGCAATACTCCCGAACTCCCCAGTACTGGGTGGCGTCGAGGTTATCTCACCAACAACTTCATAAAAGAGATTTTCGATGTCGGCAAAACTCAGGTATTCCAGAACTACAACGATAAAATTGTGACGACAACACCTCAGAGCTCAACTCCCCGGGACACTGCCACAACCCCTAAATGTCAGGAGGCACCAAGAACAATGTTCTCGTCACAAGAATATCGGAACGATCCCAAGATACCCGCGTGATCCTAAAAAAATTAGTGAAATTTGAGGAGAGGAAAGACAAAACATCTACGTCAGGAGGCCTCACCAGAGCGACGAAGGGGGCTAAGGAGTAAAAAGAATCCTACTCTCCGATATATATAATCCTGAGACTCAAAATAGTTTTCTTCTAGACTCAACAAGGGCCAACAATCAAGGGGGCTCCTATGGTCGGTCGAGGCTCTGATACCAACTTGTCATGCCCAATATGCGACCTTATCCTAAAGGAACTCGAAGGTCCCACCAAGGATAGAAGCGCATATTGGAGACGCTTTTGCAAGGTGGATATCATTACATCAACATTACATAATAGATGGCGACACATACAAGAGGAATAGAATGCCACACGAATACAACATCATCATACATAAGAGCAACATCCGACTACGGATGAAACACAAACAGAAGCTCAAACGACATCCACCCTGCTAGCCCAGGCTACCGACCTGGAACCTATCCCCTGATCAAAGAAGAAGCAGAAGAAGAACTCCAAAACAAGTAACATCGCTCTCGCATCAAGATCATCACATAACCTGTACCTGCAACTGTTGTTGTAGTAATCTGTGAGCCACGAGGACTCAGCAATCCCATTACCATGGGTATCAAGACTAGCAAAGCTTAATGGGTAAGGAAGGGGTAAAGTGGTGAGGTTGCAGGAGCGACTAAGCATGATATAGTGGCTAACATACGCAAAAAATGGTGAGAAGAGAAGCAACGGAACAGTCGTGAAGCTAGCAATGATCAAGAAGTGATCCTGAACTCATACTTACGTCAAACATAACCCAAAACCATGTTCACTTCCCGGACCCCGCCGAGAAGAGACCATCATGGCTACACACGCGGTTGATGCGTTTTAATTAAGTCAAGTGTCCAGTTATCTACAACCGGACATTAACAAATTCACATCTGCCACATAACCACAGGCACGGCTCTCGAAAGTTTATACCCTGCAGGGGTGTCCCAACTTAGCCCATCACAAGCTCTCACGGTCAACAAAGGATATTCCTTCTCCCAGGAAGACCCGATCAGTCTCGGAATCCCGGTTTACAAGACATTTCGACAATGGTAAAACAAGACCAGCAAAGCCGCCCGATGTGCCGACAAATCCCGGTAGGAGCTGCACATATCTCATTCTCAGGGCACACAAGATAAGCGAAGCGTACAGGTACCAACATAACCCAAGTTTCCAAGGGACGATCCCGCACGGTGCTCTAGTTTGGACCAACACTCGGAGGAGCACTGGCCCGGGGGAGTAAATAAAGATGACCCTCGGGCTCCAGAAACCCAAGGGAAAAAGGCTTAGGTGAGGCAAATGGTAAAACCAAGGTTGGGCCTTGCTGGAGGAGTTTTATTCAAAGCGAACTGTCAAGGGGGTCCCATAAATCACCCAACTGCGTAAGGAACGCAAAATCAAGGAACATAACATAGGTATGACGGAAACTAGGGCGGCAAGAGTGGAACAAAACACCAGGCATAAGGCCGAGTCTTCCACCCTTTACCAAGTATATAGATGCATTAATTAAATAAGAGATATTGTGATATCCCAACATAATCCTGTCCACCATGGAAAAATCTTCAACTTCACGTGCAACTAACAACGCTATAAGAGGGGCTGAGCAAAAGCCTCAACATAGCCAAGCAACGGTTTGCTAGGAAGGGTGAAAAGGTTAGAGGCTGACATGGCAAATTGGGAGGCTTGAAGAACAAGTGATAGGTAGCGCAGCAAAGCGATAGAACAAAGCAACTAGCATAGCAATGATAGTAGTGAGATCCAAGGTGGCGGTCATCTTGCCTGAAATCCTGCTAGGAAGAAGAACGAGTCCATGAAGAAGATGAACGGGAGTAGTCGATCCTCACAATCGCAACATTACCGGAACTAAGAAGCAACACCGGAAAGAAGCAAACAACATGGTAAACACACAAGCATAAACATGGCATGATGCAGAACCAAGTATGAAGCATGTCCGGTTTAAAGAGCATGGCATGGCAAAGTGCAACAAACAATACTACAAGTTAAGTGGAGCTCAATATGCAACGAGTTGCATATTGACAAAACACCACATTGACATATTTAGTTTGATCTCATTTATGCTACCAAACAATATTAAATGTTGTTAAACATGGCAAGAGGTGAAACATAAGTAAACTAACTATTTAGGCAAGTTTAAATGAGGCTGGAACAACAAACAACAATTCCGGAAAATCCTCATGTCCATATTTCGAATTCGGTGTTGTTCTGCCCTAAAACATATTTTATTGTTGTTAAACAGGAAAATAAAGTCCACCATGTTGAACTAGGCATTTTTCCACCCCATTTACATATAAAGTTTATTAAAATTGGAGCTACGGATATTTAGTTATGAAATAAATCATTTTAACATGGCATTTGAGCAAATTTAAAGAAACAACATTTTAAACATTTCAAACATGGTTGAAAGTTGCATCTTATGATACTAGATGAAAAACTAAGAATTTTACATATATAAAGTTTTTACATATGATGCAGAGATCATGAGTTATTATATGCATGAAGTGCAAGGGGGTTTCTGCGAATATGATAATTCACTGGATAAATAGCAAATTCACAGTCAGGGAAAAAACGTACGGGGGCCGAATCTTGCTAGCCCGACAGGGTACAGGAGGGGGACTGGAGGGGGCTGCTCACCCATGGGCTTGGCCCGGTTCGGAGGAGGCAGGCCGAAAGGGGGGCGCTGGGCCTGGCGCGACCCACGTGATGGCGCTGGCGATTGGCGCGGTCAACGTGGCAGGGCGACGGGAGGATCGTGCAGCCTCTCAGGGCAGCGGTCAACGCCCGCACGCGCAGGCAAGAGGACGCAGGGGAGGTCGATGCGGTCCTGCGCGGCTGCTGAAGAGGCTCCGGCGACGCGAGGACTTGACGGGGGGAGCCGGTCTGACGAGAAGGCCGGGGACGGCTCGTTCTAGCCGGAGCCGAGGCGTGGACGAGTCAGGATCGAACTTCAGGTTCGGCGGCCATGGTAGGGAGGCGCTCCGGCGAGGCAGGGGACGGTCGGAGGTCGGGGATGGACTGGTCCACCCGTTTCCCAGTCGGATCCGGCGAAGGCTTGAGGTCCAGGAACCATGGCATCAATAGGAGCTCCTAGGGTCATCCATGGCAGAGAGGGTGAGAGGTTAGAGAGGAAGAAGCGCGGCAGGGAAGGAAAAAGGAGGGGATGAGGCCGGCGGCATGACCTACTGCTGCTCCTGCAGCCGGCGGCGTGGACGCGCAAGGTGACAGGGAGGCACTAGTGCTCACGATCCACTCGGGATCGAGTAGAGGAGGCACTGGTGGATGGAGGGATCTGTTGATTGGTGGATTCGGGATCGGGAGGGATCCCGAGGTAGATGGTGAGTTGGTGGCGGCGGCGGACACGGAATGGATGGGACAGATCCCCTAGGTTTTAGGGTTTGGTCTCAAATTAGACTAGGGGTGGACTATATATATGGAAAAGGAGGGAGTTTGGATCTCCTGATCGAAATCCGACAAACGAGAATAAATATGCTAGGGAGTCCAATTAAGAAAATGGAGATGTATTATAGATGCTAGGGGATGATCCGGACTCAAAGGTAACGACTGCCCGGGTCGGGTCCGGGACAACTTTTGGCCGCGCGCGAGGGGTCTGAGTAAAGAGCAGAGAGGGTCAAACGGTCAGACAAGAGGGAACCGAAAACCCGGTTGGACTTGGATCGGTCACGAAGGCAGGGGGAATGCGGCAACTACGAACGGATGCAAGCTTTATGAAAAACATGCGGATGCAATGCACATGATGCCATGAGATGAGATGCATGACATGAACAAAATGCAAAACAAAAGACAAAACCCAAACACAAAGGAAATATCACAACACATAGCCGGAAATGGCAAGAGTTGGAGTTAGAATTGTGGAAAGTTACATCCGGGGTGTTAGAATAGATCATGAAAACCTATCCCGTAATAGTACATAAGGGCACGAACAAATGGGTGGAGGGGAAATCCCAGCCCACGACGAAGTGAGGGAGGAATACAACCCTCTCGTGGGGTTCCGGAGTAGGGACAATCTGTCCCCCCTCTGGGAGACGGTGTGCGATCTTCTTGGCCAGGTAGCCGGCCTCTTGGAGCTTCTTAATATCCTTCTCCGGAACGGAGGAGGGCATCCACTTGCCTTGCGCTCCAGATCCAGACATGATTGGATAGCTTTTTGGGCGGAAGTGGTGGGTTCTTGGGCGCTGGAGCTCGAGAATGGACGAGCAGAGGAAGAAGAAGGCGTGGGTGAAAGAGGGGAATCCTTATCCCTTTATAAAGGCACACAAATCGTGTGACTCCCCGTTCGCTCTAAAACTCGCTTATTTCCCAAGCGTCGTGCTGATGGCACGGTTGCATTACCCATGCCCGCATTGATGAGAATCCCGTCATAAGGGGACACGATCTCTGCTTCGGCAAGATATGCTAATGAAATCGTGCCTTGAAATACGAAGGGGCAGGAGAAAAATAGTTCGAATAAAGACCAGGCAGTCGCGTGATGTCACGCTATGAGTTGTCAGCAGATTAGACTCGTGGGATGTTATACTCTCTACCGTGATATGTGGAGTTTGTTTTGCAGATTCGGACATGATTCTTTTGTTCCAGATCTATTGTGGAGTATTCGGAGAAGGAACCCACCTTGCAATGCCGAAGACAATCTGCGTGCCGGACTCATCGTCATTGAAGCCTGGTTCAGGGGCTACTGAGGGAGTCCCGGATTAGGGGGTCCTCGGACAGCCGGACTATATGCGTATGCCGGACTGTTGGACTATGAAGATACAAGATAGAAGACTTTGTCCCGTGTCCGGATGGGACTGTCCTTTGCGTGGAAGGCAAGCTTGGCGATTCAGATATGAAGATTCCTTTCTCTGTAACCAACTCTGTGTAACCCTAGCCCCCTCTAGTGTCTATATAAACTGGAGGGTTTAGTCCGTAGGACAACAACAATCACAACCATAGGCTAGCTTCTAGGGTTTAGCCTCTACGATCTCATGGTAGATCTACTCTTGTAATACTCATATCATCAAGATCAATCAAGCAGGAAGTAGGGTATTACCTCCATCGAGAGGGCCCGAACCTGGGTAAACATTATGTCCCCCGCCTCCTGTTACCATTAGCCTTAGATGCACAGTTCGGGACCCCCTACCCGAGATCCGCCGGTTTTGACACTGACAGTGACCATCAAGAATAAGTACCCTCTGCCGATGATTAATGATTTATTTGGTCAGCTAGTTGGAGCCAAAGTATTCTCCAAGATCGATCTTCGATCAGGGTATCATCAGTTGAAGATCCGTGAAAAGGATATACCCAAAACAGCTTTCACCACCAGGTATGGTTTATATGAATATACCGCCATGTCATTCGGATTGTGATGTAGGGTAGAACCCTAGGAGGGGCCTTTTCACACTTGGAGGGGGAAAAAGGAGAGAAACAACAAGAACACAAAGAGGCAATCACTCCAAAAATTCCCGATTACACATCCACTAGGGTAACAACACAAGATCCACAAGTCACAAACACAATCAAAGGAAAGATACAATGGCAAAGTTCATCCCAAATCCAAAGGAAGTGGGGGCTTGAAGGTAGTCTTCTCCTTATGGAGGTCTTGAAATCCTCAAGGATTTTTCCCTAGGGGGTCTTGATCCTCCAAGAGGGAAGGTAAAGGAGCAAAGCTCACCAAGATCTCATCTAATACTTTGCTAACCCTAAACATGGTCCTTGGTACGGAATATATAGCCTTGGGGTTGAGGGAGAAGGAGAGGAGCCGAAGATGCAATCTCAGCCGGCCATCCTAGGAGGCCCGTGCGCACGGGGTAAGTTGGGCTCGTGCGCATGGGGGTCCCGTGGGCACAGTACAGGCCCGTGCGCACGGGGTGCTCCAGCGCCATCTTCCACTGTGGTCCGTGGGCACGGGGTCTCGGGGGCCTGTGGGCACGGGGTCGCCTGGAGCCTCCTATGCTGCTGCTGTTGTCCTTCTTCTTGGTTCGCACGGCCTTGGGGTTGTCCTCCTCCTCCTTGGTGATGCTCTTGAGCTTCTTGGTGATGTTCCTCTTCATACCTAAGGAGGCATAGCATATCTTGGTGAGGTAGTAAACATGTTCCATTCGCGTCCATATGCAAATCTAGTAGGAAGGAATTCACCTCGGTTTCCAAAGCACGTGCTCTAGCTCTTGTCATGGGTCCTCGTGGGGTTGGATGTGTCAGTGTAGAACCCATGGGGATGACGGAAGGATGCTCCACATAATCTCCCCTCCCTTGGGAAAGATCTGACCTCGGATCAAGATGTTCATCACCATGGAAAGGCGAGAGGTCTTTGACGTGGAAGATATCGCTCACGTTGTACTTGTCTTGTGGGGGTTCAATCTTGTAGGCGTTGTCGTTGTAGCATGCTAGCACCTTGAAGCGTCCATCGGCTCGAGGGAGAAGTTTGGACTTGCGTTCGTTGGGGAAGCGGTCCTTGCGAAGGTGTAGCCACACGAGATCGCCTATGTTGAAGATCATGGGTTGCTTGTTGACGTTGAGCTTGGTCGCTAGTCGGTGTACTTGGCGCTCGATGATGTTCCTTGTATCTTCATGCATCTTCTTGATGTAGCTTGCTCATGCACTCGCATCCATGTTGGTGCACTCTTGTAGAGGAAGAGGTAGAATGTCCAAAGGGGACAACGGGTTGAAGCCATAGACGACCCCGAAGGGGGACTTGCCGGTAGTCTAATGTCTTGCATGGTTGTAGGCGTACTCAGCGATGGGTAGACACGCCTCCCACTCCTTGATGTTCTTCTTGATCAACACGCGAAGTAGAGTGTATAGCGTCCGGTTTGTCACCTCCGTTTGGCCGTCGGTTTGAGGATGGTATGCGGATGAGAATAAGAGCTTGATTCCGAGCTTGGCGCATAGCGTCTTCCAAAAGTAACTCAAGAACTTGACGTCGCGGTCGGATACGGTTGTCTTTGGTACTCCATAGAGGCGCAAGATTTCCCTACAAAAGAGATTTGCAACGTGTGAAGCATCGTCTATCTTGTTGCAAGGAATGAAATGTGCCATCTTAGAAAATCGGTCCACAACAACAAATACAGAATCCTTTCCATTTTGAGTTCTAGGCAAACCAAGTACAAAATCCATGCTAATGTCTTCCCAAGGTTGATAAGGAATAGGAAGAGGCATGTAAAGACCATGTGATTGAGCTTTAGACTTAGCTTTGCGACATGTAGAGCATCGGGTGGTGAAGCGTGAGACGTCGCAGAACATCTTGGGCCAAAAGTAGTTTTTGGAGAGCGTGGCGAAAGTCTTGTCGCGTCCAAAGTGTCCCATGAGTCCGCCTCCATGAGCCTCTTGCAAAAGGAGCAAACGAAGAGAAGACTCGGGAATGCATAGTTTGTTAGCTCTCATAAGATAACCATCCTTGATGTAATATTGTTCCCAAGATGTATGCGTCAAACATTTAGCACAATGAGTTGCAAAAGATGGATCATTAGCATACAAGTCTTTTATGTGCTCAAAGCCAATAACATTCAACTCAAGTTTAGTGACAGGCGTGCATATGCGTGAAAGTGCATCGGCAACTACATTTTCCTTACCCTTAATGTACTTGATCACATAGGGAAAAGATTCAATAAATTCACTCCATTTGGCATGATGCTTGTTCAACTTAGTTTGGCCTTTTAAGTACTTAAGCATTTCATGATCGGTATGGAGGACAAATTCATGAGGTCTAAGATAATGTTCCCAAACATGTAGCACACGCACTAAAGCATACAATTCTTTGTCATAGATGGGATAGTTAAGTTGAGCACCGGAGAGTTTTTCACTAAAATATGCAATTGCTCGTTTTTCTTGCATCAAAACTCCGCCAATTCCGGTACCACTTGCATCACAATGAACTTCAAAAGTTTTGTCAAAGTTGGGCAAAGCAAGAATCGAAGCATGAGTAAGCAAAGACTTGAGCTCATCAAAAGCAGTGGATTGCAAAGATCCCCAAACAAAAGGAGCATTCTTCTTACTTAAAGCATGCAAAGGAGCGGCAATAGTGCTAAAGTCTTTCACAAAGCGACGATAAAAACCCGCAAGACCAAGAAAACTACGCACTTGTTGCAAATTGGTGGGTTGGGGCCAAGTTTTAATTGCTTCAATTTTAGTTTCATCAACATGGACACCTTTGGAAGAGACAACAAAACCCAAGAAAACCACTTTGTCAACACCAAATGTGCACTTTTTCATGTTGGCATAAAGGTTTTCCTTGCGAAGTGTCTGCAAAACAGCCCTAACATGATCAAGATGCTCTTTCATGGTTTTGCTAAACACAAGAATATCATCGAAGTAAACCACAACAAAGACTCCAATATAAGGGCGAAGTACATGATGCATGAGACGCACGAAAGTACCGGGAACCTCCGATAAACCCATAGGCATAACTAACCACTCATATAATCCAAATTTTGTTTTGAAAGCAGTTTTCCATTCATCACCCTCTTGTATGCGGATTTGATAATAGCCACTTTTAAGATCAATTTTTGAGAAAAAGTTGGCTCCATTAAGTTCATGAAGAATATCATCTAAGCGAGGAATGGGATGCCTATAGCGAACGGTGATAGCATTTATAGGTCTACAATCGGAACACAAGCGGAAACTTCCATCGGACTTAGGCACAAGTATAACGGGAACGACACAAGGGCTTAAGCTTTCACGTACATGACCGTTGTCGATTAGTTGTTGTACTTGCTGTTGAATCTCCTTGGTTTCTTCGGGATTGACACAGTATGGATCTTTGTTTGGAAGTGGCGCTCTAGGGATGAGGTCGATTCGATGCTCAATGCCTCGTAGAGGAGGTAGACCCGAAGGTAGCTCATCGGGGAAAACGTCTTGAAATTCCTGCAAAAGAGATTGAAACACCAAAGGTAGCTCACGAGCGGTGTTAGTTTTTGGTTCTCCATCCTTGCACACAAGGACAAAGTGCATCACACTCGATCGGTTCTCACACACTTCTCTCATCTCACTTTTTGTCGAAAATAGTATGAAGTTTTTCTCTCTAGGCGAAGAGGCGCTCAAGTTTGGCTTGTGTCTCTCACTTACGTTTGGGTGGCTCACTTTCTCACTCTTCTCTCCATGATGGGTGGATTGCTTGTCGGCTATCACTTGACTAGGAGACATAGGTCGTAGCACATATTCCTTTCCTTTCATCTTGAAGCTATAGTGATTGGTACGCCCG
Source organism: Triticum dicoccoides (assembly GCF_002162155.2). NCBI lineage: Eukaryota > Viridiplantae > Streptophyta > Magnoliopsida > Poales > Poaceae > Triticum > Triticum dicoccoides. The sequence continues at coordinate 269,925,198 of NC_041381.1, read as the reverse complement.
TTGTGGATGACACCACGGTCGAATTGCCATGGTCGACCAAGGAGGTGGTAAACGGTCATTGGGACCACATCACACTCCAAAGTGTCCTCATATGAACCAATTTTGAAGGAGACTTGGACCGTATGCTCAACTCGTATAGTGCCGGAGTCACCTAGCCATTGAACCTTGTAGGGGTGCTGGTGCTTCGTCTTGACCAATTGAAGCTTGGAGCATAGTTCTTCACTTGCCAAGTTGTGGCAACTACCTCCATCGATGATGACCTTGATGGACCTTCCATTGACGCCGGCCTTGGTGTGGAAGATGTGGCATCGTTGGTCTTCTTGTTGTTGATGTTGAAGAGTCAAGACCTTGGAGACAACGAGAGCGGGGCTCGAATCCTCATCACAAAAGACTCTATCATCTTCATCCTTGTTCACTCGCCAGTGCATGGCCACTTGCTCAAGAGCTTCCATTTCATCTTCACTCATTGAGTCGTAGGTGCCATCGTCGTTGAGGATCATGGTGCGCTTGTTTGTGCATTCATAGGACTTGTGGCCTCGGCCGCCGCAAGTGAAACATTTGAAGGAGCTTGTCTTGAAGGTCTCATCGGTCAGAGTAGATGAAGAAGCACGCGTCTTGTAGTTGCTTGTAGTAGGAGGAACACGACTGGAACTTGATGAAGGTTTCTTGTAGCTTGGCTTGTCGTCGTTGCTTGGAGAAGGCTTGGTTGATGTAGATGTTGGAGGGGTTGTTGAAGCTTGATTATTGGAGAAGCCGTATGTCTTGGATGAGTACTTGGCGTACTTGAAGTCATCTTGCACTTGACATTCTGCCTTGGTTGCTTGATGCACGAGCTCGATGAGGTTGGAGTAGGGTTGAAAGTCAGCGATCTTCTTGATTGGATGATTGAGTCCATTCAAGAATCGTGCCATTGTTTGCTCATCATCTTCCTTGACATTGAATCGAATCATGGCTATCTCCATTTCCTTGTAGTATTCTTCAACACTCTTCGTTCCTTGCTTGAGGAGTTGTAGCTTCTTGAAGAGATCGCGGTTGTATTAGGTGGGCACAAATCATGCTCGCATGACATCCTTCATTTGAGTCCAAGTGGTGATTGGAGGGTCACCTCTTGCTTCTCGGCGCTCAAGGACTTGTTCCCACCCTATGAGCACATAGTCTTGGAACTCAAGTGATGCCATTGCGATCTTCTTCTCTTCCTCATAGTTGTGCAAACGAAAGATTTTGTCGACCTTCAATGCCCATGAGAGGTATTCTTCCGGATCATTGCTTCCATTGAACTTGGGCATTGTGAATTTGAGATTTCCATAGCGTTGCTCTTCATTGTGTTGTTGGCGATGGTGATGATGACGCCCTTGACGTGGAGGGTAATCATCCTCATATTGCTCTTGGCACGGAGGAAGTCCATGATCAACTTGCTCTTGTTGAACTTGAGGTCGAGGTAGAGCTTGACGATCTTGTGGAGGAGCTTGAGGGAATTGACGTTGCACACATGGTTGGTAGTTCCTCTCATGGATTTCTTCTCAAAGGGATTCCTCTTGATTGCGCCGTTTGCGATTGCGGTTGGCGATGGCTCGACTTGATTCTTGAAGGGCATGTTGCGCCTCAAGAGCTTGCGCTTCACGTAGTTGTTGTTGAAGACGTTGAGCCTCGGCATCTTGTTGCTCTTGGTGTAGACGCGCTCGTTCTTCTTCTTCTTGACGACGAAGACGTTGTCGTTCTTGAGCTTGAGCAAAAGCGACTTGGTTTGATTGAGGACGAGTAACTTGCTCATCGACTTGCTCTTGTGAATGCTTGACGTGTAGCGGGTTGCGAGACGCATGACGGTCTTGACACGCGGCTCGTCGAAGAGTGTTCGATGATGGAGTACTTGAGCCGGAGAAGGTGTTGTCGGAGTGTCGGCTTGAGTGGCTCCGTCTTGAGTAGGAAGAAGTTGAAGGAGGCCGGTTGACCAACAAAGCTCGGATCTCGTCCATTCTTGCATCGTTCCCTTGCTTGTGCGCGTCGAGCTTGTTGTCAAAGTAGTCTCGTGTACGTTGCTTGGAGAGTCGCAAGTCTGTGGCGAGGTTGTCAATGCGGTCATTCATTGCTTGTTGCTCTTGATGTAGCACTTGTTGTGCACCAAAGAGGTGGCTCTTGGTGACGAATGATGACATGTCGTCGTCTTGCTCCATGAAGAGTGGGTTGGTAGAGGAACTTGGCCTATCCATCATAAGAAAGTGGTGGTGAGTAGGAAAATGAGAGAACAAAACCAAAGTTACCTTTCCGAAGATTGTGTATGTAACAAGTACGATCCATGTGATGTTACAATAGGGGAATTGGTATCGGGAATTGTTTCTCACACCTACAAGTAAATGGTCTATCGAGGAGCTTGGTTAGGAAAGGCACAAATAATTCAAGAAAATGTTAGTCAAGATGTTGATAAAGTTGAGAAGATTCACAAATGGCAAGTAAGACAAATAGATCAACCTCCAATGATAACACGAGGAACACACACACACGGAAGATAAATGGGATCCGCACAACCAAGGGGTGAGCTCGAAGATGTCGAACCACAGGAAAAGCTCTTGTCGTACGGATACTAGAGAGATGCTAGCTCGATTGCACTAATGGGCTAGATACGCTAGTGCACCAACCTAATAGAGAAATCACTCGTCTCACTATCCCAAGTATGCTTATGTATGTGATGGCCAAGATGATGCACGTATGCTAAGAGGCTCAATGCTATTTCTTATAAGCTCTTTGCTTCTCTTCTCTTTTTCTTAAAAGCTTTTTCTCTTTTTTTTGACTATGCCATGATGCTTGATATACGAGCCACACAACGAGGTAACAAGTAGTAAATGCACGGGAGGGACGGAACACTAAATGGTGCACTAAGGCGTGGCCCGACAATACTCAACCAGCTAGTGTCGATGGGTAAGCTACGCAAAAGGGCTCGAAGCTATCAAGTTAATGGCAAGGGAGTACAAGGCATCGTCGAGGTTACCGTCCTTGCTTACGGTAGTGATGAAGATGATCTTGTCGAAGCCGATGTGTTGTCCGAGTCGATGATTGGTGGCGATGATGATGGTACCAACTCGCGCCTAAGTAGCCGAAACACCTTAGGACACAAGAGAAACCTCGACCCAACACTCAAACAAACACGTGGAATGGTGCGGAAGAACACGAGAGGTGTTGGGGAAACGAAATGAGCAAAAACTGAAAATGGTCGAAACTTCCTGGATAGTTTGTGCGCACGGGGTAAGTGAGGCCCGTGTGCACGGGGTCCCGATGGCCCGTGTGCACGGGGTCTCCTGTGAGCGGACGAACTGCTCGGGTCCCGTGGTGATTTCCAAGTTTTTGGCCCAATTCAAACGGTGGAAGGGTGGGGATGAAGGTGGAGGGGTAGATCCACTTGCCAAACACCAAATTCGTGGATCAAAACAACCAAATCTCACAAGATCAAACAAATTGCAAGAAAAACTTTGGGGGCTATTTTTGGTGGGGATTTTCGGATTAGGACGAAAAAACAACAAAATCAAGCTAGAAAGTGGAAGGTAGGGACTCCAAGATGTGAATCAACGTGGCTCGTGATACCAAGATGATGTAGGATAGAACCCTAGGAGGGACCTTTTCACACTTGGAGGGGGGAAAAGGAGAGAAACAACAAGAACACAAAGAGGCAATCACTCCAACAATTCGCGATTACACATCCACTAGGGTAACAACACAAGATCCACAAGTCACAAACACAATCAAAGGAAAGATACAATGGCAAAGTTCATCCCAAATCCAAAGGAAGTGGGGGCTTGAAGGTAGTCTTCTCCTTATGGAGGTCTTGAAATCCTCAAGGATTCTTCCCTAGGGGGTCTTGATCCTCCAAGAGGGAAGGTAAAGGAGCAAAGCTCACCAAGATCTCATCTAATACTTTGCTAACCCTAAACATGGTCCTTGGTACGGAATATATAGCCTTGGGGTCGAGGGAGAAGGAGAGGAGCCGAAGATGCAATCTCAGCCGGCCATCCTGGGAGGCCCGTGCACACGGGGTAAGTTGGGCTCGTGCGCACGGGGGTCCCGTGGGCACGGTACAGGCCCGTGCGCACGGGGTGCTCCAGCGCCATCTTCCTGTGTGGTCCGTGGGCACGGGGTCTCGGGGGCCCGTGCGCACGGGGTCGCCTGGAGCCTCCTGTGCTGCTGCTGTTGTCCTTCTTCTTGGTTCGCACGGCCTTGGGGTGGTCCTCCTCCTCCTTGGTGATGCTCTTGAGCTTCTTGGTGATGTTCCTCTTCATACCTAATGAGGCATAGCATATCTTGGTGAGGTAGTAAACATGTTCCATTCGCGTCCATATGCAAATCTAGTAGGAAGGAGTTCACCTCGGTTTCCAAAGCACGTGCTCTGGCTCTTGTCATGGGTCCTCGTGGGGTTGGATGTGTCGGTGTAGAATCCATGGGGATGATGGAAGGATGCTCCGCATCATATTGACTAATGCCCCTGCATATTTTATTAATTTGATGAACAAAGTATGTATGGAATATCTGTACAAGTTTGTCGTGGTGCTCATCGATGATATATTGATTTTCTCCCACAGCGAGGAAGAGCATAAGGAACATTTGCGTCTAGTTCTGGAGAAACTCCGAGAACATCAGTTATATGCCAAGTTCAGCAAATGTGAATTTTTGCTAAAGGTAGTCGGATTCCTCGGACATGTTATTTCAGGAGAAGGAATAGCAGTCGACCCCACCAAGGTTGAATCAGTCATTAATTGGCAGTCACCCACCTCGGTCAAGGAGATCCGCAGTTTTCCCGGACTAAGGATATTATCGGAGGTTTATTGAGAATTTCTCCAAGATCGTCAAACCCATGACTGAGCTGTTGAAGGACACCAAGTACATTTGGACTGAGGATTGTTAAGCCAGTTTCCAGGAATTGAAGAAACGTTTGGTTACAGCCCCAGTGCTAATTTTGCCGGACATACACAAGGATTACCAGGTATATTGTGACGCTTCTCGTGAGGGACTCGGAGGAGTACTCATGTAGGAAGGAAAGGTTCTAGCTTATACCACCAGAAAGTTACGACCTCACGAGATGAATTACGCCACACATGATTTGGAGTTAGCAGCCATAGTGCATGCACTCAAGACTTGGAGTCATTTCCTTGTTGGAAAGAGTTGTGATGTTTACACAGATCATAAAAGCTTGAAATATATTTTCACGCAGAAGGAGTTGAACCTCAGGCAGAGGAGATGGCTAGAGTTGATCAAGGACTATGACATGGGATTGCATTACCACCCAGGAAAGGCTAATGTTGTAGCAGATGCCTTGAGTCGTAGGAGTTATGTGAATACTCTTACAGCGGGAGGATTACCCCAGGAGTTAGTCGATGACCTCAGAGATCTTCAACTGGAGATAATTCCGAGAGGATATGTTGCCGCAATGGAAGTTCAATCCACTTTGGCCGAAAGAATTCACGAAGCCCAAAAGTCGGACAAGGAAATTGATGAGATAAAGAAAAGGATGAATGAAGGAAAAGCTAAAGGGTTCCGTAAGGATGAATACAGAGCTATATGGTTCGAGGATCGTATTTATGTACCCAATGATCCCGAGCTCAGGAAGCTAATTCTTCAGGAGGCTCATGATTCACCGTACTGGATTCACCAAGGTAACACCAAGATGTATCTGGATTTGAAGGAAAGTTTCTGGTGGACAGGTATGAAGAAGGATATTGCCGAGTACGTAGAAATATGCGATGTTTGCCAGCGAGTAAAGGCGGAACATCGGAAGCCGGCGGGGTTACTTCAACCTCTGCCAATTCCCGAGTGAAAATGGGAGAAACTTGGAATGGATTTTATCACAAGATTACCCAGGACCCGTTCAGGTTATGATTCCATTTGGGTAGTGGTTGATCGCTTGACCAAGGTAGCTCCTTTCATTCCCGTGAAGACTACCTATACCAGCGCTAAGTTAGCCAAGATATACATGACAAGGATTGTATGTCTACATGGAGTTCCGAGGAGTATCATGTCAGATAGAGGAACACAATTTACCTCAAAGTTTTGGAATCAGTTGCATGAAACTTTGGATACGAGGCTAGAGTTCAGTACAACTTTTCATCCGCAGACAGATGGACAGACCGAGAGAGTAAACCAAATTCTAGAGGACATGTTGAGAGCTTGTGTGCTAGACTACGGGTCTAGCTGGGATGATAATTTGCCATATGCAAAGTTCTCGTACAATAACAGCTATCAGACCAGTCTGAAGATGGCCCCTTTCGAAGCTCTATACGGAAGGATGTGCAGAACACCATTGTTGTGGGATGGTGTTGGTGACCGAAAACTTTTTGGTCCCGATCTTATAAGAGACTCTGAAGAGAAGGTCAAACTGATTCGAGATAGACTCAAGGTAGCTCAGTCGAGGCAGAAGAGTTATGCCCACAGTAAACGCAAGGAAGTAACATACGAAGCGGGGGATCGAGCATATCTCTGTTTGTCCCCACTTCGTGGAATCAAGAGGTTTGGTGTTAAAGGAAAGTTAGCACCCAGGTTCATTGGCCCCTACAAAATCCTTGAATGTCGTGGAGAAGTTGCCTACAAGATGGAATTGCCAAAAGGACTGTCCGGAGTCCATGATGTCTTCCATGTTTCCTAGCTGAAGAAAGGCCATGCTAAATAGCCGATATTCCTTTGAGAGACACAGTGCCCCTATAGGCCATACGGCTTGACAGTGATCTGACTTATGAGGACAAACCTATCAAAATTCTCGAGACTGCGAACAAAGTTACCCGCAGCAAGATCATCAAGTTTTCCAAGGTTCTGTGGAGTCATCATTCCTAGGAGGAAGCCACCTGGGAGCGAGAAGAAGATCTCCGCCGAGACCACCCGCACCTATTTGCTAGCCAACCCAAATCTCGAGGGCGATTCAATTTTGAATTTGGAATGTTTTACAATTTTAGGTAAGCATCTATGCATACTGTTTGAAATTGAGTGGCATTTGAAATTTTCAGAGGCAGTTGAGTTTTTTTTTGAATTTGAACTGGTTTGGCAATTGAAATTTATTTAAAAAAATGTCTGGCAAGTACTTGAGCAAAAGTATGAGGGGAGTAAACATGACACTCCAAAAATGTCACAAGAAAAATATTGCCAAAAAGTTGGAATTCAAATTTGAATTTAATTGGGGTTTTCATAAAATGTTTTTTTACTTTGTGTGTTGCCCCTGGAGAAATGTCCACGTTGTAGGATTAATTCCCCTGAGAATTTTAATATATATATGTCCTATATAAAAAAAATATTATTATCTATTTAGATTTTCTCTCTCTCTGCTTATTCAAAAAAAGAAAAACGCCCCTCCCCCCTCCCCCGAGCTGGCTAGGCCGACGACCCAGCTAGCGAGGCCGCAGCCCAGCGCGCCCGAGCCGCCTCCGCTTCGGTCGCCCAACCGAACCCTTCCCGTCTCCCCCTAACTATCGCGTGGGCCCCACCTCATCCCCTTCCTTCCGAAACTGCCACGCCAGGATCTCACAAGTGCCTGACGCCCTCGACGCCCTTGCCCTTGCTAAACCTTACCCCGAGCTACCCCTCCTCCATGAAAACGTGTCCTATAAATACCCCTCGACCTCCTCTCTTGATCCCCCTAAAACCCTAGCTCGAACCGCAGCACAGTCCACGCTCTCGGGAAACCGATCTTGCCGCCGGCTGCCTTGGTTCGCCACCACTTCCGATGCCGGTGAGCACCCCCTGCCCTCCCAAGCACCTTCACTCGAACTCCCTCGATCCCCCACACCTCTTTGACATACTCCCTTCGCCCAGAGATCGCCAGAGCCGCCGCCATGAGCATCTGTAACATTCCAAAATTTCAATTTGGAATGTTATACAATAGATCATTATTGCATATCATATTTATTGCTCTCGATCCTAGAAATTCTACGCACCTCAAGGACCCACGAAGAGAGTTGGGGATTTTGTTATTTTCATATTTGAGTTTTTTCAAATTTTGAAAATAGGATCATTTGATTTTATTTATTTTATCTTCAATTATTTCAATTATAAAAATATGAGAGAGGGAATAAAATGACTTTCCCAAAATAAAGAAATATTGAGGATTTAATAATGAAATCAAATAAGATTTTATTTTGGATTTTATTGCCATTTTATTTGAATTTAGGAAAAATGTGTGTATTTCAAAATTGCATTTAGGCCCCAAATAAATGTTCATCTAAACCGGCTTGATTTTAGAAGCCGGGGAAAATTTATTTCGAGATTTTTGGAGTCCGTTTAGTATTTCTTTTAATTGTTTTTCTGCGCGTAATGTTTTATAAAAAACGAACCAACCTAACCGGGTCGTGCCCGTCCGGGACTCTGACCCGGCTGGGCCTTTAAAGCCCGAGGCGCCTGAGCCGCCCCAGCTGAGCTGCCGCCCCCGAACCCTAGCGACGCCACCGCTTCCCGCCGCGGCCCGCCACCGCCGCCGCTGGAGTTCGCCGCCGCCGCTGCGCCGCGCCGCCCCGGCGCCCCGCCGCCGGATCCCGCTGCCGCCGCCGACGCCCCGCCGCTGCTAGCCCCGCTGCCGGAGCCGCCGCCGACCCAGCCGCCCCATCGAACGAGGTAGCCGCCGCCGACGGTTTTCGCCGGTTAACCGCTCGTTTTTTTAAAAAACGCGGTTTTTTTATTTAGAACGGTTTTATTTTATTTTATTCCGGTTTAGTTATTAAGCGAACGCCCATTCGTTCGTTCGTCTTAATGAACAATTTTCTTTTTTTTCGCAGACAACGAACGTTCGTTCGTTAGCCTCCTCGTTCGTTTTTCTATTTATCGGATTTTCCGCGATTATTTCTGATCGTGATTTCTGATTCGATTTTCGTTTTAGTTTATCTTTTCGCTCGTTTATCGGAATCAGGCGATTCAAGCGCCTAGAGTTTCGTCTCGAAACTCTCTCTTTGTTTAACCAACACAAACAAGTTTTTGCTACTATAAAATTTGACTTAGGTCCAGATTAGTAAACGAAGCTTGTTTCTTTCGCCGTTTGATTTTCGTTGCTTCGTTTGATTTGATTCTTTTTGCAAACCGGAGTTCTTAAGTTGGACTTTCTGGTTAGATCTTTTATTTGAGTTTTACCTGTGCATTAGATGAGTACTTATTGTATGCTTGTTTGTTTGCGATAGAGTACCCGGAGTGCGTCGCTTGCTACTTTGAATCCCTAGGTTTCACGGATCATCAGCAAGGCAAGTAACACTTTGATCATACTTCTTTATTACCCAGTTTTATGGATTAGATCAATCCTCAAACAATTGCATGATTAGGATCTGATTAATATGTGGGTTTTGGGAAGTAGATGAGGTAGTACCTATTACTTGTTTTATTATCAAACCCTTGGGAGTTACTTCTACGTTTGCTTATTATGCCATTCTATGCTAGTAGACGTGGATTGGGTGAGTGAATCCATGACAGATGTGAGATTGTTAAATTAATGGTTTATTTAAGCTGGCAACTTTAATACACATCTGGGTGGATTGAGGCACTTGGGTATTTCAGGATTGTCTGTTTGTTTTTGGACCGCCACCCAGGCTCAAAGGGATCATAAGATTATTCATGCTAGAAACTTCCGTGTGCAGCCACACGCTATTATGGGCTCTAGCATAGTTGACTAAGCCGTGCGAACTCTTATAGTGGTAGACTAGCAGATGTAGGGGAAAGTAGGTGTACAGGTCTACCCATCGTAAGGTGCTAGCGCTTCTGAAAGACTATGTCTTGGTCATCCGTTTCTCAAACACCATGTAGTGAGAGAAAACCAACGGCGGAGATCGAGTCATGTGGGGAAAAGTTCACAAACCTCTGCAGAGTGTATAAACTAATCATGATTAGCTGTGTCCCCGGTTATGGATGTTTTGAGTATCTAGTACTTGGATTATCATGTGAATCTCATCATGTTACTTTAAATTAATATTGTTGGGATTTAATGATTGATGCTTAATTGGGATTGAGAGGGTGTCTACGCTCTCAATGTTTAACAACCACCACGATAGTTAAATAAAATTTATTCCTTTGAAGTAGGGAAAAATTGGCTTTCTGCAAAACTATAACCATAGAGCTTTCCACCAGCCTTATATGCATGTAGAATAGCATTATTCTTTCATTACTCTCTATGTGTTACATTGCCAGCATATTCCATGTGCTGACCCGTTTCGGGCTGCAACGTTCATGTTGCAAACTTTTCAGACGACGAGTAAGATGCCTTAGGATCGTGGTTCTATACTCAGTGATGCCGTTGGAGTTGATGGACTCACTTATCTTCCAAGCCTTCCGCTGTTATCGTTATTAGATGGCCTTAAGCCATATTTATTGTAATAAGTTCTCTTTGGAGACATTTGATGTAATAAGTGTGTGATTGCTACTCTGTTATAAATCCTTCAAATACTATGCGTGTCAGCATTACTGATCCAGGGATGACACTGATGCACAGAGATCAGACTGTTTGACGTCTGGTCGCTACAGCATCACCACCCGTCGCCGGAGTTGGAGCTCACCAGGAGCATTGACGAGCTCGTTTCGATCGTCCCCGTCGTCCTCAACCTCCATCAACTTTACCACCATCTCTGCAACACTCCGCCGCAGCCGTCCGACGTCTTCGCCGCCGTCGAGGACCACTGGAGCTGCCGTGCCGTCCACGCCCGAGCCTCTATCGTCCATCGCCGTCGTCGCCACCACTGTAAGTCACCGGCGCCACCCACCATCGTTAGATCTACAACCTAAGGCCTAGATTAGATCTAGCGAAAGGTTAGGTTTTTTTAGTTAGTTCGGTCTTTTTCCGGTTTAGTATGGTTTATTTCATTAGATCGAACAATTTCGGTTTTCTGTTTAGCCGCTGGCACGTTTTAGTTATTTTTCACCTGAGCGTTAGATAGGCCCAGTAGCGCTAGTTTTTCAATTTCTTTTTTAATTTCAGTTTTTGTTTTTAACAGAAGTAGTTCTGGTTTTGTTTTAGCTGTATCTTTTAGGTTATTTATTATTTTTAGTTGATTCTTTTTTTATTAGTTTTCAAATTTCCTGTAGTTTGTGCAGAAAGTAGGTGTAGCCATGTTTAAGTTTATAAAAATTGTTTTATATTAGTTTTAGTCAGATTTGTTTTTCTACCATAAATTGAGCTAGAATAATTTTATTTTAGTGATTCTTTTTGCTACTGCTTAGTTTTGACCTTGCCTAGTAGTAGGAACTTGTTGGGGGTATTTTTAGATTGGGATAATTTGATTTATGCCCCTAGTTGTGTCCCACTCGCCTGTTTTACCCCTAATTCACAAAAGTCACCGGTTCTATCCAAGTCACTTTGCTCCTCTTATGCTTTTGCCCTTTGACCATTTGACCGTCAGTTTGAAAACTTCATAACTAATTCATACTAAATCAGAAAAATGCAAATAATATACGAAAATGTTCAGAAAAACATCACCTATATGTCAGTGTCATTTGCATTCATGAAAAAAGTGTTGGAAAGTGCACATCCGAGTTTTAGCTCTTTTGATACCATCATTAATAGTAAACTCTAAAAAAATTCAAAAAAAAATTAAAAAATTATGGTGGCAAAGAATGACAAATGTTCTAAGTGCTTGCCAAGTTTCATTAGGGAACGACATTCATGGAAGTCGTGCCAAAAAAATAATCTATTTTGGAGTGCTGATTGTTTTTTTTGCCGCAACACTCAAGAATGGTATTCCCTGATGAAACTTGGCAGGCACTTAAAACATTTGTCATTCTTTGCCACCAATTTTTTTGAATTTTTTTGGAACTTTTTTAGATTTTACTATTCATGGTGGTTGCATAAGAGCTAAAACTTAGATGGGCACTTTCCAACACTTTTTTCATGAATGCAAATGACACTGACATATGGTGATGTTTTTCTAAACATTTTGGTATCTTATTTGCATTTTTCTGATTTAGTATGAATTAGTTATGAAGTTTTCAAACTGACGGTCAAGCGGTCAAAGGGCGAAAGCATAACAGGAGCAAAGTGACTTGGACAGAACCGGTGACTTTTGAGAATTAGGGGTAAAACAGACGAGTGGGACACAACAAGGGGCACAAATCTAATTATCCCTTTTAGATTTAATTAAAATTAGTTTTAGTAGAAATCAAGCTTTTCTAGTTTTATTAAGATTGCTACTATTTTCCTGTTGTTCTACTTATTATATAATTTTATTTTTCCTATGTTATAATTTATTTTAGATTGGTTACAGAGGGTGAACTTTTATTTTACAGTAGAATAAAACTTTTGATTTTATTTTATTGCAAGTTTTGTTCTAGGCATAATAGGAGTTCTATAATAGCTTTTTAGGTGATCCTTTTTGCACTTAGTTTATATGTTGTTTTCCTTTTTGTTAGTTAGCAAAACTCTTGTTTAGGTTCTGTTAAGAATAGTTTTAGTAGGATAAAACTATTTCTTAGTTGTTGTTTGAAGTGATGAAAACCTTGGTTGGTTTTTCTTCGAGCTTTCTTTGGTTTTGGTTTGAGTGCTTGGGTGATTTACATTAACTTGCTACTATGTTATATTGTGGTATACTTATTTGTGCTATTGTTTGACTCGGTAGAATTCCCGGAGTGCGAGGCCTGCTATTACGAGTCGCTAGCTTTGGAAGACCGTCAACCAGGGAAGTCATTTGATCATGTTTTACAATACCTATGATTCTATTGCATTAGAATTATACCCCCCCACCATGCATGCAGTGGGAGAATTTTAAGTTATGATCTTGAGTAGTATCATGAGGTAGGATGAATCCTTTCCCCTTGTTACCAATGCCCGGGACGATGTAGTTGATTGCTATGCTTTCATAGACGGGGTTGGATGAGTGATTCATAAGGGAGATGTGAGAGTCAAGATGATGACAACCCCATGACTTCAAGCTCAAGATGGACTTTAAAATTCACTACTGGGAGGAGGACGGTTGACGGGCACCCTGGAGAAACCAGCAGATGGCCGGGATGCATGGAGAAGTGCCATGACATCTTGCGGAAAGCTTCACCCAGCCACGAAGAGATGGATGGATATCCCATTGACCGGAAGCTTACCTGTGCAGCCGCAAGCCATTATGGGCTCTGGCTTGGTTGATCCTAGGTGTGACTCTGGCCGGACGGTGCTACAAGATGTAGAAGAACGGTAGGATTGGATGGGCACCGGCAGTGGCCCAGAGGAACTCTTTAGAAGACCTTGTTTTGTTTGTCCCGTCTTCAAACACCAGGCAGTGCGAAGACTTAAAAAGGAGGGAATGATTCTTGCGGGTAAAGTGCACAAACCTCTGCAGAGTGAAGACCTAATCGATTAGCCGTGTCCATAGTTACGGACAATTTTAGCCTCTGGAACTTGCAGTATTTCGGATATCTCAACACGAACTTAATGCATTAATTGAGGGGTTACTTTTAATATTTTTGGAATGATACATTGGTTGGCGGAACCATCTCAATAACAACCAACATTTTTGTAGTAATTGTAAACAAGTCCTTTGTTATAGGGAAAAACTGGCTTTTTCGCAAAAACAGAGATAACTTAGAGCCCCACAGCCAAATTGCATATAGTATCAGTAATTTTGCTGTTGTTCTCTCTTCTTGACTTGCCGGCATATTCAAAAATGCTAACCTACATGGTTGCAACGTCTTATGTTGCACAGGAGTTTTCTGACCAGGAGTGAGGATACAATCCATGCTTGGTGATTGCCCTATGGAGTCGGATGGACTCGCTATTCGTCTACGCTTCCGCAGCTTTATTTAGTTTATTTCTCAAGAGTTGGACTTCGGCCGAATTTATTATCATGTAATAAAGACTCGATATGAGAATCGTGTAATAAATCCAGGTGCGATTGAACTTTGAATCTTTTCATCAATGTACTGTGTGTGCCAGCATGATCTTGCGATGGTACGGCTACACAGAAACTCGTCCGATTTTGGGTCGGGTCGTTACATGCAACTAGTAACAAGTGCATTGGAGTCCATTTGAGCCAAGGGTTAAAATGCCATTTGAATGTTTTCACTTATACAGCGAGTACAAGTTGTTTTTTAATGCACGAAAACATTACAGATGGATTCCTTAAATTTTTCTGATGATTTTTCGTATAGAATTTATTACATTCTGAGCTACGGTTAAATTTCTACGAATTTCTGAAGTTTAAACAATTTTCTGGATTTTATAAATTATTTTTTAAATATAAAATCAGAAGAAAAGATGTTATAATGTCAGCATGATGTCAGCCTAGCGTCAGCTAGTCAACTGGTCTGCCCTGGTCAAACCTGACTAGTGGGGCCCACTAGTCAGTGACTCATTCACTAAACAGGGTTAATTAGTGTTAAACAATTAACCTAAACTAAATTAGTCAGAGGCAAGGCCCACATGGCAGTGCCCCAGAGGGGGTCAAAACTGGTCAATGCAAGCTAATCCCGCCGGCGGTTCAATACTCGCGAAGCCAGACGCGGCGGAGGACCGCCGGTTTCGCGTTCCGGCATCCAAATGCACGCCGGAGACCATGTACGGATAACTGGTGATCCCGCGCATCGGGTGTTAGCCGTGGCTGGGCCTGGGGTTGCCTGAGTAGACGACGATGAGGTCATCCATAGCAGCCCATGGGGACACATTTGCAACTCGCAAACGAGCGACCTAAAGCGCTAAGGCTGCTCTACGGGGTGCTATGCGCGTGTTGGACTCGCCGGGGTGACCAAATGGTCACTTGAGCTGATGAGGACATCAATACCATTGTTACACCCACAGCCCCTGCTACTATACATACTGGACCAATTACTAGAGCTCGCGCACGCCAATTAAATTATCAAGTACTTCTGTTTCTTGGTAATGATTCTAATGTTCATGAGAATATGATGCTCCCTAAATTGGATACATTTGTTTTGCTTACAAATGAAGGGCCTAGCTTGGAAGAGGATGGACACTGGAGCAAAAACAAGCATGGAGATGATGGCATGCACAAAGGAAATAAGAATGGAGTTTCAAGTGATGATTTCTGGACTTCGAAGCCACCGTAATGAGTGCATGAAGGCTTGGACGAAATATACAAGATCCCACTTCACAAATTTCGTCCAGGGGCTATTATAGGTGTTGCGTCACCTTATTATTGGGCCAGGCCCATGTAATTTCGAAATACATAAGTATAGGCTGTTTTTAGAGTCTGTATGTGTGGGGAAACAAAGTTAGGGTTGGTTTCAGACCCCTCCCACAAGGGTCACGAAATTCCCCCTACTCCTCCATATGTACAACCCTTAGGGCATCGTTTAGGCTTTGAGTTTTGTTTAGATTAAAAGTTCTCCATAGCTGCAACTTTGCGTACTTCATTTGTGTTCAACGACTAGACCAAGACGTCATAGAACCCTATCTTGATCAATAATGCTTTCATCTTATATTCGCAATATCCAGATTGCAATCTCAGTTTCTTGCTTGCTCTTCATTTGCTCGTAGGAAATCGACCCTCGTGGTTAGGTTGATCATGGTCCGGCATGGTCAATAACCCCTAGGAAGTTGGTTTAGTGATTGCTAAGGCGTGACGTCTTCGCATGTCCGTAGTCAGATCGTCAAACTTGACTCCCACGGAAAACGATAGATATCTCATCGAAACATCGGGACATCTTCGCCTCTATCAAGTGGTATCAGATTTCCAGGTTGCTCGGTGAAATTTTATAGTTTTTCGTAGTTTAGACCGAGTCTGTTCTTCATACCTACAGGCGACGAAAAAGCCAAAAACAATTAGGGTTAGTTCATCATATTTGAACCAATCTGAGCCTTTGCATAATCTTTTTAGGGTTTTGCATTGTTGAATTTGCGGTTGCATCGTCATGTCTAGTTGCTGGTCTTAATGTCTTGTCTTTAGAGTTTCGAGTTCTATTCACAAGTTGTCACGCCGCCGCCGCACCATCTTCATCACCGCTGCCATATACCACCATCGTCGTCACTGCTGCCATATACCACCATTGTCGTCACCGCTGCCATATACCACCATCGTCATCACCGCTGCCATATACCTCCATCGTCATCACTGCTGCTATATTCCAACACTGATCCGAGTCAATATACCACCATCGACCCACTTCCATATACCACCCCCGATCTGAGTCGATATACCACCACCGATCTGTATCCATATACCACCACTACTCCGAGCCCATCTCATATTAGGTATACTTTCAAGATCCATTTGTTTCCAGATATGTATTTCCTTGACTGAGTAGGTTTCGGATTCCATCAATCTTTTGCGGTTCCGTAGAAAAGGTTGGTTTCCAAAAAAAGTCTGGAAACCACCCCCCGTTTAGGTCCAAAATTTTCCGAAAACACACTTGTCAAAAAAAATTGGGCTACCCTATTTTTAGGTGTTTCTAAGCATTTTGAGACAGGTGCCATTATAGAAAAAAAATTGAGCCGTTTGTAATTTTTTGTTCCGGGCAGTCAAGAAAAATTGGTCACAAATATTTCGTGTCTATCCCGTTATCTTGACTTGGGAAGAGTTTTGAGAAACTCGCCATTATACTGATTTTCGGCAAAAAAATAGGAGCGCAAAAAAATCACAAAAAAAGAGCGAAAAGAAAAATTCAGAGTGTGTTTTTCCCTTATTTTTGTGCAGCGCCGTGATTTTGTTCGTGTTCTAGGCTCGCGTCTCTAGCACAGTCGAGCCTAGGACTAGCACAGTACCATAGTTGAGCGTTTATTCAACTTTGCATCTCTGAATTGATTATTGCTGACCCTTTTTGCTAACATATATGAAGCCTTCCCAGCTCCACATACATCTACATCATGCGTTTGACAGCAGCTGGCAATCGCGCTATCTAAGCTTTTGAGAGTTTTGACTACAACAGTTGCCGATCACCAACAGCTGCTTGGTAAGACTGGTAAGACTTTGCGATTCACTTGACGGATTTGTGACACACCAACGCCACTTCCTAGTAGTTTGTAGGATCCTATTCTTTTGTGTTTCTATTGTTGCCAACCATGGCAGGATCACAAGCCGACGAGACTGCCTGGGAGAACATGACGAACAAAGAGTTACATGATAAGTTTCAGCAAATGATGAGGGGACAGGTGGAAGGTGTGCTAAACAGATTTAAAGAGGCCATGAAGAAGATAGATGGCATTGAGAAGGCGCTCAAAACAAAGCTCAATAACAAGTTTAATGAATTGCTCGCGCATCATCCACACCCACTGCCCGATGCACCTTTCACACCTCTACAGCAACAATAACAACAACAACAACAACAACATCGCCTTCCAAATCAAGTGGGACGAGCACTGCACGTACCCCTTGTGCCTGGTCAAAATTTTGGTGCCGTTGTACCTACTATTGATACTTCTGTAGCTCTTGCTACTACTGCAGAGGTGGAGGACCATTATGAGGATGAGGTTGATCAAAATCAGAACTACGAGCAACCACCAGCACCACCACCAGCAGGTCGACCTCAGGCATATAATCGCAACGGTAGGGCTGCACCACCACCTCCGGTATGAGATTATGACCATATTCCTAAACTCAAATTGAATATTCCACCATTTGAGGGTAGATATGTTCCTGATGTATATCTTACTTGGGAGTTAGAAACTGAACAACGTTTCACATGCTTACAATATCCTAAGGAGAGATATGTTGCTGCTGCTGTTTGTGAATTCACTAGCTTTGCTTCTATTTGGTGGTCTGAACATTGTAGATTATATCCTATTCCAGCTATTTGGGCTTATTTGAAAACTAATATGCGTACTCATTGGGTTCCACCATATTATCAACGCGAATTGCTTCAAAAATTGGAGCATTTAAGACAAGGAAAAAATTCTGTAGAAGAATATTATCAAGAATTACAAACTAGCATGATTAGATGTGGTATTGTTGAGGATGATGAAGCTATGCTTGCATGTTGTATGGGTGGATTAAATAAAGAGATTCAAACCATTCTAGAGTATAAGGAGTATAATAATATCACCCGTTTATTCCATCTTGCTTGTAAAGCTGAACGTGAAGTGCAGGATCAACAGGCATTGGCGCGAACTAATTTTTCTGCAGGTCAATCTTCATCATGGACAGCACGTACATCCTCTACTCCCACACGTCCTACTACAGCACCACTGACTTCAGCCGCCAATTCCAACCGAGATACAAGAAAACAGGCACCACCACCACCATCTGCTAGGAGTACACCTTTCGGTCCCGCATAGAGCTCTTCTTCATCCATGGCATCAACAGAGCAAACACATGATATTATTTGTCGTTGTTGTAAGGGTGGAGGTCATTATGCGAGAGAATGCCCATCTAAGCGTGTGATGATTGCTACTGAGGATGGTGGGTATGAGTCCGCTAGTGACTATGATGAGGAGACTTTGGCTCTTATTACAAGTGAAGAACACGGTGGATATGATTCTGATCATGAGACGCAATACATGGCGCTGAAGATGCTGACAGGTATGAATGTTTAGTTACTCAACGTGTTTTGAGTGTGCGGGTGACACACGCTGAGCAAAATCAGAGGCATAGTTTGTTCCATACAAAGGGAGTTGTGAAGGAACGTTCTATCCACGTCATCATTGATGGAGGGAGTTGCGGCAACTTGGCTAGCATTGATATGGTGAGGAAGCTATCTCTCACCACAAGACCACATCCACATCCTTATTACATCCAATGGTTCAACAACAGCGGTAAGGTTAAGGTAACACATATTGTTCATGTGCATTTTAGTATCTCTACATATGCTGATTATGTTGATTGTGATGTAGTACCTGTGCAAGCATGTTCCTTATTACTTGGTAGACCATGGCAATTTGATAAAAAATCTGTACACCATGGTAGAAACAATTAGTATACTCTTGTTCATAAGGATAAAGATATTACTTTGTTTCCTATGTCTCCTGATTCCATTTTGAAAGATGATATTAATAGAGATAATAAAGCAAAACAGGAGAAAAATAAGAGTGAAAATCAGATTGTGGCAAAAGAATTTGAACAACAAATGAAGCCTAATAATAAACCGTCTAGTGTTGCCTCTCAAATTAAATTGAAAAGTGCATGTTTACTTATCACCAAATCTGATATTGATGATCTAGATTTCAGCAAATATGTTTTCTATGCTTTTGTGTGCAAACAGGCATTATTTTTCATTCGAGGACGTGCCTTCCTCTTTGCCTCCTGCTGTCACTAACATTTTGCAGGAGTTTGCTGACGTCTTTCCATAAGACGTGCCACCAGGATTACCACCTATTCGACGGATTGAGCATCAGATTGACATAATTCCTGGTGCATCACTACCAAACCGTGCACCATACCGTGCCAATCCATATGAGATGAAGGATATTATGCATCAAGTACAGGAGCTGCTCGACAAAGGTTATATACGCGAATCTCTTAGTCCTTGTGTTGTTCCTATTATACTAGTGCCAAAATAGGATGGTACGTCGCGTATGTGTGTTTATTGTAGAGGCATTAATAATATTACTATTTGTTATCGTCATCCTATTCCTAGGCTAGATTATATGCTTGATGAATTGAGTGGCTCTACAATATTTTCCAAAGTTGATTTGTGTAGTGGATACCATCAAATTCGTATGAAACTAGAAGATGAATGGAAACTAGCTTTTAAAACTAAGTTTTGTTTATATGAGTGGTTAGTCATGCCTTTTGGGTTAACTAATACACCTTGTACTTTCATGATATTAATGAATGAAGTTTTATGTGCTTTCATTGGACGATTTATGGTAGTCTATTTTGATGCTATACTGATTTATAGCAAAACTTTGGAAGAACATTTGGAACATCTACGTGTTTTATTATTGCTCTACGTGATGCACGTTTGTTTGGTAACCTTGGAAAATGCAACTTTTGCACCGACCAAGTATATTTTCTTGGCTATGTTGTTACTCCATAGGGAATTGAAGTTGATAAAGCCAAGATTGAAGCTATTGAGAGTTGGCCGCAGCCCAAAATGGTCACACAAGTGAGGAGTTTTCTTGGCCGCGCTGGATTCTATAGGCGTTTTTGAGAGATTTCACCACCATTGCTACACCTCTCAATGAGCTTACAAAGAAGGATGTGCCTTTTGTTTGGGGTAACGCACAGGATGAAGCCTTCACAGTATTGAAAGATAAGTTGACACATGCTCCTTTACTCCAACTTCCTGATTTTAATAAGACTTTTGAGCTTGAATGTGATGCTAGTGGAATTGGATTAGGAGGTGTGTTATTACAAGATGAAAAACCTGTTGCATACTTTTCTCAAAAATTGAGCGGGCCTAGTCTGAATTATTCTACTTATGATAAAGAATTATATGCTCTTGTTCGGACTTTAGAATCATGGCAACATTATTTATGGCCCAAAGAATTTGTTATACATTCTGATCATGAATCTTTGAAACATATTAAAAGTCAAGATAAACTGAATAATAGACATGCTAAATGGGTTGAATTCATTGAGACTTTCCCTTATGTCATTAAGCACAAGAAGGGTAAAGAAAATGCTATTGCTGATGCATTGTCTCGTCGCTATACTATACTTTCACAACTTGATTACAAAATATTTGCTTTGGAGACCATAAAAGATCAATACGTGCATGATGCTGATTTTAAAGATGTATTGCAGAACTGTAAAGAAGGAAGAACATGGAACAAGTTCGTCATTAATGATGGATTTGTGTTCCATGCTAACAACTATGCATTCTAGCTAGCTCCGTTCGTCTTCTGTTGCAGTGGGCGCATGGAGGAGGATTAATGGGAAACTTTGGCATGAAGAAGACGGAGGACGAACTTGCTACACATTTCTTTTGGCCAAAGATGAGACGAGATGTTGAGCGCTTTGTTGCTCACTGCACTACATGTCAAAAAGCTAAGTCATGACTCAATCCTCATGGTTTATATATGCCTTTGCCTGTACCTAGTGTTCCTTGGGAGGATATATCTATGGACTTTGTTTTAGGTTTACCTCGAACAAAGAAGGGGAGGGATAGCATATTCGTTGTCATGGATAGATTCTCTTATATGGCACACTTTATACTATGTCATAATAGCGATGATGTTGTTAATGTTGCTGATTTGTTTTTTCATAAAATTATTCGCTTGCATGGTGTGCCAAATACTATTGTTTCAGATCGTGATACTAAATTTCTTAGCCACTTTTGGAGATGTTTATGGGCTAAGTTGGGGACTAAACTGCTTTTTAGTACTACTTGTCACCCCAAACTGTTGGACAAACTGAAGTAGTCAATAGAACATTGTCTACTATGCTTAGGGCTGTTTTGAAGAATAATAAGAAAATGTGGGAAGAATGCTTGCCTCATATTGAATTTGCTTACAATCGTTCGTTTCATTCTACTACTAAGATGTGCCCTTTTGAAATTGTGTATCGTTTCCTACCTCGTGCACTATTGATTTGTTGCCTCTTCCATATTCGGAGAAGGTTAATTTTGATGCTAAACAACGTGCTGAATTGATCTTAAAAATGCATGAGTTAACTAAGGAAAACATTGAGCGTATGAATGCTAAATATAAATTGCTTGAGATAAGGGTATAAAACATATTGTGTTTGCACCTGGAGATCTTGTTTGGTTACATTTGCATAAGGATAGATTTCCTAATTTGCAAAAATCTAAGCTAATGCCACATGCTGATGGTACTTTTAAGGTGTTAGTGAAAATAAATGATAATGCATATAAACTTGAGCTGCCTGCAGATTTCGGGGTTAGTCCCACTTTTAAGATTGCGGATTTGAAGCCATATTTGGGCGAGGAAGATCAGCTTCCGTCGAGGACGACTTCATTTCAAGAAGGGAAGGATGATGAGAACATCAATACCATTGTTACACCCACATCCCCTGCTACTATACATACCGGACCAATTACTAGAGCTCGCACACGCCAATTAAATTACCAGGTACTTTCATTTCTTGGTAATGATTCTAATGTTCATGAGAATATGATGCTTCCTAAATTGGATACATTTGTTTTGCTTACAAATGAAGGGCCTAGCTTGGAGAAGGATGAATATTGGAGAAAGAACAAGCAGTGAGATGATGGCATGCGCAAGGGAAACAAGAACGGAGTTTCAAGTGATGATTTCAGGACTTTGAAGCCACCGTAATGAGTGCATGAAGGATTGGACAAAATATACAAGATGCCACTTCACAAATTTCGTCCAGAGGGTATTATACGTGTCGCGTCACCTTATTATTGGGCCAGGTCCATGTATTTTTGAAATACATAAGTATAGGCTGTTTTTAGAGTCTGTATCTATGGGGAAACAAAGTTAGGATTGGATTCGGACCCCTTCTACAAGTGGTCACGAAATTTCCCCCTACTCCATATATATGTAACAGCCCCAAAATTGGGTTATCAATTTTTGTGCCGTTATTCCTTCCTGGCATCATTTTCAAAATCTTTCTCCTGAGTGGGCAAGACCTCATTTGCATCAGCTCAAACCCTCTGAAACCCTAATTCCAAATTTTTGGAATTTGAATATGGCCTTTGTGATTACAAAGGAGCTATCATTTTCCTT
Source organism: Triticum dicoccoides (assembly GCF_002162155.2). Taxonomy (NCBI): domain Eukaryota; kingdom Viridiplantae; phylum Streptophyta; class Magnoliopsida; order Poales; family Poaceae; genus Triticum; species Triticum dicoccoides. Next base: position 269,902,739 of record NC_041381.1, on the reverse strand, counting down.
GATCTGTTGATCATCTCATCGGTTCCCATAGACCCTCCTATCCTTTTAAACCTTGGATATGCAAAAATATTGCCAAGTCCAATGCAATAATTTTGAATTATGATTTATTCCTTTTCTTGTCTTTCTGAGAAATAAAATCCAAATGCATATCTAGCCATCTCCTAAATTCATGTGAATTGGTGGACTTGATAATTATGCCTAGTCCAAGCTCTGGCAAAGATATTGGCCATAATTAAATAAGGAAAATTGCCTTTTCTTATTTAATACCAATATTGCATTTTTGCCATTTTTTTACAGCAACTACTATTTTTATAGAATATAAAATTCCCACATAAATTGTGGAGCTTTTCCTTGCTATATAATCACTAGTTCCATCCTTATCTCATGTTCCACCGATCAAAAATTGGGCACATGATCCAATGCAAGTTTCTGCCTTCTCTAAAATTTTGCAAAGGAAGTGCTTTATTCCTAATTCCTATTGAGCTGCAATTTGGTAGGGTGATTAATATTGATAAATAACCCATGGATACCAAGGATGAGCTCAATCCATTCATCATAGCTCCCTGTGCAATTTTTCAAAGTTTCTGACCAGAATGCAACTTTGTGAAGGAAGTACCTTCATAGAGTTTCCAAATGGGATGAAACTTTGCCATCCTCTCAATTACCCAAATCATTAGCCTCCACCCAAATTCAGCTCATTTCATTGATCTACATGAGCACATGAGCAATTCTTGTTTTCTGTCCAAATTTTTCAGTTTGTGAAACAAGTATATTTTATCTCGCTCCACTATGGCTGAAAATATTTCCAAGCCTTCTCCTATCCATATAACCCACCTACCCCAGAGTTTGGCTCATGTCATGTAGCAAATATTTTCCTAGATTTTTCCCAAGTTTCTCGTCAGAAGTGATGCTTGTGAAACAAGTACCAATTTGGCAAGTCCATTTGGTATGATATTTTTGCAGCATCTACATATGACCAAATCATGGTGATTTGCCAAGTGGTAGCTCCATCTAACACTCCTAGCAAGTGCTCCTTCCTCATTTGTTTTCTGGGCCATATTTGACAGTTGTACTACGGCTATGTTAAATAGTTGCCCAAATCCCTTCCAACTTTCCAGGACCATAGTCCTTGCTACCCTAAGCCTCCCACACATCAAGTTTAGCCATTAAGCTCACTGTGTTGATCACCAAGATGTGGCCAAGTTTGCAACAGCAAACTTGTCGAGCCTGTTTCCCTCTGCTCCCTACACTTCTGCCCGTGCCATCACCTCAGTTTTAATGAACCTTGGAAGGACTCCCTTGCTGACAAGGTTTGGCACTAAGTAGGAGGCCAAAGCGTGTAGTGCCTGTGGTGATCACGAGTGAAGCTGGCCAAATTGGTGGTCGGCGCACTGTTGGCCTCAGCAGAGCAGCTCCGGCTGACTCTGGCTCATTCCAGCTTGTCAACCAGCTCAGCTTCATCGTTGTCGTGCGCCTGGACCCCTCTGCCCCTCCATTTTCTTCTCCTTCGAGTCGTGCCATTGATCAAACAGTGCTCGCCCATGTGCATTGTCGCCTTCCTCGCCCCTGTCTGTTTCCTCCTCACATCTCGGAGCGCAGCTCGACTCCGTGACCCCCCCTGGAGCTCGTCCGTGTACTCCGCGTCGCCTTCCCGCCGCTTCCCGTGAGATTTGGCCATGCATGTCGACCCTGCGCCCATCGCCGGCGCGCGGACACATCGCCTGCCGCATGCCACCTCCCCCTCTCTTCTCGAGCCTTCCCCGCGGCTATATAAGCATGCCCCCGAGCTCCCCCACAGTCCACAACCCCTCCCCAAGCCTCTCCTTGAGCTCGGAGCACCTCCATCCCCCACCATGTCTGAGTGGTTGCCGCCAATCCTCTCGACCATTCTTGCCATGGCCCCCTCCCCCGCTCGTTTTGCTGCTCTCCAGCGTACCTCCCCTTTGAAGCTCTCTGCCGCCGCGGTCCTCCATGGATCCGGCGCTGTAGGCCGCCCCGAGATCCTCCGAGACCACCCACGGGCGCGACATGGAGTGGCGGAGCTCCTGCGTGCGCCGCCCAGCCCTCCTGTGCTGCCTGTCGCTGGCTCCGATGGCAGCCGCGCCCTCCTCTGCCTCCGGTCGGGAGCAAGAAGACCAGGTGGGAGGAGAGAGAAGCCACAGCGGGCCCCACCTGGCAGTGACCCAGGGGCGTTGACCTGGTCCTGCCAGCATGGATAAGTAAGGGGCCCCACCTCCGCGCGACCCCACCTACCATAGACCGAAGTCGCCCAGTCAGCGTAAGTGGAAACGCAAACCCCCAAAGTGCGCTTTTATTTCCTCGAAGGCATATTCACAGTAGTGCGTTTTCTGTAACTGAAAACGTATTGCCTGAAAATGCGCTTTCTGTTCTCTGGAAACGTATTTTCTCAAGTGCGCTTTCTGTTTTCAGCCCAGCCCGCCGAAAAGGTTAAATTGTGAACGTTCACTGCCTTAGTTGCTTTTCTGGCTAAAAAGTGAACAGCCACAACTTTGCAACCGTAACTCCGATTAAGGTGAATCCAATGCTCACGTTCTTTGTTCATCGAGTTCTTTTCGATGGGACTATTTTCTTGATGTTTGCACATTCATAAGATGCCCATTTTTCCCTTGCCCTAATTTAGCCCCTGTGAGAGCGAACCCCTCTCCGGCAAATTTTTCGAGAAGTGACCACACTCATTCCCGGAGTATTCCTCGACCCCCAGGCAAGCCAACCTCTTATCATGAGCCCTGAACTTGCATGTTGACTTTGCTGGTACCTCGTGTGTGTGCTTAGTTGCAGTAGTTTTTGTCTGTTTCATCCGCCGTTATTTCAGTTGTGCTATATGTTAGTACTGTTTGCCACGTCATGTTTGCCTTTCATGATAGCTTTTACCATGCTAGTTATATTGTTGTTGATAATATCATACTTGTATGTGGTTAGTTTCATGCCAGTAGTATGGATGCTATGATGATTTTGTTACACCGTCGATAAGCTAGTACCCGATATTGTCATGTTTCTTATGCTAAAACTATTTAGGTTTGATAATTGTTAATGCATTTGTTTTCTGCATATTCACGGTTGCATCCTTGTTTAATATGCTCATAATATTGATGATGGTGGAGAAGTTAATAACATGACTTTATAATAAACCTCCTCCGTCATCGATGGGATTGAGTCATAGTGCCTCCAAATCGAGCTTTCTCCAATGCAGCCACATTTTCCTTATGGAAGGCCCTAGCTGGGTCTATTGTCATGCCTCTCGCCGGTGCCTCCAACTAGGGAAGGTTATGGGAGCACGCTACCCTGATCAGGTAGGCGGACATAAGCCTTGTGATCCCAAGTTGGGTTATGTGCACATGTCCCCGTTTGGGACCGTTTTTGCCAAGATGGTGGCCGAAGATGCCTTTGGTAGGCATGGGGCCACACATGACTTAGGCCTGAGAGGGAGTTGGTCGGAGTGGCTGGGAGAGTGTCATGGCAGTAGATCGGTTTTGTCGGAACGACGTTGGTCCACCCGAATGGGAGTGCGAGGCCATGGGTTCTATGGTGTGGGTACGGTGTGCTAACCTCTGCAGAGTGTGTGTTTAATCTATCGATAGTTGCGTCCTCGGTCATGGGCACAGTTCGTAGTTGGTCACACTATCGGGTCTTGGTCGAAATGGAGGATAAATCTGATAATAACTAATGTGATAACTAAGATGTGGTAAAGAATGTGGTGACTTGGACTATGAGACAATCATGACAAGTCACGATGATGTGTTGACATGACAACGAGAGGAGGTCTCGGTAAGTCATGAGTTTGCTCCGAGGAGCCGTGGCAGAGTAAGTCATTGTTGCATGAGGTTAATGCTATATTTCTTCATGGGAGGTAACTGGTAGTTTATTTTCAGCATAGTTTCTTGATGCCATGCCATATTTTTGATATGCTATGCTTTGTTGTTGTTATGTTAAAAGTAAGTTTGATATGCCATGCTAGTAGATCCTATGTTGTGGTTCATTCTTAGTTTGATTATGATTCCAGATAATATCATGCCATGCCTAGAAGTCGTGTTGAAGTAGACTATTGCATATGCTTGGTTCTTGCGTTGTCATCTGTTCGTTCGGATGCTATGTATTTGGTTGTCTTGCAAGTACATTCAATGTACTGACCTGGCGTGTCATGCCGTTTTGTAGGCCGTGCTCAGATTATTCGCTTGTTTCATCGTGCTAGACCGTAATCTAGCCAGTCTTGGAGTTATGGAGCCCAGCCAGAGTGAGACGCTGCCAAACCAAGACTTTCACCGCCATTTATATGGACTTCCGCTACCATGTAAGTAGCCTTAGGGCTATGCTAGAAGATTGTATTCATCAGTGATGTAATCATATACATATGTATTTGATGAATATTCTTGTACCTGGAATGTTGTATCAGGGACCTGTCGTGCGTCAGGTGTTATCCTAGGCTAACGTGCGAAGGCCCCCTGCTCCCAGCAGATCGGGGTGCCACAGGAGATGGTATCAGACAAGCCAGGCTGGCACATGTTATCCTAGATTTAGATTACCGCTACCATCAACCCGTAATGACCCTAAGGGATTTGACACATCCCTGGCATCCAACATGGCCACTATTAATCAACAGGTGGCGCAATCGGGACCGACACGTCCTCACCCCTCCGTCCCCGCCTAGTGAAGGAAATATGCCCTAGAGGCAATAATAAAGTTATTATTTAATTCCTTAATTCATGATAAATGTTTATTATTCATGCTAGAATTGTATTAACTGCAAACTTAGTACATGTGTGAATACATAGACAAAATATATAGTACCTAGTATGCATCTACTTGACTAGCTCGTTTATCAAAGATGGTTATGTTTCCAAACCATAGACATGTGTTGTAATTTGATGAACGGGATCACATCACTAGGAGAATGATGTGATGGACATGACCCATCCGTTAGCTTAGCATTATGACCGTGTTAGTTTCATTGCTACTGCTTTCTTCATGACTTATACAAGTTCCTCAGACTATGAGATTATGCAACTCCCGAATACCGGAGGAACACTTTGTGTGCTACCAAACGTCACAACATAAAAGTGTGATTATAAAGGTACTCTACAAGTGTCTCCAAAGGTGTTTGTTGGGTTGGCATAGATCGATACTAGGATGTGTCACTCCGTGTTTCGGGGAGGTATCTCTAGGCCCTCCCGGTAATACTCATCACTATAAGCCTTGCAAGCATTGTGACTAATGATTTAGTTGCGGGATGAAGTATTACGGAACGAGTAAAGAGACTTGCCGGTAACGAGATTGAACAAGGTATTGAGATACCAATTATCGAATCTCGGGCAAGTAACATACCGATGCAAAGGGAACAACATATGTTGTTATGCGGTTTGAACGATAAAGATCTTCGTAGAATATGTAGGAACCAATATGAGCATCCAGGTTCCGTGATTGGTTATTGACCGGAGATGTGTCTCGGTCATGTCTACATAGGTGGATGGCGCGCCCCCCAAGCCCAATCCGAATTGGGTGGGGGCCGGCCCCCCTTTCCTTTCCTCTCTCTCCCTCTTCCTTCCTCTCCTACTCCAACTTGGGAAGGGGGAATCCTACTCCCGCTGGGAGCAGGACTCCCCCCTTGGGCGCGCCATAGAGGGCCGGCCCTCCCCATCCTCCACTCCTTTATACACGGGGGAGGGGGCACCCCATAGACACACAAGTTGACATTGTTTAGCCGTGTGCGGGCCCCCCTCCACAATTACACACCTCGGTCATATCATCGTAGTGCTTAGGTGAAGCCCTATGCCAGTAACTTCATCATCACCGTCACCACACTATCGTGCTGACGAAACTCTCCCTCGCCCTGAACTGGATCAAGAGTACGAGGGACGTCTCTGAGCTGAACATGTGCTGAACGCGGAGGTGCCATAAGTTCGCTGCTTGGATCGGTTGGACCGCGAAGACGTTCGACTACATCAACCGCGTTAACTAAACGCTTCTGCTTTCGGTCTACGAGGGTACGTGGACACACTCTCCCCTCTCGTTGCTATGCATCACCTAGATAGATCTTGCGTGATCGTAGGAATTTTTTTGAAATTACCGTGTTCCCCAAAACCTAGTTATCCGTGGATTGAATAGTAACCCCATCCTTTCTGGTCGGCCGTACCGCTTACCCTTCGCATTAATGGAAAGGGACCACACCATGCGGGCCTGTCCCGCATAGCCGCCTATAAAATCCCCTTTTCCTCTAGCCATATCGCTCACCCCTCACTTAGCCATGTCCTTGCAGAGAAGCCTAGCTAGTAACACTCCAGCCATGACTAGCACCTTCAAAGCTCCCAAGTTTTACACCCGCACCTGTGCTGTCAACCATACTGGCTTTCCATCCCTTCTTGCCAAGATGCTCACCAAAGCCTTTGGCTGTAATGCTAGCCCCGAGTACCTGGTGTTCCAATTGACACCCGTCCCTCACCTTCACCGCTTTGATACAAGAGTGCACATCAACCCAGGCCTCGCAGTAGATGGCCAGCCTTTGGTTTTTCAGGGTAGAGCCATGCCTACCACTGATTAGCCATTCAGGACGCTGCTATGGAGGCTATCCTATACCTCCAAAACAAGTTTTAGCAAGTGGCAACAAGGCGGGAGTTCTGCTTTTCCCCCATTGTGGCAGAAGCAGGAATTCAGCCTTCTCCTGCCATCCAAGGAGATGATGCCGCAATCTCTTGCCTGGTGCAATATATCACTGCCCAGGGGATGATGATTTCTAAGATGCTTGCCGAGTTTAGAACTCTCGACAACGATGCGGTACGAGTTGTCAGGGAAGCTTATCGTGAGACTCATAAATCCACATCTCAATCCATTTGCCCAACGCCATCCGAACCAGTGCTACCCTCTCAGCCTGTGTTGTGGCCTAAGCCAAACATTGTCACCCTCGACAAGGCTCTTTTCCGGATCCACCAACAGCATCTGCTTGGATCAATTTTTAGCCACACCTCCAGCAGAAGAGTCCCGACCCATAGTAGTATCGAACGATGAAGATGGAGATTGGCTCAGTCTTCGTCCTCTAGGAGAGCCCCAGCAAGGCCAGTCCTTAGCATGACCTCAGTCGCACAGTCAGTGGTTTTTGCAAGTAGTTCCGTCTGTCGGTTCATCACCGATATGGGGATAGAACCATGTATCCCGGAGTGAGTACTTCCATTTAGCACGTAGTGCGTTCGTGCTTTGTTGTATGCTAGTACTGTTGTAACCCGTATGCTATGTTCTATGCATGCTTTCGTACTTTTGTGTTCATGTTTTTTTTCTGTCTCTCTATCACGCAGAAATGTTTGACAGGGTTGGCAATGTGTGCTAACAAGATTTTAATCAGTAGCACACATACACTAAAAACAACATTGACTCGTTTCATGTCTATAATAAAATGCGCGCTGGTGTAGGTATATGTATACCAGGAGTACATATACCCACTAGCATTAAAACACCTTAGTATGATTTGTCTGGTATGTTTTTCTGTTGCATGTATATTGCATCTGTCTGTTTGTTAGTTTAGACTACACTGCATCCTACACACAGCCCTGGTTTACCCCCGAGTACATTTGCGCAGTACTCGGAAAATGCAAAGTCACACCCCTATCTCTATCTGTGCATACCCCGTGTGCCAGATTTTCAAACCCAGAGCCTCGAAGAGGCATTTTCATCTGGCCATTTCTCGTCCTTAATTCTTTTTCGTTAACCCAATTGTGTTTCCGGAGAAACGCTACCATCTTTATTTCACTCGATCCAGTACAACTCTTCGATACAGATTTCAACTCTAATTCTACCTCGACACCTACATTTCATGGAGCAATCTGCAAATTTTTTCCCGTGCCCTAGTGCGACTCCTTGCCCATATCTCTCCCTAGGTGTACCAATTATCGGTGCCCCCAACTCGTTCAAATTTTACCAAAGGGTTAAAAATTAACCCAGAGTTTTTTCCCCAGAGTGGTTATCTTTTTAATTGTGATGTAACCCTAGGAATCTCGAGGACGAGATTCTTTTTAAGGGGAGAAGAGTTGTAACAGCCCCAAAATTATCAATTTTTGTGCTGTTATTCCTTCCTGGCACTCATTTTCAAAATCTTTCTCCTGAGTCTGTTGGATGACTCTGAGACTTCTTGTCATTTCCAACATTTCAAAACCTTGCTCATGTCTTTGGGCAAGACCTCATTTGCATCAGCTCAAACCCTCTAAAACGCTAATTCCAAATTTTTGGAATTTGAATATGGCCTTTGTGATTACAAAGGAGCTATCATTTTTCTTGATCTGTTGATCATCCCATCAGTTCCAAGAGACCCTCCTATCCTTGTAAACCTTGGATATGCAAAAAGATTGCCAAGTCCAATGCAATATTTTTGAATTATGATTTATTCCTTTTCTTGTCTTTCTGAGAAATAAATTCCAAAGGCGTATCTAGCCATCTCCTAAATTCATGTGAATTGGTGGAGTTGATAATTATGCCTAGTCCAAGCTTTGGCAAAGATATTGGCCATAATTGAATAAGGAAAATTGCCTTTTCTTATTTGATACCAATATTGCATTTCTGCCATTTTCTAAAGGAACTACTATTTTTATAGTAGCTAAAATTCCCACATAAATTGTGGAGCTTTTCCTTGCTATATAATCACTAGTTCCGTCCTTATCTCATGTTCCACAGATCAAAAATTGGGCACATGAACCAATGCAAGTTTCTGCCTTCTCTGAAATTTTGCAAAGGATGTGCTTTATTCCTAATTCCTATTGAGCTGCAATTTGGCAGGGTGATTAATATTGATAAATAACCCATGGATACCAAGGAGGAGCTCAATCCATTCATCCTAGCTCCCTATGTAATGTTTCAAAGTTCCTGACCAAAATGCAACTTTGTGAAGGAAGTACCTTCATAGAGTTTCCAAATGGGTTGAAACTTTGCCATCCTCTCAGATATCCCAAATCATTAGCCTCCACCCAAATTTAGCTCATTTCATTGATCAATGTGAGCACAGGAGCAATTCTAGTTTTTTTTTCCAAATTTTCAGTTTGTGAAGCAAGTATATTTTATCTTGCTCCATTATAGCTGAAAATATTTCCAAGCCTTCTCCTATCCATATAACCCACCTACCCCAGAGTTTGGCTCATTTCATGTAGCCAATATTATCCTAGATGTTTACCAAGTTTCTGGTCAGAAGTGATGCTTGTGAAACAAGTGTCAATTTGGCAATTGCATTTGGTATGATCTTTTTCCATCATCTACATATGACCAAATCATGGTGATTTGCCAAGTGGTAGCTCCATCTAACACTCCTTGTGAGTGCTCCTTCCTCATTTGTTTTCTACACCATATTTGACAGTTGTACTACAACTATGTTAAATACTTGCCCAAATCCCTTCCAACTTTCCAGGACCGTAATTGTTGCTACCCTAAGCCTCCCAGACATCAAGTTTAGCCCTTAAGCTCACTGTGTTGATCACCAAGATGTGCCCAAGTTTCCAATAGCAAACTTGTCGAACTTGTTTCCCTCTGCTCCCTACACTTCTTTCTGTGCCATCACCTCAGTTTTAATGAACCTTGGAAGGACTCCCCTGCTGACAAGGTTTGCCACTAAGTAGGAGGCCAGTGCGTGCAGTGCCCGTGGTGATCACAAGTTAAGCCGGCCAAATCGGTGGTCTGCGCACTGTTGGCCTTAGCAGAGCAGGTCCGGTTGGCTCTGGCCCATCCCAGCTTGTCAACCAGCTCAGCTTCATCGTCGCCATGCGCCTAGACCCCTCTCCCCCTCCATTTTCTTCTTCGACGAGCCGTGCCAACGATCGAACAGTGCTCGCCCATGTGCATCATCGCCTTCCTCGCCCCTGTCCGTTTCCTCCTCGCGTCTCCGAGTGCAGCTTGACTCCGTGACCCCCTGGCGCTCGTTCGCGTCCTCCTCGTCGCCTTCCCGCCGCTTCCCATGAGCTTTGGCCGCGCATGCCGACCCTGTGCCCATCATCGGCGCACGGACACGTCGCCTGTTGTGTGCCACCTCCCCCTCTCTTCTCGAGCCTTCCCCGCGGCTATATAAGAACGCCCCCGAGCTCCCCCGCAGTCCATAACCCCTCCCCAAGCCTCTCCTCGAGCTCGGAGCACCTCCAGCCCCCACCATGTCCGAGTGGTCCCCGTCGATCCCCTCGGCCATTCTTGCCATGGTCCCCTTCCCCCATCGTATTGCTGCTCCCTAGCCTTCCCCTTGGCATCCGAAGACCACCGCAACCCCCAACTCCGGTGGAGAAGCCGCTTTGGCGTGTCTCCCCTTCAAAGCTCTCTGTCGCTGTGGTCCTCCATGGCTTCGGCGCTGCAGGCCTCCCCGAGCTCCTCTGAGACCATCCACGGGCGCAGCATGGAGTGGAGGAGCTCCTGCGCGCGCCGCCCGGCCCTCCCGTGCCGCCTGCCGCTGGCTCCGACGGCAGTCGCGGCCTCCTCTGCCTCCGGTCGGGAGCATGAAGAAGACCAGGTGGGAGGAGAGAGAAGCCACAGCGGGCCCCACCTGGTAGCAACCCAGGGGCGTTGACCTGGTCCTGCCAGCGTGGATAAGTAAGGGGCCCCACTCCCGCGCGACCCCACATGCCATAGACCGAAGCCGCCCAGTCAGCGTAAGTGGAAACGCAAACCCCCGAAGTGCCCTTTCCTTTCCTCAAAGGCGTATTCACAGTAGTGCATTTTCTGTAACTGAAAACGTATTGCTTGAAAATGCACTCTGTTCTCTGGAAACATATTTTCTCAAGTGCACTTTCTGTTTTCAGCCTAGTCGCCGAAAAGGTTAAATTGTGAACGCTCACTGCCTTAGTTGCTTTTCTGGCTAAAAAGTGAACGGCCACAACTTTGCAACCGTAACTCCGATTAAGGTGATTCCAACGCCCATGTTCTCTGTTCATCGAGCTCTTTTCGATCGGACTAGTTTCTTGATGTTTGCATATTCTGCAAATGCCATTTTTCCCTTGCCCTAATTAAGCCACTATGAGAGCGAACCCCTCTCCGGCAATTTTTCCAAGAAGTGACCATACTCATTCCCGGAGTATTCCTCGACCCAGGCAAGCCAACCTCTTATCATGAGCCCCGAACTTGCATGTTGACTTTGCTGGTACCTCATGTGTGTGCTTAGTTGCGGTAGATTTTGTCTGTTTCATCCGCTGTTATTTCAGTTGTGTTATATGTTAGTACTGTTTGCCACGTCATGTTTGCCTTTCATGATAGCTTTTATCATGCTAGTTATATTGTTGTTGATAATATCATACTTGTGTTGTGGTTAGTTTCATGCCAGTAGTATCGATGCTATGATGATTTTGTTACACCGTCGATAAGCTAGTACCCGGTATTATCATGTTTCTTATGCTAAAACTTTTTAGGTTTGATAATTGTTAATGCATTTGTTTGCTCCATGTTCATTGTTGCATCCTTGTTTAATATGCTCATAATATTGATGATGGTGGAGAAGTTAATAACATGACTTAATAATAAACCTCCTCGGTCATCAATAGGATCGAGTCATAGTGCCTCCAAATCGAGCTTTCTCTAGTGCAGCCACATTTGCATTATGGGAGGCCCTAGCTGGTTCTATTGTCATGCCTCTCGCTGGTGCCTCCAACTAGGGAAGGTTATGGGCACGCGCTACCCAGATCAGGTAGGCGGACATAAGCCTTGTGAGCCCGAGTTTGGTTATGTGCACATGTCCCCGTTTGGGACCATTTTTGCCACGACGGTGGTCGAAGATGCCTTTGGTAGGCATGGGGCCACCCATGACTTAGCCCTGAGAGAGAGTTGGTCGGAGTGGCCGGGAGAGTGTCATGGCAGTAGATCGGTTTTGTCGGAACGACGTTGGTCCACCCGAATGGGAGTGTGAGGCCATGGTTTTGTGGTGTGGGTACAGTGTGCTAACCTCTGCAGAGTGTGTGTTTAATCTATCGATAGGCGTGTCCTCGGTCATGCGCACAGTTCGTTGTAGGTCACACTATCGGGTCTTGGTCGAAATGGAGGATAAATTTGCTAATAACTAATGTGATAACTAAGATGTGGTAAACAATGTGGTGACTTGGACTATGAGATAATCATGAGAAGTCATGATGATGTGTTGACATGACCACGAGACGAGGTCTCGGTAACTCATGAGTTTGCTCCGAGGAGTCGTGGCAGAGTAAGTGATTGTTGTGAGGTTAATGTTATATGTCTTCAAGGGAGGTAACTGGTAGTTTATTTTCAGCACAGTTTCTTGATGCCATGCCATGTTTTTGATATGCTATGCTTTGTTGTCGCTATGTTAGAAGTAAGTTTGATATGCCATGCTAGTAGATGCTATGATATGGTTCATGCTTACTTTGATTTATGATTCCAGTTAATATCATGTCATGCTTAGAAGTTGCATTGAAGTAGACTGTTGCACGTGCTTGGTTGTTGTGTTGTCATCTGTTCATTTGGATGCTATGTATTTGGTTGTCTTGCAAGTACATTCAATGTATTGACCTAGCGTGTCATGCCAGTTTTGTAGGTCGTGCTCAGATTATTCGCTTGTTCCGTCGTGCTAGGTCGTAATCTTGCCAGTCCTGTGAGTTATGGAGCCCAGCCAGAGTGAGATGCTACCAAACCAAGACTTTCGCTGCCATTTATATGGACTTCCGCCGCAATGTAAATAGCCTTAGGGCTATGCCAGAAGATTGTATTCATTAGTGATGTAATCATATACACATGTATTTGATGAATTTTCTTGTACCTGGAATTCCATGTCATGGACCTGGCGTGCGTCAGGTGTTATCCTGGGCTGACGTGCGAAGGCCCCATGCTCCCAGCGGATCAGGGTGCCACAGTATACATCCCTTAGGGCATTGTTTAAACTTTGGGTTTTGTTTAGATTAAAAGTTTGTCGTATTGTAACTTCGCGTACTTCATTTGTGTTCAACAACCAGACCAAGATGTCACATAACCCCATCTTGATCAATAAAGCTTTCATCTTATATTCGCAATATCCAGATAGCAATCTCAGTTTCTTGCTTTTCTTTGTTTGCTCATAGGAAATAGACCCTCGTGGTCAGGTTGATCATGCTCCGGCGTGGTCGATAACCCCTCGGAAGTTGGTTTAGCGATTGCTTAGGCGCGATGTCTTCGCATGTTCGTAGTCGGATCGTCAAAGTTGACTCCCACAGAAAACGATAGCTATCTCATCTGATGAGGACATCAATACCATTGTTACACCCACAGCCCCTGCTGCTATACATACTGGACCAATTACTAGAGCTCGCGCACGCCAACTAAATTACCAGGTACTTTCGTTTCTTGGTAATGATTCTAATGTTCATGAGAATATGATGCTGCCTAAATTGGATACATTTGTTTTGCTTACAAATGAAGGGCCTAGCTTGGAGAAGGATGAACATTGGAGCAAGAACAAGCATGGAGATGATGGCATGCACAAGGGGAACAAGAACAGAGTTACAAGTGATGATTTCAGGTCTTTGAAGCCACCATAACGAGTGCATGAAGCCTTGGACGAAATATACAAGATGTCACTTCATAAATTTCGTCCAGAGGCTATTATAGGTGCTGCGTCACCTTTTTATTGGGCCAGGCCCATGTATTTCGAAATACATAAGTATAGGCTATTTTTAGAGTCCGTATGTGTGGGGAAACAAGATATAGGGTTGATTTCGGACCCCTCCACCAAGGGCCACGAAATTCCCCCTCTCTTCCTCCATATATACAGCCCTTAGGGCACCGTTTAGACTTTGGGTTTTGTTTAGATTAAAGTTCGCCATAGCTGCAACTTCGCGTACTTCGTTTGTGTTCAACGACCAGACAAAGGCGTCACAGAACCCCACCTTGATCAATAAAGCTTTCATCTTATATTCACAATATCCGGATTGCAATCTTAGTTTCTTGCTTGTTCTTCGTTTGCTCGCAGGAAACAGACCCTCGTGGTCAGGTTGATTATGCTCCGGCGTGGTCAATAACCTCTCGGAGTTGGTTTAGCGATTGCTAAGGCGTGACGTCCTCGCACGTTCGTAGTCGGATCGTCAAAGTCGACTTCCACCAAAGCAATATCCATCATCTCATCGAAAGACGGGACACCTTTGCCTCTATCAAGTGGTATCAGATTTCCAGGTTGCTCGGTGAGATTTTACAGTTTTTCGTAGTTTAGATCGAGTCTGTTCTTCATACCTACAGTCCACGAAAAAGCCACAAAAAAAATTAGGGTTAGTTCATCATATCCGAACCAATCTGAGCCTTTGCATAATCTTTTTATGGTTTTGCTTTGTTGAATTTGCGGTTGCATCGTCGTGTCTAGTTGCTGGTCTTAGAGTCTAGTCTTTTAGAGTTTTGAGTTCTGGTCATAAGTTGTCATGCCGCCGCCGCACCATCATCATCGCCCCTGCCATCTACCACCACCGCTTATCCGCCACCGCTTCGAATCCGTATCCATATACCACCACCGCTGTCATATACCACCACCGCTGCCATCTACCACCATATATCCACCACCAATCCGAGTTCCTGTCATTTTACGTTTGTTTTCGAGATCCATCTAGATTCCGATTCATGTTTCCTTGCCGGAGTAGGTTTCGGAAAAAAAAGAGTCCGGAAACCACCCTCCGTTTAGGCCCAAAATTTTTTGAAAACGCATTTTTCGAAAAAAATTCTGGCTATCCTATTTTTAGGTGTTTCTGAGTGTTTTGAGACAGGTGCCATTATAGGAAGTTTTTTTTGACCCGTTTCCAGTTTTTGGGTCCGGGCAGTCAAAAAGAAAATTTGGTCGAAAAAATTTCGTGCCCATCCTGTCAGTTTGACCTAGGAAGAGTTTTGAGACACTCGCCATTATAGTGATTTTTCGCAAAAAAAAGCAGCGCAAAAAAAAGAGCGAAAAAAATCCAGAGTGTGCTTTTCCCTTGTTTACGTGCCGCGCCGTGATTTTGTTGGTGTTCTAGGCTCGCGTCTCTAGCACAGTCTAGCCTAGGACCAGCACAGTACCGTCGTTGAGCGTTTATTCAACTTTGCATCTCTGAATTGATTATTGCTGACCCTTTTTGCTACCATATTATAAGCCTTCCCAGCTCCACATACATCTACGTCGTGCGTTTGACTCTCCCTGGTAATCGCTCTATCCAAGCTTTGAGAGTTTTTGACTACAACGGTTGCCGATCACCGCCTGCTGCTGGGTAAGAACTGGTAAGAATTTGAGATTTGCTTGATGGATTTGTGACACCCACCACCACCTCTTGTTAGTAGACTATAGGATCATATTCTTGTGTGTTTCTATTGCTGCTAACCATGCCAGGATCACAAGCCGATGAGACTGACTGGGAGAACATGACGAATAAGGATTTGCATGATAAATTTCAGCAAATGATGAGTGGACAGGTGCAAGATGTGCTAAACAGATTTGAAGAGGCCATGGAGAAGATAGATGGCATGGAGAAGATGTTCGAAACAAAGCTCGATAACAAGTTTAATGAATTGCTCGCGCGTCTTCCACCACCACCACCCGCTGCACCTAACTAACCTCTCCAACAACAACAACAACGACTACCTCCACGTCACGAAACAGACCTCCGCCGAGCGAGCCGTGTTCCTCTTGCGTTTGGCCAAACTGTTGGTGCTGCTGTTGATACTTCTGTGGCTCCTGCTGCTGATGCAGAGGAGGATGATTATGTGGGAGATTACGAGGATGAGGTTGCTCAAAATCAGAACTACGTGCAACCACCTGCACCACAACCACCTGCACCACAACCACTAGGTCGTCCACATGCAAATAATCACAATGGTAGGGCTTTCCCTCAGGTACGAGATCATGACCATCTTCCTAAACTGAAATTGAATATTCCACCTTTCGAGGGTAGATATGTTCCTGATATATATCTTACTTGGGAGTTAGAAACTGAACAACGATTTACATGTTTACAATATCCCGAGGAGAGACGGGTTGCCGCTGCTGTTTGTGCTTTCACTAGTTTTGCATGTGTATGGTGGTCTGAACATTGTAGATTATATCCTATTCCAACTACTTGGGCTGCTTTGAAAACTGCTATGCGTACTCGTTGGGTTCCACCATATTATCAACGTGAATTGCTTCAAAAATTACAGTGCTTAAGACAAGGAAAAAATTCTGTAGAAGAATATTATCAGGAATTACAAACTGGCATGATTAGATGTGGTATTGTTGAGGAGAATGAAGCTATGCTTGCACGTTTTCTGGGTGGATTAAATAGAGAGATTCAGACCATTCTAGACTACAAGGAGTATACTAATATCACTCGTTTATTCCATCTTGCTTGTAAAGTTGAACGTGAAGTGCAGGATTGACAAGCATTGGCACGAACTAACTTTTCTGCAGGCCGACCTTCATCATGGACACCGCGTGCATCTTCTACTTCAACTGCACCAGCACCTCAATCAGGTGCCTCCTCCAGTCGTGATACAAGAAAACAGGCACAACCACCATTATCTGCCCAGAGCGCACCTGCTGGGCCTACACAGAGTTCTTCTTCTTCCATGGCATCAACAGGGCACACAAGTGATATTATTTGTCGTCGTTGTAAGGGAGGAGGTCATTATGCGAGAGAATGCAAATCTCCGCATGTGATGATTGCTACCGCGGATGGTGGATATGAGTCTGCTAGTGACTATGATGAGGAGACTTTGGCTCTTATTACACGTGAAGAACATGGTGGAGATGATTCTGATCATGAGACGCAATACATGGCTCCTGAAGACGCTGACAGGTATGAATGTTTAGTTGCTCAACGTGTTTTGAGTGTGCAGGTCACACAAGCTGAGCAAAATTAGAGGCACAATTTGTTCCATACCAAGGGAGTTGTGAAAGAACGTTCTGTGCGCGTCATCATAGATGGAGGGAGCTGCAACAACTTGGCTAGCATGGAGATGGTGGAGAAGCTTTCTCTCACCACAAGACCACGTCCACATCCTTACTACATCCAATGGTTCAACAACAGCGGCAAGGTTAGGGTAACACGTACTGTTCGTGTGCATTTTAGTATCTCTACATATGCTGATTATGTTGATTGTGATGTGGTACCAATGCAAGCATGTTCCTTATTACTTGGTAGACCATGGCAATTTGATAAAAATTCTGTACACCATGGTAGAAACAATCAGTATACTCTTGTTCATAAGGATAAAAATATTACTTTGCTTCCTATGACTCCTGATTCTATTTTGAAAGATGATATTAATAGAGCTAATAAAGCAAAACAGGAGAAGAATAAGAGTGAAAATCAGATTGTGGCAAAAGAATTTGAGCAACAAATGAAGCCTAATCATAAACCATCTAGTATTGCTTCTGAAATTAAATTGAAAAGTGCATGTTTATTTGCCACCAAATCTGATATTGATGAGCTAGATTTCAGCAAATCTGTTTGCTACGCTTTTGTGTGCAAAGAGGCATTATTTTCATTCGAGGACGTGCCTTCCTCCTTGCCTCCTGCTATCACTAACATTTTGCAGGAGTTCGCTGACGTCTTTCCACAAGATGTGCCACCGGGATTACCACCTATTCGAGGGATTGAGCATCAGATTGACTAAATTCCCGGTGCTTCACTGCCAAACCGTGCGCCATACCGTACCAATCCAGAGGACACGAAGGAGATTATGCGTCAAGTACAAGAGCTTCTCGACAAAGGTTATATACGCGAATCCCTTAGTCCTTGTGCTGTTCCTATTATTCTAGTGCCGAAAAAGGATGGTACATCGCGTATGTGTGTTGAT
The DNA here is from genome assembly GCF_002162155.2 of Triticum dicoccoides. Lineage (NCBI taxonomy): Eukaryota > Viridiplantae > Streptophyta > Magnoliopsida > Poales > Poaceae > Triticum > Triticum dicoccoides. The sequence continues at coordinate 269,885,009 of NC_041381.1, read as the reverse complement.
TGTAGAGGCATTAATTATATTACTATTCGTTATCGTCATCCTATTCCTAGGCTAGATGATATGCTTGATGAATTGAGTGGCTCTACAATATTCTCCAAAGTTGATTTGCGTAGTGGATACCATCAAATTCGAATGAAATTGGGGGATGAATGGAAAACAGCATTTAAAACTAAGTTTGGATTATATGAGTGGTTAGTCATGCCTTTTGGGTTAACTAATGCGCCTAGTACTTTCACGAGACTAATGAACGAAGTTTTACGTGCTTTCATTGGACGATTTGTGGTAGTCTATTTTGATGATATACTGATTTATAGCAGATCTTTGGAAGAACATTTGGAACATTTACGTGCTGTTTTTATTGCTCTACGTGATGCACGTTTGTTTGGTAACCTTGGGAAGTGCACCTTTTGCACCGACCGAGTATCTTTTCTTGGCTATGTTGTTACTCCACAGGGAATTGAAGTTGATAAAGCCAAGATTGAAGCTATTAAGAGTTGGCCGCAGCCCAAAACGGTCACACAAGTGAGGAGTTTTCTTGGCCTCGCTGGATTCTATAGGCGTTTTGTGAGAGATTTCAGCACCATTGTTGCACCTCTCAATGAGCTTACAAAGAAAGATGTGCCTTTTCTTTGGGGTACCGCACAGGAAGAAGCCTTCTCGGTATTGAAAGATAAGTTGACACATGCTCCTTTACTCCAACTTCCTGATTTTAATAAGACTTTTGAGCTTGAATGTGATGCTAGTGGAATTGGATTAGGAGGTGTGTTATTACAAGATGGCAAACCTGTTGCATACTTTTCTGAAAAATTGAGTGGGCCTAGTCTGAATTATTCTACTTATGATAAAGAATTATATGCTCTTGTTCGGACTTTAGAAACATGGCAACATTATTTATGGCCCAAAGAATCTGTTATACATTCTGATCATGAATCTTTGAAACATATTAAAAGTCAAGCTAAACTGAATCGTAGACATGCTAAATGGGTTGAATTCATTGAGACTTTCCCTTATGTCATTAAACACAAGAAGGGAAAAGAAAATGTTATTGCTGATGCATTGTCTCGTCGCTATACTATGCTTTCACAACTTGACTTCAAAATATTTGGTTTGGAGACCATCAAAGATCAATATGTGCATGATGCTGATTTTAAAGATGTAATGCAGAATTGTAAAGAAGGAAGAATGTGGAACAAGTTTGTTGTTAACGATGGATTTCTGTTTCGTGCTAACAAGCTATGCATTCCAGCTAGCTCCGTTCGTCTTTTGTTGTTGCAGGAGGCGCATGGAGGAGGATTAATGGGACACTTTGGCGTGAAGAAGACGGAGGACGTACTTGCTACACATTTCTTTTGGCCAAAGATGAGACGGGATGTTGAGCGTTTTATTGCTCGCTGCACTACATGTCAAAAAGCTAAGTCACGACTCAATCCTCATGGTTTATATATGCCTTTGCCTGTACCTACTGTTCCTTGGGAGGATATATCTATGGACTTTGTTTTAGGTTTACCTCGAACAAAGAAGGGGAGGGATAGCATATTTGTTGTCGTGGATAGATTCTCGAAAATGGCACACTTTATACCATGTCATAAAAGTGATGATGCTGTTAATGTTGCTGATTTGTTCTTTCGTGAAATTATTCGCTTGCATGGTGATGAGGACATGACTACCTTGGATATGACCAAAAATATTGCATATATGCATATTTGTCAGGTGATTTCTAGTGCAAACTATTCAATAATCTATTTATGTTATCCAGAACAAAAATACTTCACACACTTTTGTGTTTTGTCTAATTGCAGGTGTATGGGACATTTGTACAATCCACATATGAAGATAAGGAAGAAAGAGATGTTTATTTGCTGTCCAAAAAGTTCTCTCACGTCACTTTTGGCCCAAGAGAAGATAGAGTCCAAGTCTCTCACGTTCTGGATTCAGATTCGGACTGCACAGACATACCTGACTCAAAACGCACACAAGTTTTTCATACGGACTCCGAATTGGGTGATTCTTTTTGTTGGAAACTAGATTTCGTGCACTTTCCAACCCAATTGGAATCACCTTCAAATTCGTCCGGAGCGTTGAGTTGTGGACGAAACAATCTGATGCTGCAGCAGAATCCGAGTCAAACTACAAGTCCAAAGGTGTTACATCACCTCCACTTGGGCCCATTGGCCTTGTACGACCTAGATTTAGTTTTAGGCTGCCTTGGGACGTCCTCCCACCTCCTTGGCCGCCATCCCTTGCTCCTATATAAGTAGATCCATCTAGTAGCTTTTCCTTGGGATTTGTTTAGTTAAAAGTTAGCCAACGCAACTTCGTGTACTTCGTTTGTGTCCAACGACCAGACCAAGACCGCTTACGGATCCCCACCATTATCAATACCTCATATATATTTGCAATATTCAGATTGCTTTATCATATTCTTGCTCGTTCTTCGATTGCTTGCAGGAATAGACCTTCGTGGTCAGGCTGACCGTGCTTCCGGCATCGTCAGTAACCTCAGGAGATTGGTTTAGCGATTGCTAAGGCACAACGTCGTGCACGTTTGTAGTCGGATCGTCAAAGTCGTCTCCACCAAATTGATAGTTATCATCTCATCGAAAGATCGGGACACCCTCGCCTCTATCACACGTGAGGAGTTTTCTTGGCCTCGCTGGATTCTATAGGCGTTTTGTGAGAGATTTCAGCACCATTGCCGCACCTCTCAATGAGCTTACAAAGAAAGATGTGCCTTTTCTTTGGGGTACCGCACAGGAAGAAGCCTTCTCGGTATTGAAAGATAAGTTGACACATGCTCCTTTACTCCAACTTCCTGATTTTAATAAGACTTTTGAGCTTGAATGTGATGCTAGTGGAATTGGATTAGGAGGTGTGTTATTACAAGATGGCAAACCTGTTGCATACTTTTCTGAAAAATTGAGTGGGCCTAGTCTGAATTATTCTACTTATGATAAAGAATTATATGCTCTTGTTCGGACTTTAGAAACATGGCAACATTATTTATGGCCCAAAGAATTTGTTATACATTCTGATCATGAATCTTTGAAACATATTAAAAGTCAAGCTAAACTGAATCGTAGACATGCTAAATGGGTTGAATTCATTGAGACTTTCCCTTATGTCATGAAACACAAGAAGGGAAAAGAAAATGTTATTGCTGATGCATTGTCTCGTCGCTATACTATCCTTTCACAACTTGACTTCAAAATATTTGGTTTGGAGACCATCAAAGATCAATATGTGCATGATGCTGATTTTAAAGATGTAATGCAGAATTGTAAAGAAGGAAGAATGTGGAACAAGTTTGTCGTTAACGATGGATTTGTGTTTCGTGCTAACAAGCTATGCATTCCAGCTAGCTCCGTTCGTCTTTTGTTGTTGCAGGAGGCGCATGGAGGAGGATTAATGGGACACTTTGGCGTGAAGAAGACGGAGGACGTACTTGCTACACATTTCTTTTGGCCAAAGATGAGACGGGATGTTGAGCGTTTTATTGCTCGCTGCACTACATGTCAAAAAGCTAAGTCACGACTCAATCCTCATGGTTTATATATGCCTTTGCCTGTACCTAGTGTTCCTTGGGAGGATATATCTATGGACTTTGTTTTAGGTTTACCTCGAACAAAGAAGGGGAGGGATAGCATATTTGTTGTCGTGGATAGATTCTTGAAAATGGCACACTTTATACCATGTCATAAAAGCGATGATGCTGTTAATGTTGCTAATTTGTTCTTTCGTGAAATTATTTGCTTGCATGGTGTGCCAAATACTATTGTTTCAGATCATGATACTAAATTTATTAGCCACTTTTGGAGATGTTTATGGGCTAAGTTGGGGACTAAACTGCTTTTTAGTACTACTTGTCACCCCCAAACTGATGGCCAAACTGAAGTAGTCAATAGAACATTGTCTACTATGCTTAGGGTTGTTTTGAAGAGTAATAAGAAAATGTGGGAGGAATGCTTGCCTCATATTGAATTTGCTTATAATCGTTCATTGCATTCTACTACTAAGATGTGCCCTTTTGAAGTTGTGTATGGTTTCCTACCTCGTGCACCTATTGATTTGTTGCCTCTTCCATCTTCGGAGAAGGTTAATTTTGATGCTAAACAACGTGCCGAATTGATTTTAAAAATGCATGAGTTAACTAAGGAAAACATTGAGCGTATGAATGCCAAATATAAACTTGCTGGAGATAAGGGTAGAAAACATGTTGTGTTTGCACCTGGAGATCTTGTTTGGTTACATTTGCGTAAGGATAGATTTCCTGATTTGCGCAAATCAAAGCTCATGCCACGGGCTGATGGTCCCTTTAAGGTGTTAGAGAAAATAAATGATAATGCATATAAACTTGAGCTGCCTGCAGATTTTGGGGTTAGTCCCACTTTTAACATTGCAGATTTGAAGCCTTATTTGGGTGAGGAAGATGAGCTTCCGTTGAGGACGACTTCATTTCAAGAAGGGGAGGATGATGAGGACATCAATACCATTGTTACACCCACAGCCCCTGCTGCTATACATACTGGACCAATTACTAGAGCTCGCGCACGCTAACTAAATTACCAGGTACTTCCATTTCTTGGTAATGATTCTAATGTTCATGAGAATATGATGCTGCCTAAATTGGATACATTTGTTTTGCTTACAAATGAAGGGCCTAGCTTGGAGAAGGATGAACATTGGAGCAAGAACAAGCATGGAGATGATGGCATGCGCAAGGGGAACAAGAACAGAGTTACAAGTGATGATTTCAGGTCTTTGAAGCCACCATAACGAGTGCATGAAGCCTTGGACGAAATATACAAGATGTCACTTCATAAATTTCGTCCAGAGGCTATTATAGGTGCTGTGTCACCTTTTTATTGGGCCAGGGCCATGTAATTTCGAAATACATAAGTATAGGCTATTTTTAGAGTCCGTATGTGTGGGGAAACAAGAGATAGGGCTGATTTCGGACCCCTCCACCAAGGGCCACGAAATTCCCCCTCTCTTCCTCCATATATACAGCCCTTAGGGCACCGTTTAGACTTTGGGTTTTGTTTAGATTAAAGTTCGCCATAGCTGCAACTTCGCGTACTTCATTTGTGTTCAACGACCAGACAAAGGCGTCACAGAACCCCACCTTGATCAATAAGCTTTCATCTTATATTCGCAATATCCAGATTGCAATCTTAGTTTCTTGCTTGTTCTTCGTTTGCTCGCAGGAAACAGACCCTCGTGGTCAGGTTGATCGTGCTCCGGCGTGGTCAATAACCTCTCGGAGTTGGTTTAGCGATTGCTAAGGCGCGACGTCCTCGCACGTTCGTAGTCGGATCGTCAAAGTCGACTTCCACCAAAGCGATATCCATCATCTCATCGAAAGACGGGACACCTTTGCCTCTATCATCATCAAAACATCGGGACACATTCGCCTCTATCAGAGTGGCTCTACAATATTCTCCAATGTTTATTTGCATAGTGGATACCATCAAATTCGTATGAAATTGGGAGATGAATGGAAAACAACATTTAAAACTAAGTTTGGATTATACGAGTTGTTAGTCATGCCTTTTGCGTTAACTAATGCATCTAGTGCTTTCATGAAATTAATGAACGAAGTTTTACGTGTTTTCATTGGATGATTTGTGCTAGTCTATTTTGATGATATATTGATTTATAGAAGATCTTTGGAGGAACATTTGGAACATTTACGTGTTGTTTTTATTGCTCTACATGATGCACGTCTGTTTGGTAACCTTGGGAAGTGCACCTTTTGCACCGACCGAGTATCTTTTCTTGGCTATGTTGTCACTCCATAGGGAATTGAAGTTGATAAAGCCAAGATTAAAGCTACTGAGAGTTGGCCGCAGCCCAAAACGGTCACACAAGTGAGGAATTTTCTTGGCCACGCTGGATTATATAGGCATTTTGTGAGAGATTTCAACACCACTGCTGCACCTCTCAATGAACTTACAAAGAAGGATGTGCCTTTTGTTTGGGGTACCGCACAGGAAGAGGCCTTCACGGTATTGAAAGATAAGTTGACACATGCTCCTTTACTTGAAATTCCTGATTTTAATAAGACTTTTGAGCTTGAATGTGATGCTAGTGGAATTGGATTAGGAGGTGTGTTATTCCAAGATGGCAAACCTGTTGCATACTTTTCTGAAAAATTGAGTGGGCCTAGTCTGAATTATTCTACTTATGATAAAGAAATATATGCTATTGTTCGGACTTTAGAAACATGGCAATATTATTTATGGCCCAAAGAATTTGTTATACATTCTGGTCATGAATCTTTGAAAGATACTAAAAGTCAAGCTAAACTGAATCGTAGACATTCTAAATGGGTTGAATACATTGAGACTTTCCCTTATCTCATTAAACACAAGAAGGGTAAAGAAAATGTAATTGTTGATGCATTGTGTCGTCACTATACTATGCTTTCACAACTTGACTTCAAAATATTTGGTTTGGAGACCATCAAAGATCAATATGTGCATGACGCTGATTTTAAAGATGTATTGTAGAATTGTAAAGAAGGAAGAACATGGAACAAGTTCGTCGTTAATGACGGATTTGTGTTCCGTGCTAACAAGCTATGCATTCTAGCTAGCTTTGTTCGTTTTTTGTTGTTGCAGGAGGCGCATGGAGGAGGATTAATGGGACACTGTGGCATGAAGAAGACGGAGGACATACTTGCTACACATCTCTTATGGCCTAAGATGAGACGGGATGTTGAGCGTTTTGTTGCTCGCTGCACTACATATCAAAAGGCTAAGTCACGACTTAATCCTCATGGATTATATATGCCTTTGCCAGTACCTAGTGTTCCTTCGGAGGATATATCTATGGACATTGTTTTAGGTTTACCTCGAACAAAGAAGGGGGGGATAGCATATTTGTTGTCGCAGATTCTCGAAAATGGCGCACTTTGTACCATTCATAAAAGCGATGATGTTGTTAATGTTGCTGATTTGTTCTTTCGTGAAATTATTCGCTTACATGGTGTGCCAAATACTATTGTTTTAGATCATGATACTAAATTTCTTAGCCACTTTTGGAGATGTTTATGGGCTAAGTTGGGGACTAAACTACTTTTTAGTACTACGTGTCACCCCCAAACTGATGGACAAACTGAAGTAGTCAATAGAACATTGTCTACTAAGCTTAGGGTTGTTTTGCAGAATAATAAGAAAATATGGGAAGAATGCTAGCCTCATATTTAATTTGCTTATAATCGTTCGTTGCATTCTACCACTAAGATGTGCCCTTTTGAACTTGTGTATGGTTTCCTACTTCGTGCACCTATTGATTTGTTGCCTCTTCCATCTTCGGAGAAGGTTAATTTTGATGCTAAACAACGTGCTGAATTGATCTTAAAAATATGTGAGTTAACTATAAGGAAAACATTGAGTATATGAATGCTAAATATAAACTTGTTGGAGATAAGGGTAGAAAACATATTGTGTTTGCACCTGGAGATCTTGTTTGGTTACATTTGTGTAAGGATAGATTTCCTAATTTGCGCAAATCAAAGCTAATGCCACGTGTTGATGGTCCTTTTAAGGTCTTAGAGAAAATAAATGATAATGCATATAATCTTGAGCTGCCTGTAGATTTTGGGGTTAGTCCCACTTTTAACATTGTAGATTTAAAGCCTTATTTGGATGATGAAGTTGAGCTCCCATCGAGGATGACTTCATTCAACAAGGGGAGGATGATGAGAACATCAATACCAGTGTTACACCCACAACCCCTGCTACTATACATACATGCCCAATTACTAGAGCTCGCACACGCCAATTAAATTACCAGGTACTTTCATTTCTTGCTAATTATTCTAATGTTCATGAGAATATGATGCTGCCTAAATTGGATACATTTGTTTTGCTTACAAATGAAGGGCCTAGCTTGGAGAAGGATGAACATTGGAGCAAGAACAAGCATGGAGATGATGGCATGCGCAAGGGGAACAAGAACAGAGTTACAAGTGATGATTTCAGGTCTTTGAAGCCACCATAACGAGTGCATGAAGCCTTGGACGAAATATACAAGATGTCACTTCATAAATTTCGTCCAGAGGCTATTATAGGTGCTGTGTCACCTTTTTATTGGGCCAGGGCCATGTAATTTCGAAATACATAAGTATAGGCTATTTTTAGAGTCCGTATGTGTGGGGAAACAAGAGATAGGGCTGATTTCGGACCCCTCCACCAAGGGCCACGAAATTCCCCCTCTCTTCCTCCATATATACAGCCCTTAGGGCACCGTTTAGACTTTGGGTTTTGTTTAGATTAAAGTTCGCCATAGCTGCAACTTCGCGTACTTCATTTGTGTTCAACGACCAGACAAAGGCGTCACAGAACCCCACCTTGATCAATAAGCTTTCATCTTATATTCGCAATATCCAGATTGCAATCTTAGTTTCTTGCTTGTTCTTCGTTTGCTCGCAGGAAACAGACCCTCGTGGTCAGGTTGATCGTGCTCCGGCGTGGTCAATAACCTCTCGGAGTTGGTTTAGCGATTGCTAAGGCGCGACGTCCTCGCACGTTCGTAGTCGGATCGTCAAAGTCGACTTCCACCAAAGCGATATCCATCATCTCATCAAAAGACGGGACACCTTTGCCTCTATCATCATCAAAACATCGGGACACATTCGCCTCTATCAGAGTGGCTCTACAATATTCTCCAATGTTTATTTGCATAGTGGATACCATCAAATTCGTATGAAATTGGGAGATGAATGGAAAACAACATTTAAAACTAAGTTTGGATTATACGAGTTGTTAGTCATGCCTTTTGCGTTAACTAATGCATCTAGTGCTTTCATGAAATTAATGAACGAAGTTTTACGTGTTTTCATTGGATGATTTGTGCTAGTCTATTTTGATGATATATTGATTTATAGAAGATCTTTGGAGGAACATTTGGAACATTTACGTGTTGTTTTTATTGCTCTACATGATGCACGTCTGTTTGGTAACCTTGGGAAGTGCACCTTTTGCACCGACCGAGTATCTTTTCTTGGCTATGTTGTCACTCCATAGGGAATTGAAGTTGATAAAGCCAAGATTAAAGCTACTGAGAGTTGGCCGCAGCCCAAAACGGTCACACAAGTGAGGAATTTTCTTGGCCACGCTGGATTATATAGGCGTTTTGTGAGAGATTTCAACACCACTGCTGCACCTCTCAATGAACTTACAAAGAAGGATGTGCCTTTTGTTTGGGGTACCGCACAAGAAGAGGCCTTCACGGTATTGAAAGATAAGTTGACACATGCTCCTTTACTTGAAATTCCTGATTTTAATAAGACTTTTGAGCTTGAATGTGATGCTAGTGGAATTGGATTAGGAGGTGTGTTATTCCAAGATGGCAAACCTGTTGCATACTTTTCTGAAAAATTGAGTGGGCCTAGTCTGAATTATTCTACTTATGATAAAGAAATATATGCTATTGTTCGGACTTTAGAAACATGGCAATATTATTTATGGCCCAAAGAATTTGTTATACATTCTGATCATGAATCTTTGAAAGATACTAAAAGTCAAGCTAAACTGAATCGTAGACATTCTAAATGGGTTGAATACATTGAGACTTTCCCTTATCTCATTAAACACAAGAAGGGTAAAGAAAATGTAATTGTTGATGCATTGTGTCGTCACTATACTATGCTTTCACAACTTGACTTCAAAATATTTGGTTTGGAGACCATCAAAGATCAATATGTGCATGACGCTGATTTTAAAGATGTATTGTAGAATTGTAAAGAAGGAAGAACATGGAACAAGTTCGTCGTTAATGACGGATTTGTGTTCCGTGCTAACAAGCTATGCATTCTAGCTAGCTTTGTTCGTTTTTTGTTGTTGCAGGAGGCGCATGGAGGAGGATTAATGGGACACTGTGGCATGAAGAAGACGGAGGACATACTTGCTACACATCTCTTTTGGCCTAAGATGAGACGGGATGTTGAGCGTTTTGTTGCTCGCTGCACTACATATCAAAAGGCTAAGTCACGACTCAATCCTCATGGATTATATATGCCTTTGCCAGTACCTAGTGTTCCTTCGGAGGATATATCTATGGACATTGTTTTAGGTTTACCTCGAACAAAGAAGGGGGGGATAGCATATTTGTTGTCGTAGATTCTCGAAAATGGCGCACTTTGTACCATTCATAAAAGCGATGATGTTGTTAATGTTGCTGATTTGTTCTTTCGTGAAATTATTCGCTTACATGGTGTGCCAAATACTATTGTTTTAGATCATGATACTAAATTTCTTAGCCACTTTTGGAGATGTTTATGGGCTAAGTTGGGGACTAAACTACTTTTTAGTACTACGTGTCACCCCCAAACTGATGGACAAACTGAAGTAGTCAATAGAACATTGTCTACTAAGCTTAGGGTTGTTTTGCAGAATAATAAGAAAATATGGGAAGAATGCTAGCCTCATATTTAATTTGCTTATAATCGTTCGTTGCATTCTACCACTAAGATGTGCCCTTTTGAACTTGTGTATGGTTTCCTACTTCGTGCACCTATTGATTTGTTGCCTCTTCCATCTTCAGAGAAGGTTAATTTTGATGCTAAACAACATGCTGAATTGATCTTAAAAATATGTGAGTTAACTATAAGGAAAACATTGAGTATATGAATGCTAAATATAAACTTGTTGGAGATAAGGGTAGAAAACATATTTTGTTTGCACCTGGAGATCTTGTTTGGTTACATTTGTGTAAGGATAGATTTCCTAATTTGCGCAAATCAAAGCTAATGCCACGTGTTGATGGTCCTTTTAAGGTCTTAGAGAAAATAAATGATAATGCATATAATCTTGAGCTGCCTGTAGATTTTGGGGTTAGTCCCACTTTTAACATTGTAGATTTAAAGCCTTATTTGGATGATGAAGTTGAGCTCCCATCGAGGATGACTTCATTCAACAAGGGGAGGATGATGAGAACATCAATACCAGTGTTACACCCACAACCCCTGCTACTATACATACATGCCCAATTACTAGAGCTCGCACACGCCAATTAAATTACCAGGTACTTTCATTTCTTGCTAATTATTCTAATGTTCATGAGAATATGATGCTGCCTAAATTGGATACATTTGTTTTTCTTACAAATGAAGGGCCTAGCTTGGAGAAGGATGAACATTCAAGCGAGAACAAGCATGCAGATGATGGCATGTGCAAGGGAAACAAGATCAGGACTTTTTTTGACACCTGTGATTTCAGGACTTTGAAGCCACCGTAATGAGTGCAAGAAGGCTTGGACGAAATATACAAGATGCCACTTCACAAATTTTGTCTAGAGGCTATTATAGGTGCTGCGTCACCTTATTATTGGGCCAGGCCCATGTAATTTCAAAACACATAAGTATAGGCTGTTTTAAGAGTCTGTATGTGTGGGGAAACAAAGTTAGGGTAGGTTTTGGACCCCGCCTGCAAGGGGTCACGAAATTCCCCTCTACTCCTCCATATATACAACCCTTAGGGCGTTCTTTAGACTTTGGGTTTTGTTTAGTTAAAAGTTCGACATAGCTGCAACTTCGCATACTTCGTTTGTGTTCAACGACCAGACCAAGACATCATAGAACCCATCTAGATCAATAAAGCTTTCATATTATATTCGCAATATCTAGATTGCAATCTGAGTTTCATGCTTGTTCTTCATTTGCTTGAAGGAAATAGACCCTCGTGGTCAGGTTGATCATGCTCCGGCGTGGTCAATAACCCCTCAGAATTTGGTTTAGCAATTGCTAAGGCGCGACGTCTCCGCACGTTCGTACTCGGATCGTAAAAGTCGACTCCCACGGAAAATGATAGCTATCTCGTCAAAACATCGGGACACCTTCGCCTCTATGAGGAGCTGCATCATCGGCGAGCTCGAGCGGCGGCGTGCTACGGTCACTAAGGGGGCGACTGTCGGTGTCAAAACCGGCGGATCTCAGGTAGGGGGTCCCGAAGTGTGCGTCTAAGGCTAATGGTAACAGGATGTGGGGGACACGAAAGTTTACCCAGGTTCGGGCCCTCTCTATGGAGGTTATAACCTACTTCCTACTTGATTGATCTTGATGATATGAGTATTACAAGAGTTGATCTACCACGAGATCGTAGAGGCTAACCCTAGAAGCTAGCCTATGATTATGATTGTTGTTGTCCTACGGACTAAACCCTCTGGTTTATATAGACACTGGAGGGGGCTAGGGTTACACAGAGTCGGTTACAGAGAAGGGAATCTACATATCTGAATCATCGGGCTTGCCTTCCATGCAAAGGAGAGTCCCACCTGGACATGGGACGAAGTCTTTAATCTTGTATCTTCATAGTCCAATAGTCCGGCATAAGCATATAGTCCGGCTGCCCGAGGACCCCCTAGTCCAGGACTCCCTCAATAGCCCATGAACCAGGCTTCAATGACGATGAGTCCGGTGCGCAGATTGTCTTCGGCATTGCAAGGCGGGTTCCTTCTCCGAATACTCCAAAGAAGATCTTGAACACAAGAATCGTGTCCGGCTCTGCAAAACAAATTCCACATACCACTGTAGAGAGCACAATATTCCAAAAGTCTAATCTGCTGACAACTTTCCCATAGCGTGACATCACGCCATGGCCTGGTCAATATACGAACCGTTTTTCTCAACCTGCTACTGCATATTTTGCGAGGCGGTTTTATTGGCACGTCTTGTCGAAGCAGAGATCGTGTCCCCTTGTCACGGGATTCTCATTAATATGGGTGTGGGTAACCCAACCGCGCCATTAACATCACTTTTGGGGAATAAGCGAGTTTCCAGGGCAAGTGGGGAGGCACATGATTTCTGCTTCCTTTATAAAGAGACAAGGATTCCCCTTTTTCACAGACGCCTTCTTCTTCCTCTGCTCATCCATTCTTGAGCTCCAACGCCCAAGCTTTCACCTTCTCCGCAAAATCATTCCGAACATATCCGGAGCGGGTGGCAAATGGATGGCCTCCTCCGTCACGAAGGAGGACATCAAGAAGCTTCGGGAGGCCGGATACCTGTCAGCAAACATCGCGCATCGGCTTCCGGACGAAGGGCAGATCATCCCTACCCCAAAACCCCAGGAAAGGGTAGTATTCCTCTCTCACTTCGTCCGCGGGATGGGATTCCCCCTCCACCCGTTCGTCCGTGGACTAATGTTCTATTACGGGCTGGACTTCCATGATTTGGCCCCCAACTTCATCCTCAACATCTCGGCGTTTATCGTCGTGTGCGAGGCCTTCCTCCGCATCACGCCCCACTTCGGCCTATGTCTGAAGACCTTCAACGTGAAGCCAAAGGTGGTGGGCGGTCAACAAGCAGAGTGCGGGGGCGCCATGGTGGGCAAGATGCCCAATGTCACTTGGCCCGAAGGCTCCTTTGTGGAGACTGTGAAGGGGTGGCAATCGGGGTGGTTCTACGTCACCGAGCCGTGCGATGCCAACTAGGTAGCGACCCCCGAATTTCGATCCGGCGTCCCCATGCGGCTCACCTCCTGGAAAGAGAAGGGCTTAACCTGGGGCTCAGCGGAAGAGCTGGCCGGACTTCAGAACTGCGTCCAAAATATGATAAGCAAGAAAATCAAGCTCGTCAACGTGGTCTAGGTTATGCTCCTCTGCCGGATCCTTCCGTGTCAAAGACTGGTTTGCAATCTGTGGGGGTTCAACCCGGCCGAACACCAGACGCTGCAAGAGCTCTTCAGCACGACACACGAAGACGTCTGGAAGGTGCTCTTCAAGGCCACCGAGGTACCACCGCCCATAACCGAAGATCACGGACTCAGCGCAAAACACCAAGCCAATCCGATAAGTTTTCATATTTTGCAAGAGATGCCTTTTACCAGCACATCCGCGGGAGGTATCTAAGCCTCCATGCAGATTTTACAGGCCTGGGTAGCGATAGCGGAGCAGATCGACGGTCCGGCTCTGCTACCTGAAGATCCAGAATCGCCTCTTCCAATGAATATGTTGTTTCCAGCGCCCTATGAGGTGCCGGAGAAGAAGGCCAAGAAGACGGCCGCGGGGACCAGAGAAGGTCTCCGGCGCAAGGTTGCATTGGACATGACGTCCGACGACACCAAGACACACTCCTCCTCCCAAGACAAGGAGGAGGAGGAGGAAATCCACCCCCCCCCACCGGGGGGAGAAAGAAGAGGAAGGCCACCCCGCATGGGGAGGCCGAGGTGTCCAAGAAGGGAAAAACCTTCCTTCCGTACCACTCCACCGCAGCCACCAACAGCGGCGAGGAGTGGGAGCCGAGGGACAAGCCCCTAGCTAAGTCGTAAGTATCCGAACACAATAGTACTTACGGTATGTTTGCTTCATCGCTTCTTATCATGCCGAACATGCACCTGCAGTCTGGCCAAATCCCACATCAAGGTATCCTCCTCTTCGGAGGGGTCTCTGGACCCGTCGGTGATGAACAACGATTTTCTTCCAACAGCCTCCTCCCCTAGTCCCGCGGACGACACTGAGGTGTTGTCTCAAAGGATACCGGGCCAAGGGGAGACAGTTCCGAAGACACCCCCAGGCGAAATCCCAATCGCCGGGCACATGGGGGGGAGACCCCCATGGACTCTGATAATGGGGGCCGCAACCAGTTTGGCCCCCAGCCGAATACGGCTCCGGAAACCCAAGTGGTTCTGAATTCAGGCAGGCAGCCTCTCTCTAAGGAGGGCGAGCCACCCGTACCGATGACCTATGTCCATCCAGAGGCACCGGACAACTTGCTAGAAGCGCTTCACATCGCTTCCATTGATGAAGAACACCGTACTCTTATGAGTATGGTGCTTGAGAAGGTCCAGTCCGCCAAAAGCGGATTGACCGAAGCCTGCACTAGCCTTCTAACAGGCTTTGAGGTAAGTAATAAAATTGTAAGAGAATATCAAAGTATAAACAGTAGCCCCTGATGCTCTATTTGGTGTTCGGAAAGAAAAGCCGAACAGAGGATCAAATAATGTTTGCAGAAGTCTAATAGAAGATGTCTATGTGAATAGGCAGGCATAGCTGCTGGCCACTGCCGCTCGTACTGCGGAGGTCTCTGGACTAAAGCAGGACCTGGAGCGGACCGAGGCGAAGAGGCAGCTCGAGGAAAGTCAAGGTACGTAATACCCCATTTGTATATTTGTAAAGGATAAATGGTTTCTGCTTATAGAAGCGTCATGAACTTTGATAGGGGCCACGACCGAAGTGGCGGCCCTTAAGAAGGCGCTCGCCGAGACCAAAGACAAAGCAGCCAAGGAACGCGCCGAGTGCGAGAAGCAAGAGGCCCGGGTCAGCGTGGTCCTGCAAGAGCTCCATGATTTCGTCCAGAAATACGAGTCCTTGGAGCGTGACTCAAAGACTCAAGAGTCTGATCTTGCTAAGGCCCTCCAGAGCATGCAAGACACCAAAGCCGAAGCCCAGAAGGCCCTCCAGGAGATTCAGGCGGCCAAGAAGATTGCGGCGGGTAAGGCATTCATTATGCAAAGAAAGCATGTGAAGGAGACATTCTTTTTACTTACCCCAATTTGGAGCTCTCTAGGAGCGTTCGTAGATCTGCCCCGCAGCATATCCGATGGCGCAGAGTTCTACCGAGCCGAAGAAGGGAGCTCGACGGAGAAGTTGTTCTGGTCTCAAAATCTTGGCACAGAACATCCGATGCCCTTGAGCGACCAGCTGACGCAAGATTTCGAGCTGCACAAGGCAGCTGAACTGGCCATGAAGGACCTCATAGCCCGGCCGTGGCCTGTCGAGCCTATGCCTAGCAGCTACTTCGGTCTCATGAAGTGGCTTGTGAGTGCCTGCCCACGACTTGAAGTCATAAAGCGGTCGGTTTGCATTGAAGGTGCGCGAATGGCCTTCGCCTGCGCAAAAGTGCACTGGGCGAAGATGGATGCCGAAAAGCTGATGACTAAGGGGCCACCAAAGGGCAAGGAGCACTGCTGGCCCGAAAACTATTATGACAGTGTCGTGAAGGGCTCTCTCCTTGTGGCGGAGCAATGTGCTAAGGATGTAATCTTTGAATGAATACATTCATTTTATCCTGTAATATGAAACAAGTTCCTTTGCGTAATAGAATGCTTGTTGATTTAAAATTTTACCTCCTGTGCGGCCGCTTACAAATCTGAGAGTTGGCCAGCCGTCGGCTTCTGCCCCCATGTAACTAGTACAGGGGTGTTCGAGATAAATCTAAACACTCTTTATCCAAATTTTTGGTCCTTTAAGGAGGTGTTTAGCGCAACGAACAAGGCAATTGGACTATACAGCTTTATCACCCTCACTTAGCCATAGAAGTTCTATAATTTTAAATTTTGGCGTAGCCCTGGTATTCGGAAGGCCAAACTTGGGGTGCTACACGCCTAAATCGGACAAAGACCGGTTCCTCGCCTGAAGCGAAAAAGATCTTTAAGGATTTGAAACTTCTCGAACAACGACCAGCTCTCACTGCATCATGACAGTCAGTTTCTGCTTTCTCTACTGAGGTGCTCGTCCGGAAGAACTGGGACACAATCGCAGTAGTTCTCCCTTTACTACCCTAGCCGATATAGCAGAATGTAGGGTAGCAAGCACAGGAGCCGGGCAACCCAACTATTGACCCAAGACATGATTCGGAGCTGATGCATATAATGCTATAAGTTTGGGGTGCTGCACTATCGAAAGTGTTTGGACTTTCCTGCCATGTTATGGGGTACACAGAAGCCCCTGGTGAACTGAACGTACCAGAATTTACGGGTGCGATTTGTAGTAAATAAACAGTCAAGGAAAAAGGAAATGTAATAATAAGCTGACGTTGTTCATTATTTTCCATTATTATTTGAGTGATACATCAAGGCGTATGTATACAAATAGTGGATAAGCAAATAGGACTATTTGACATGCCCTAGCCAAGAGCGAGTTGTGTGTGGGTATGTAAAACAGGTATAGCGATCGTTATCAGAGACCACCCGGGGATTCCCTTGTACGTCAAAGCTCATTGCCTCCTTGGCGTTTCCTTCCCATGTGGGTCCGATAATCAGGTTATCGGAAGAGCCTCAAGAAGAGAGGGACCTGAAAGAAAGAAAAAGGTGAAGCTATGCAGATCCTGGGGTGATTGAGCCGCATTGTGGACCGCAGTCTAGTTGTGCCTCCGTCTATGCCCATGGTATTTTAAGTGCGTAATTATGTACGCGCGGCACAAATTTCACCGCTTGACTGGGACTAGGACGGAGGCCGAATTGCCAGGTGAGCTCTGGACGGGCCGGACGATCCTATTGCAGAGTACACCGGACTCGCTTGACGGTGTCCGGGGGCTTTATAGCCGAATGAAGGGTCTGTCGGAGGAGGCTGCTCCGTAGTTCTGCTGCAAGGGCTGCAGTGTGCTCCTCCGTACGGATCGAGCGCTCTGTATTTCCATTGACTGTTATAACACCGGGGGTCCGGGCATCTTGAGCTTGAGGTAGGCATAGTGTGGCACCGCATTGAATCTAGCGAATGCGGTTCGTCCTAGCAGTGCATGATAGCCACTGCGGAAGGGGACGATATCGAAGATTAACTACTTGCTTTGGAAGTTGTCCGGGGATCCGAAGACCACTTCTAGTGTGATTGAGCCTGTACAATAGGCCTCTACACCTAGTATGACCCCTTTTAAGGTGGTTTTGGTGGGATTGATCCTTGAGGGATCGATACCCATTTTGCGCACTGTATCCTGATAGAGCAGGTTCAAGCTGTTGCCAGCGTCCATTAGGACTCGTGTGAGGTGGAATCCGTCAATGATAGGGTCAAGGACCAGTGCGGCTGAGCGGCCATGATGGATACTGGTCGGATGGTCCCAACGATCAAAGGTGATCGGACAGGAAGACCATGGGTTGAACTTTGGGGCGACTGGCTCCATCGTGTACACTTCCCTTAGTGCGCGCTTCCGCTCCCGCTTGGGAATATGGGTGGCGTATATCATATTTACCCTTTTTACTTGGGGACGAAATTTCTTCTGTCCCCCTGTGTTCGGTAGCTGGGGTTCCTCGTCGTCATCACTATGCGACCCCTTTTCCTTATTTTCGGCATTTAGCTTGTCGGCCTGTTTAAATACCCAACATTCTCTGTTGGTGTGGTTGGCTGGTTTATCGGGGGTGCCGTAGATTTGACATGAGCGATCGAGTATGCGTTCCAGACTGGACTGGCCCAGATTGTTTTTTTAAATGGCTTCTTCCGTTGACCGGACTTAGAGCCATTGAATCCGGCATTGATGGCCGTGTCTTTGGCATTGTCGCCATTATTGCGACGCTTGTGTCTGTTTCGCCGGGGCTTGCCATTGCTATCTCTGGCGTCTGATGTGCCAGGATTTCTTGATGTGCTGTTGCTATGAGCCAACCAACTGTCCTCGCCTGCACAAAAGCGGGTCATGAGTTGTATGGGCTTCCATGGATTTCGGCTTCTCTTGGCCAAGGTGTCGGGCAAGCCACTCATCATGGATGTTATGCTTAAAGGCCGCTAGGGCTTCAGCATCCGGACAGTCGACGGTTTGGTTCTTTTTAGTTAAGAACTGAGTCCAGAATTTCCTGGATGACTCTCTGGGTTGTTGGGTTATGTGACTTAAGTCATCAGCGTCCGATGGTCGCACATAAGTGCCTTGGAAGTTGTTAAGGAATGCGTCTTCAAGGTTCTCCCAACTACCAATGGAGTTTGCCGACAGACTATTCAGCCAATGTCGAGCTGGTCCCTTGAGTTTTAATGGGAGGTACTTGATGGCATGTACATCATCACCGCGGGCCATGTGAATGTGGAGAAGGAAATCTTCAATCCATACCGAGGGGTCTGTTATCCCATCATATGGTTCGATGTTTACGGGTTTAAACCCTTCTGGGAATTCATGCTCCATTACTTCGTCAGTGAAGCATAGGGGGTGCGTGGCGCCTCTATGCCGGGCTACATCGCGATGCAGTTTGGATGAATCTGGTCTGCTGTGTTCAACCCGGATGGATTTGTATTTAGTATATCCGGCGTGGCGGTCATCATCACGCATTGGGGCACGCCCCCGCGATCCGTAGATTGATCTTGATTATCCTGCTTTGTTTTTCAGTTCGTCTCACAGGTCATGCGTGTAGCCCGGGGACTTCGTGTTTTTGTTTGATTGGCAATGGGGTGCGGGCTGGTGTTCGTGTTGATACGCCGCTTTGTCTCGTCCATGAGGTGGTTGGTCAGCCACATCATGCGCTGGTAGTATAGGCTCTAGTGCCTCGTCCTCGAATTGAGGTAACAACCTGCGCCTCGGAATAAGCACCAATGAAAGCACTAATGTCGGTGTCAAAACCGGCGGATCTCGGGTAGGGGGTCCCGAACTGTGCAACTAAGGCTAATGGTAACAGGAGGCGGGGGACACGATGTATACCCAGGTTTGGGCCCTCTCTATGGAGGTAATACCCTACTTCCTACTTGATTGATCTTGATGATATCAGTATTACAAGAGTTGATCTACCACGAGATCGTAGAGGCTAACCCTAGAAGCTAGACTATGATTATGATTGTTGTTGTCCTACGGACTAAACCCTCCGGTTTATATAGACACCGGAGGGGGCTAGGGTTACACAGAGTCGGTTAAAGAGAAGGAGATCTACATATCCGAATTGCCAAGCTTGCCTTCCATGCAAAGGAGAGTCCCACCCGGACACGGGACGAAGTCTTCTATCTTGTATCTTCATAGTCCAACAGTCCGACCAAAGTATATAGTCCGGCTGTCCGAGGACCCACTAATCAAGGACTCCCTCACCCACCTCGGGTACCTTCCGGACTCCTTTTTCTTCCGTTTGCTTGTTACCCACCTCGGGAGGAATGAGAGGCCTGGCTCGATCGGGACGGCACCGAGGAGAAGATCCGTGGTGTCACGCTGGCGGGGAGACAGGCAGGCGAGCTGGTGGCATGGCGGTATCACCCTGTATGCGCGTCGGCCACATTCCCAGCCGACTTGCTCCAGGAGGACGACAACGCTGGTGGGATGGCCCAGCTGGGCCACATAGTACTGGGCCGCAGGTAAGTTCCTCTCTCTCTCTCTTTCCTATTTCTTTTCTGTTTTCTATTTTTATTTTCTGTTTTGTTTTAGTTAGGGAACTAAAACATTTTAGATAATTTTCAAACCTTTTGTGGGCTCACTCAGAAATATTCCAGAGGCCCTCTGCATGTTTCAAAATATTTGGAGCTTTAATATATATAGAGACAGAGTATAAATGGCCCCAATTCAAAAATGGTCTAATTTAATTGAAAGCCCATTTTGTCCTACAAAAATGTGCATCATTTATGGTTAGGGCTTTCACCTTTTTCCCTAAATCATGAAATTTTTTGAAGGGCATTTCATGTTCATTAAATAAATATTTTAGTAAACCCTAGTTGATTAAAGTGGTTCTAGGGCTTATGCCATCCCCATTTCAAGTTTCATGCATGTTTAAACATGATGCAACACATGAAAGTCTAGCCTAGGTCATACAAGAACTAGGGATGTGAAAACTTGCCCCCCACTCGAAAGAATCTCGTCCCAAGATTCAGGGGTCGTCGGAAAGAGTGTGGGGTACTCCAGTCAAAGACGATCTTATCATTCCCATGTAGTTTCTCTCAGAAGGATGAGACCACTAAAACTTGAGAAACTTGATGTTCTCACGTCGGGTGACACGCTCTGCTTGATCAAGAATGCAAACCCAGTACTCTCGATAAGTGACGTTATCTTGGAGATCGTGCGTTTCATGGTCCACTCTGCGGATGGGATCCAAGAAGCGACGCCTGAGTTGAGAGACATGGAAGACATCATGTACTCGAGAAAGATGTGGGGGTAGTTCCAATTGGTAGGCAACCTCTCCTCGTTTGGCGAGAATGAGAAAAGGACCAATCTAACGAGGAGCCAACTTGCCCTTGATACTGAAACGACGGGTATCCTTCAAAGGAGTAACCCGAAGGTAAGCCTTGTCGCCAACTTCATAAGCCACTTCCTTTTGATGATGGTCATACTGGCTCTTTTGACGAGACTGGGCTGTTTTAAAATTCTCATGAATAATGCAAACTTGATCTTCTGCTTCCTGGATCATATCCGGTCCCAAGAATTGTCTTTCACTGGTTTCAGACCAGTTCAAAGGTGTTCGACATCTTCATCCATAAAGAATCTCAAAAGGTGCTTTCTTAAGACTAGATTGGTAGCTATTGTTGTAAGAAAACTCGGCGAAAGGAAGGTTCTTCTCCCAATCCATAACGAATGAGATACGCAAGCTCTAAGCATGTCTTCGACAATCTGGTTGATCCTTTCCACCTGGCCACTTGACTGAGGGTGGAAAGCAGTACTGGAAGAAAGGTGGGTTCCCATGGCAGTCTCGAAACTCACCCAGAAATGAGAAGTGAAGAGATTACCACGGTCAGTGGAACACCATGAAGTGCCACTATTCAAGAAATATACAAGTCTGTGAGATGACTAGCGGTGATACTCTCCCGAATAGGTAAGAAGTGGGCCACTTTGGAAAGACGCTCAAGGGACTACAAGGATAGAATTATTCCCTTTCTTGGTCCTGGGAAAGCCGGTGATGAAATCCAAACCAACTTTGTCCCATTTCCATTCAGGAATAGCTAAAGGCTGAAGGGTGCCAGCGGGCCTCTGATGTCTGCCTGAAAGTGACAACAAACATCGCAGTTGGCAATGAACTCAGCAATTTCTCACTTCCACCTAGTCCACCAAAACCTCTGGCGTAAGTTCTGATACATCTTAGTACTACCGGGATGAATCATGAGAGGAGATTCATGAGCCTCCTTAAGGATCAACTCTCAAAGATGTCCACTCTTGGGAACTACCAAGTTGTCCTCAAAGAAGACAACACCTCGTTCATCTACAGAAAAGCTACCATCAACTCCCTTCTTAATCTTCTTCTTGATCCTATTAATACCCGAATCATATAGCTGGACAACTATGATATGATCCTCAAGAGTAGGTTTCGCCGCCAGTGTAGAAAGGTTGCCATGAGGAACAATGTGAAGGTTAAATTTACGGAATTCCTCATGGAGAAGTGGTTGGCCTTGTTGCAACATGAGGTTGTTGCAATATGACTTAGGACTCAACGCATCAGCCATGACATTGACCTTTCCTGGGGTGTAGTTTATACCTATGTCGTAATCTCTGATCAACTCTACCCAACGTCTCTGCCTGAGATTTAGATCCTTTGGGTGAAGATATACTTGAGACTCTGGTGATCAGTGTAGATCTCGCAACGATTACCAAGAAGGTAATGTCGTCGTGTCTTAAGTGCATGGACTATGGCTGCAAGCTCTAGATCATGTGTAGGATAATTCTCCTCATCTGGATGCAACTATTGAGATGCATAGGCAATCACATGGCGATCTTGCATGAGAATGCAACCTAGTCCTTGTTGTGAGGCATCACAGTAGATAACAAAGTCCTTAGATAAATCCGGTGGCACCAGTATGGGAGCAGAAGTGAGGCGTTTTTTTAGTTCCTGAAAATTGTGCTCACACTGTGGGGACCACTCAAACTTTTTATCTTTCTTCAAAAGTTCCATGAGAGGTTTGGCCACTTTGGAGAAGTTCTCAACAAAGCAACGACAGTACCTTTCTAGACCAAAGGTCGGGCCTGTCAAAATAAGCAGGCCGGCCCATTAGCGGCCTACTTGAGTCGGGCCCATTCACAAGCACGGCCCATACGAGTTACACAGAATCGGCCCATCAATGGCCCATTCTAGATTTGACAATTTCCAGCCCATCGTCAGTTCCAGCCCGTTAACAGCCCGCTACATCTTTGGGCCCAATTAAGGCCCGAGATTCTTTCGGCCTGTTAGCAGCCCATCGTCATTTCCAGCTCGTTAACGGCTCGAAACATCTTTCGGCCTTTTCTCGGCCCATTCTGTAGTTGGGCCAACTTCTAGCCCGTTGTGACTTTAGTCCTGTCCTTAGCCCATTCGGCAAATGGGCCGATTCCTAGTCCATTTTGTCTTTGGGCCCGTTAACGGCCCGCACAACAGTTGGGCCTATGACTGTGCAACCTAATTTTGGGTCCATTAGTGGCCCATGTTCCGCATGGCAAAATTTCAGCCTGACAAGACTTTCGGCCTGTTAAAAGCCTAGTTTGCAAATTGGGCTGCCTCTAGCCCAAAAAACTTTCGGCCTCTTACTGGCCCGTAAAGTAAAAGGTCCAAGACAAAATTGACATTTATTTCGGCCTGCTAGAGGCCCGCGGGCCATTTCCAATTATACGGGCCTACCGAGCTTTCGGCCTGTTAACGGTCTGCTAAGAACCGTTGTTACGGTGGGCCATATCATTTGGGATCCACTAAATATTATTTTGACCAGCCCAATTAAGGCCCGCTTTGGCTACACATGTTTGTTCGTTCAGATGGTGTCCAGGAAATGTTTGGGCGTGCTAGCCCTCGTTTCAACGATATAGCATATTCAAAGAATTATCCTACTCTATACTATCGCCTCAAAAACATACACTATACAATAAAGAGAGTAAGGCATAGAAATGTAGAATAATCCTACAGTATACAATAAAGAAATTATAGCCGATTATAC
Source organism: Triticum dicoccoides (assembly GCF_002162155.2). Taxonomy (NCBI): domain Eukaryota; kingdom Viridiplantae; phylum Streptophyta; class Magnoliopsida; order Poales; family Poaceae; genus Triticum; species Triticum dicoccoides. Next base: position 269,861,516 of record NC_041381.1, on the reverse strand, counting down.
CCACTGGGCATTATAGTTCGGCACCAGTGATAATAAAGCATACACAAAAAGCAAATTACATACACTGGGCAAATAAAGCTTATACATCATGGACACGCATCAACAGAACTTGCCATTTGAACTATAATCTCTTCAGAAAATAGGATTGGACGGATTCAGATAGCACAACTTTTAGTGTACAAAATCTCCAATTCCTTCGTGGTTACCTCAGTGTCTTGTTTCATTTTTTTGACTCCTGCGTCTCATACCTGCAAATCAAGTCTCAACTTGTTGATTGCATGTTGAGAATCATGTACATGTTGTCTTGCCACCTCTAGTTGATGCTCGAGAACATCAGCACATTCCAATTCCAATCCATAATCATTTGGTAACAGCCATGCCACACTTCTCGCAGATCTTTGTGTTGATGTCACTTCATCCTGAAATGTTTCTGTAAGTACACATGACTAGGGCAAAAATATAGTTACAATAGTGAAGCGAGCAAGACAGACTATTTTGTACATGGAAAAACAGGACTAACAATAATGTTACACATCATGAAGCATAGGCAGGTGATATGTTAAAAATTATAAAAATGGCAGTCTGTGCAGCCTGCATACAAGAATCTCTCTTAGCTCACCAGAGGAGCATGATGTTGGGGCCAAATCCAAAACACAAACAATTTACAAATTGAGACAGCACGTTGCGTATAAGCAAGCAGCTGGCCATTCTGTAGCTCAATTAAAGCCTTAGGGAGCATAATGAACAGCAGAGGGATTCATACAAACCTACTACAGCAAGCAAAACTATGCAATCATTAGCCTAGTATAAACTAGATTGTTAGCCTCATGTAGTAATAGTTGGTTAATAGACTTCAAAGCTTCAGGGACACTTTGTCAGAGTAATTAAATGGTGAGGCCTTTAATTATGTCAACTAATAGTTATACAAGTACCCAACATCAGGCATCATTGTTTGGGCACCTCATTAACTAGGACAAATAAAGCAATTGAAAAGAGCAATTTAACTATACCTGAAACAAACAAGAAATTGAACTGTTGAGTTGGCAGCATGCATACATGCATGCCTCAATAACATCCATGGCCTAGCTACATTTACTATATAAACGAACAAGTAATGTAATATTGTTTTCCCCCTATGAAGTATCTCGACTTGTATGTAATCAATATCCTAGTAATGATAGGGAGGCTAATGATGTGAATATGCATTTGGTTATGACATTTATGACACTGACAACTCTACCATGGCAGGAAGCAGTTTCACACTGTTCATTACTATAAGACGTTTTAGATATTTAAAAGTAGATTACATCCGTAATGAGTGAACAGACACATTAAAATGTGTTTACATACATCTGATTTACAAAAAAGTTAGAACATCATATAGTAGTGAGTGTAGGGGGTTTTAATCAATGGCCCAATGACTGGGTTACTGGTGAAAACCCATACGCAAGCACAATGTCAGACAAATAGGATGTCCTGGTAATTGTAATACAGTGTGACTTACCTTAACTGGTTGAACAGGCTCAGCGCTGCTCCTCCTTCTCTTGCAAGGCTCCTTCCTAACATCTTGTACATGGAAATCCTCAATCTTATGTTCATTGCACCCCCTCTGCAAGGTGACACAAACTAGTTACCGGTCTCCTTGAAAGATAAATTTGCATACTTTCCAGTCTGTGAACAACACAAAAGGATGGTATTATAACAAAACAACACCACATAATGAAACATGCCACATCTCTTGCACACAATGAAATGAGAATTTACTATGTGTGCACTATGTAAAAGCTAGGCATGCCTTCGAAATGGATCTCCAGGTACTCTTGGAGAGCCTAATTTAGTGTACGGCCAAACCTTTATATCACTTATGAGTTATACAAGCCCCCACTACAGGAGCCCTTAGTGTTTAAATTGTTGACAAGCTCTGTTAGGTCAAGAAAATCAAGTAATCAAGGCAAATAGTCCTAGTATGGTTGGCTGATAAAAACAAGCAATTGAACAAATGTGTGAGCAAATCTTACATATCAAGAAAAGAAGCATAGAAGGAGGCTTAAAGACCATCACTAGACTGACCAGATTTAAGGGGCATTTAAATATCATGTGCAACGTATGAACTAACATAAACATTGCATATTTCAGATTCTATAATGAAATGCACATGTATTAGGTTATGCCACGTATGATGATGCCTAAATGTACACTATAGCAGGTAGGAGTGATTCATCATTGCACGCACAATTGAATTGCAGGTTAAGGGCCAATTCTATTCCGCCTTTTCAGAGCTTATTGTAAAAATAAGCCATAAAAGATGTAAAGAAGTCATTTTTGAGTTATGGGCTTGGGCTTAACTTATTTCGCTTTGGAGGGGGGTGTTTCGGGTAGAAGCTCACTAAAATTGAAGGGAAGGGGAATAGTGAAATGACTCTGTTGTTTGCCTATATTAAACTCAAAATGCCACTGCTCACGCCCGCGTCACACTTGACCCTCAAGTAAAAACAAACACGCAAGTGTTCATTGCCCTGCCCGCTTGCATCTCCTCTCCCCTTTCCCTCTACCTCGATCCCCTGCCTGAAACGCTAGGGTTCCTCCAACGAGCCATCGCCACTGGTCCCATCTGGCCTGGTCCACGATGATGCTCTCCCCGGATACTCCTTCCTCTAGTGCCTCCCCTCATTCTCATGGTCTCCAGCAACTGCTCTGCTGTGGTCCATCCAATGCACTACTCAAGTGGGCGCCGCACAACTATGGCCGATGCGACACTATGGCAGAAGGCACCTCGTTGCCCTCCCGTCCTCCCAGGTAGTGGCCTTGAGGTGCTGTTGAAGGATGAGCTCATCCAACAAGGTGAGGATCTCCTCTGATTTTTTTGCCAAATTTTCATTCTGATCCGCTATACGATGAATTGCTATGAGCTGCTTGTGTTGCTGCTATATGATGCATTTCTATGAGCTGCTGCTGCTATATGATGAATTGCTATGAGCTGTTGCTGCTATATGATGAATTGCTATGAGCTGCTGCTGCTGCTATATGATGAATTGCTATAAGTTGCTCCTGCTGCTACTGTATGATAAATTGCTATGAGTTGCTCCTTCTGCTGCTATATGATGAATTGCTATGCACTGCTCCTGTTGCTGCTATATGATGAATTGCACACTCCTGCTGCTGTTGTATGATGAGTTGCTATGAGCTGCTGCTGCTGCTATATGATGCTTTCAGCTGGTGCTGCTATATGATTATAACGAGCCACTTGGACCATCAAACTTCGATAAATAATTGTTCTTCATTTCAATTTAGGCCATGCGTTCTTCATTTAAATTAGGCAATGGGATCTCTATGGAAGACATTGACCAAAGTAGATTGTGCCAAGTAGATGGTATTTTGTGTTTGCATTTTGAACAAATATTGATGGTCTGTTTTCCTATCATACTAATTACTGCACTGGGTTCAATTTGTGATGTTTGCAAGTCAAATTAATTTTCATATGGGCATTAAAATTATAAAATATAATGCAATCTAGACTTTTCGCTGATCATACCATAGATAAGCTGAAAAGGCAGGCAATGAAAAGAAATGGTTGGCTTATTACCTGGAGCTTATATTCAAAGGTGCTTATTAGGATAACTTGAAATAATTGTCCCTAAGAAACTTGGCCAATAGAACTGACATAAAAATAACATGCCATGATGATTGCAATGGAGGCCCAGTTCTTTTGCCAGATTCTCCCAAATCTGACCCCTACCCAGATTCTCCCAGAATCTTTGAGCCCCATTTTTTACAATCCTATCTAGTTAGGGTCTAATTAGGTAGGATTGTAAAACAAAAGGGGGTCAAAGATTCTAGGAGAAGCTAGAGAGGGGCAGATTCTGGGAGAATCCTTCAAAAGAACGGGGCCAAAGTGACCTACCATAGCACACTGTATAGGCTCACCGCTGCCTCTCCTTTTTTTGCAATGTTTCATGAAATTGCCACATACATCTTGTACTTTTTCATTTCGTAACCCTATCTGCAAGTTGACACGGGTAATTTCAGACATCTCTACATGATAATACATTGCATATCGCTTGCGAATATTTAAACCACCAACTAACGATTGTGTGTGTAGCATAAACTAGCCATGACTCTGTGAGCTGGACTAGCAGGCACTCCATGGGAGCCTAATGTAGTGCACTGGAATTCCTACATGCCACCTACCATTTTGTGTAATGTACTGCCTCTGTTCCTAAATATATGTCTTTGTGGAGATTCAATTATGGACCACATACAGATGTATATAGATGCATTTTTGAGTGTAGATTCTTTCATTTTGCTCTATATGTAGCCTATTGTGGAATCTCTAGAAAGACTTATATTTAGGAACGGAGGGGGTATCATGTATGACATCTACATATCTAATTTAGCAGCCAGTAGGAGAAATCATTGTCTACACAAAGGGATTACTGGTCGAAAATCCTAGCGAAGCACGCTCGCAGGCCCACAACAATACAAAAGAGAGAGACGCACTTACAAGATCATATCAATGCCTCAGTCCAAGATCTTGATTGGCCAAGCTGTTAGATCTAGAACAAACATCGTCCTTGTAGTTTTTTCCAGCTGCATAACATGTAATAGCAACCTGTTAGTATATTTGAAGTACATCGGGCAGGTGATGATGGACGGGTTTAAAGGTGACAAGTACCTAGGCCATGGCGGGTGCTTGGCATCTTTCCAGATGGTGGGAATCAGGTTAGAAACGTCAAGGGTGATGACGCTACGCTGGCTGTCGGGGTCCGGTATGGAGATCTAGAATCATCTAGTAGGGTGTTTGTGGATCGACTCTTGTAGGGTGGACTACGGTGTGGGCGAACTGGATCTGAGGCCATGGACGAGGGCGTCGGTGAAGCTGCTCCGGTGGTAAGGTTCAGGATGGTGTCGATGATGCGTATCTGCGACCATGGACGGGGCATCCGAAGCTGCACTGGTAGGTTGGACGAGGGTGCGACGAAGTGGATCTGAGGTCGTGGACTTGTGCGTTGGCAAAGCAGCCCCGGTAGGGTTGAGAATGGTATAGGTGAAGCTACTCCGGTAGGGTTGACAATGGTGTTGGCGAAGCGGCTCCAGTAGGGTTGAGGAAGGTGTCGGCAAAGAGGATCAGAGGTCGTCGACGGGGGCGTCGGTGGGGCGCCTCCGGGTGGTGTGGACAAAGTGTCTCTGGTGGGGAGTACGAAGGAGCCACCGCAGATGCGCTGCGGTTGACGAGAGTACCAGCGAAGCAGATCCGGTGGAGTGGACAAGGTCGGCACTGAATGGGCTGTGGTACAGTGGTGGATGAGCAGTCTACTTGTTTCTAGGGGAGGTGGGAGGGGGTAGATGCGGACGTAGAAGCAGATCCGGCGAGGTGGACGCCGCTGGCAGTAAATGGCCTCTGGTACGCCGGTGGATGACTAGTCTGGGGTTTCGAGAGGGGAGGGTTAGAAAGGCCGATGAAGTACAGACGGCGTGATGTAAGATGCTCTGGTGATGTGGAGTTAGTCGTTTTTGCAGGAGGGGGGAGGAAATGGGGGTGCCATGTGGTGGGGGGAACCGGGAGTTACCAAAGCAGCCCCGACATATTATGTAAATGAGGGCCGTATTGTAACTGTTGTTCTCCGTGCACCAAGGAAAAAAGGGGAATTTCACATGCTAAAGAGTAGGTGGCCGAAATTTAAGAAGCACGCGGGGCATTTTGCCGCCCGCGGGATCGTTCGTATCTAGTTTCAACTAATTTTGGACAGTGCTAGCGGGAAGGTCATGCGAGACTGTGTACACGAGGCACACGTCAATAGTTAATAACTGGTGTGAAGTCCACCCAAGAAAAAAAGACAAAAACTCGGGATGATGCACCAAGAACTTGGGCGTTCACACGGGCACGGCCAATCATACGGGTGTAGAGGCGCGTTCACAAAAATGGGATCAAACGCTCAGCCTATGTATTTCTCGTGTAAATATATAATTTAGTGCTATTGGTTATTTACTTTAAACATAATGCATTCACGTGTTATTGTAGAGGCGCACAAAAAGAAATGGATATTGTAGTCCCATAAAAGAAATGGATATTGAAGTCTGCTACTTGAAAGTGTTACCTCATGATAGAGGCAAAGGTGTCCCGTCTTTCGATGAGATGATGGATATCGCTTTGGTGGAAGTCGACTTTGACGATCCGACTACGAACGTGCGAGGACGTCGCGCCTTAGCAATCGCTAAACCAACTCCGAGAGGTTATTGACCACGCCGGAGCACGATCAACCTGACCACGAGGGTCTGTTTCCTGCGAGCAAACGAAGAACAAGCAAGAAACTGATATTGCAATCTGGATATTGCGAATATAAGATGAAAGCTTTATTGATCAAGGTGGGGTTCTGTGACGCCTTTGTCTGGTCGTTGAACACAAACGAAGTACGCGAAGTTGCAGCTATGGCGAACTTTTAATCTAAACAAAACCCAAAGTCTAAACGATGCCCTAAGGGCTGTATATATGGAGGAAGAGGGGGGAATTTCGTGGCCCTTGGGGGAGGGGTCCGAAATCAACCCTATCTCTTGTTTCCCCACACATACGGACTCTAAAAATAGCCTATACTTATGTATTTCGAAATTACATGGGCCTGGCCCAATAATAAGGTGACGCAGCACCTAAAATAGCCTCGGGACGAAATTTATGAAGTGGCATCTTGTATATTTCGTCCAAGGCTTCATGCACCCATTATGGTGGCTTCAAAGTCCTGAAATCATCACTTGTAACTCCGTTCTTGTTTCCCTTGCGCATGCCATCATCTCCATGCTTGTTCTTGCTCCAATGTTCATCCTTCTCCAAGCTAGGCCCTTCATTTGTAAGCAAAACAAATGTATCCAATTTAGGCAGCATCATATTCTCATGAACATTAGAATCATTACCAAGAAACGAAAGTACCTGGTAATTTAGTTGGCGTGCACGAGCTCTAGTAATTGGTCCAGTATGTATAATAGCAGGGGCTGTGGGTGTAACAATTGTATTGATGTCCTCATCATCCTCCCCTTCTTGAAATGAAGTCGTCCTCGACGGAAGTTCATCTTCCTCACCCAAATAAGGCTTCAAATCTGCAATGTTAAAAGTGGGACTAACCCCAAAATCTGCAGGCAGCTCAAGTTTATATGCATTATCATTTATTTTCTCTAACACCTTAAAGGGACCATCAGCGCGTGGCATTAACTTTGATTTGCGCAAATCAGGAAATCTATCCTTACGCAAATGTAACCAAACAAGATCTCCAGGTGCAAACACAACATGTTTTCTACCCTTATCTCCAGCAAGTTTATATTTAGCATTCATGCGCTCAATGTTTTCCTTAGTTAACTCATGCATTTTTAAAATCAATTCAGCACGTTGTTTAGCATCAAAATTAACCTTCTCCGAAGATGGAAGAGGCAACAAATCAATAGGTGCACGAGGTAGGAAACCATACACAACTTCAAAAGGGCACATCTTAGTAGTAGAATGCAATGAACGATTATAAGCAAATTCAATATGAGGCAAGCATTCCTCCCACATTTTCTTATTATTCTTCAAAACAGCCCTAAGCATAGTAGACAACGTTCTATTGACTTCTTCAGTTTGTCCATCAGTTTGGGGGTGACAAGTAGTACTAAAAAGCAGTTTAGTCCCCAACTTAGCCCATAAACATCTCCAAAAGTGGCTAAGAAATTTAGTATCACGATCTGAAACAATAGTATTTGGCACACCATGCAAGCGAATAATTTCACGAAAGAACAAATCAGCAACATTAACAGCATCATCGCTTTTATGACATGGTATAAAGTGTGCCATTTTCGAGAATCTATCCACGACAACAAATATGCTATCCCTCCCCTTCTTTGTTCGAGGTAAACCTAAAACAAAGTCCATAGATATATCCTCCCAAGGAACACTAGGTACAGGCAAAGGCATATGTAAACCATGAGGATTGAGTCGTGACTTAGCTTTTTGACATGTAGTGCAGCGAGCAATAAAACGCTCAACATCCCGTCTCATCTTTGGCCAAAAGAAATGTGTAGCAAGTACGTCCTCCGTCTTCTTCACACCAAAGTGTCCCATTAATCCTCCTCCATGCGCCTCCTGCAACAACAAAAGACGAACGGAGCTAGCTGGAATGCATAGCTTGTTAGCACGAAACACAAATCCATCGTTAACAACAAACTTGTTCCACATTCTTCCTTCTTTACAATTCTGCATTACATCTTTAAAATCAGCATCATGCACATATTGATCTTTGATGGTCTCCAAACCAAATATTTTGAAGTCAAGTTGTGAAAGCATAGTATAGCGACGAGACAATGCATCAGCAATAACATTTTCTTTTCCCTTCTTGTGTTTAATGACATAAGGGAAAGTCTCAATGAATTCAACCCATTTAGCATGTCTACGATTCAGTCTAGCTTGACTTTTAATATGTTTCAAAGATTCATGATCAGAATGTATAACAAATTCTTTGGGCCATAAATAATGTTGCCATGTTTCTAAAGTCCGAACAAGAGCATATAATTCTTTATCATAAGTAGAATAATTCAGACTAGGCCCACTCAATTTTTCAGAAAAGTATGCAACAGGTTTGCCATCTTGTAATAACACACCTCCTAATCCAATTCCACTAACATCACATTCAAGCTCAAAAGTCTTATTAAAATCAGGAAGTTGGAGTAAAGGAGCATGTGTCAACTTATCTTTCAATACCGTGAAGGCTTCTTCTTGTGCGGTACCCCAAAGAAAAGGCACATCTTTCTTTGTAAGCTCATTGAAAGGTGCAGCAATGGTGCTGAAATCTCTCACAAAACGCCTATAGAATCCAGCGAGGCCAAGAAAACTCCTCACTTGTGTGACCGTTTTGGGTTGCGGCCAACTCTCAATAGCTTCAATCTTGGCTTTATCAACTTCAATTCCCTGTGGAGTAACAACATAGCCAAGAAAAGATACTCGGTCGGTGCAAAAGGTGCACTTCCCAAGGTTACCAAACAAACGTGCATCACGTAGAGCAATAAAAACAGCACGTAAATGTTCCAAATGTTCTTCCAAAGATCTGCTATAAATCAATATGTCATCAAAGTAAACTACCACAAATCGTCCAATGAAAGCACGTAAAACTTCGTTCATTAATCTCATGAAAGTACTAGGTGCATTAGTTAACCCAAAAGGCATGACTAACCACTCATATAATCCAAACTTAGTTTTGAATGCTGTTTTCCATTCATCTCCCAATTTCATACGAATTTGATGGTATCCACTACATAAATCAACTTCGGAGAATATTGTAGAGCCACTCAATTCATCAAGCATATCATCTAGCCTAGGAATAGGATGACGATAACGAATAGTAATATTATTAATGCCTCTACAATCAACACACATACGTGATGTACCATCCTTTTTCGGCACTAGAATAATAGGAACAGCACAAGGACTAAGGGATTCGCGTATATAACCTTTGTCGAGAAGCTCTTGTACTTGACGCATAATCTCCTTCGTCTCCTCTGGATTGGTACGGTATGGTGCACGGTTTGGCAGTGAAGCACCGGGAATTAAGTCAATCTGATGCTCAATCCCTCGAATAGGCGGTAATCCCGGTGGCACGTCTTGTGGAAAGACGTCAGCGAACTCCTGCAAAATGTTAGTGACAGCAGGAGGCAAAGAGGAAGGCACGTCCTCGAATGAAAATAAGCCTCTTTGCACACAAAAGCATAGCAAACAGATTTGCTGAAATCTAGCTCATCAATATCAGATTTGGTGGCAAATAAACATGCACTTTTCAATTTAATTTCAGAAGCAACACTAGATGGTTTATTATTAGGCTTCATTTGTTGCTCAAATTCTTTTGCCACAATCTGATTTTCACTCTTATTCGTCTCCTGTTTTGCTTTATTAGCTCTATTAATATCATCTTTCAAAATGGAATCAGGAGTCATAGGAAGCAAAGTAATATTTTTATCCTTATGAACAAGAGTATAGTGATTGTTTCTACCATGGTGTACAGAATTTTTATCAAATTGCCATGGTCTACCAAGTAATAAGGAACATGCTTGCATAGGTACCACATCACAATCAACATAATCAGCATATGTAGAGATACTAAAATGCACACGAACAGTACGTGTTACCTTAACCTTGCCGCTGTTGTTGAACCATTGGATGTAGTAAGGATGTGGATGTGGTCTTGTGGTGAGAGAAAGCTTCTCCACCATCTCCATGCTAGCCAAGTTGTTGCAGCTCCCTCCGTCTATTATGACGCGCACAGAACGTTCCTTCACAACTCCCTTGGTATGGAACAAATTGTGCCTCTGATTTTGCTCAGCTTGTGTGACCTGCACACTCCAAACACGTTGAGCAACTAAACATTCATACCTGTCAGCGTCTTCAGGAGCCATGTATTGCGTCTCATGATCAGAATCATCTCCACCATGTTCTTCACGTGTAATAAGAGCCAATGTCTCTTCATCATAGTCACTAGCGGACTCATATCCACCATCCGCGGTAGCAATCATCACACGCGGAGATTTGCATTCCCTCGCATAATGACCTCCTCCCTTACAACGACAACAAATAATATCACTTGTGTGCCCTGTTGATGCCATGGAAGAAGAAGAACGCTGTGCAGGACCCGCAGGTGCGCTCTTGGAAGATAATGGTGGTTGTGCCTGTTTTCTTGTATCACGGCTGGAGGTGGCACCGGATGGAGGTGCTGGTGCAGTTGAAGTAGAAGATGCACGTGGTGTCCATGATGAAGGTCGGCCTGCAGAAAAGTTAGTTCGCCCCAATGCTTGTCGATCCTGCACTTCACGTTCAGCTTTACAAGCAAGATGGAATAAACGAGTGATATTAGTATACTCCTTATAGTCTAGAATGGTCTGAATCTCTCTATTTAATCCACCCAGAAAACGTGCAAGCATAGCTTCATTCTCCTCAACAATACCACATCTAATCATGCCAGTTTGTAATTCCTGATAATATTCTTCTACAAAATTTTTCCCTTGTCTTAAACGCTGCAATTTTTGAAGCAATTCACGTTGATAATATGGTGGAACCCAATGCGTACGCATAGCAGTTTTCAAAGCAGCCCAAGTAGTTGGAATAGGATATAATCTACAATGTTCAGACCACCATACACATGCAAAACTAGTGAAAGCACAAACAGCAGCAGCAACTCGTCTCTCCTCAGGATATTGTAAACATGTAAATCGTTGTTCAGTTTCTAACTCCCAAGTAAGATATATATCAGGAACATATCTACCCTCAAATGGTGGAATATTCAATTTCAGTTTAGGAATATGGACATCATCTCGTACCTGAGGTGGTGGTGCAGGCCTACCATTACGAATATATACCTGAGGTCGACCTGCTGGTGGTGGTACAGGTGGCTGCACGTAGTGTTGATTTTGATCAACCTCATCCTCATAATCTCCCACATAATCATCCTCCTCCGCATCAGCAGCAGGAGCCAGAGAAGTATCAACAGCAGCACCAACAGTTTGGCCAAACGCAAGAGGAACACGGCTTGCTCGGCGGAGGTCTGCTTCGCGACGTGGAGGTAGTCGTTGTTGTTGTTGTTGGAGAGGTGCGTTAGGTGCAGCGGGTGGTGGTGGTGGAAGACGCGCGAGCAATTCATTAAACTTGTTATCGAGCTTTGTTTCGAACGTCTTCTCAAGGCCAGTGATCTTCTCCATGGCCTCTTCAAAATTGTTCAGCACATCTTGCACCTGTTCAGTCATCATTTGCTGAAACTTATCATGAAGCTCCTTGTTCGATAAATTCTCCCAGTCAATCTCGTCGGCTTGTGATCCTGGCATGGTTAGCAGCAATAGAAACACACAAGAATATGATCCTACAGACTACGAACAAGTGGTCGTGGTGGGTGTCACAAATCCGTCAAGCAAATCTCAAATTCTTACCAGTTCTTACCCAGCAGCAGGCGGTGATCGGCAACCGTTGTAGTCAAAAACTCTCAAAGCTTGGATAGAGCGATTACCAGGGAGAGTCAAACGCACGACGTAGATGTATGTGGATCTGGGAAGGCTTATAATATGGTAGCAAAAAGGGTCAGCAATAATCAATTCAGAGATGCAAAGTTGAATAAACGCTCAACGACGGTACTGTGCTGGTCCTAGGCTAGACTGTGCTAGAGACGCGAGCCTAGAACACTAACAAAATCACGGCGCGGCACGTAAACAAGGGAAAAGCACACTCTGAAATTTTTTTTCGCTCTTTTTTTTTGCGCTCTTTTTTTTGCGCTGTTTTTTTTGCGAAAAATCACTATAATGGCGAGTGTCTCAAAACTCTTCCTAGCTCAAACTGACAGGATGGGCACGAAATTTTTCGACCAAATTTTTTTTTTCGACTGCCCGGACCCAAAAACTGGAAACGGGTCAAAAAAAAAACTTCCTATAATGGCACCTGTCTCAAAACACTCAGAAACACCTAAAAATAGGATAGCTAGAAAAATTTTCAAAAAATGCGTTTTCGAAAAATTTTGGGCCTAAACGGAGCGTGGCTACCCGACTCTTTTTTTTTCCGAAACCTAATCCGGCAAGGAAACACGAATCGGAATCTGGATGGATCCCGAAAACAAACCTAATAAGCAAAGAACTCGGATTGGTGGTGGATATATGGTGGTGCTATATGGCAGCGGTGGTGGTAGCGGTGGTAGTATATGGATATGGATCGGTGGTGGTATATGGGCACGGATTGGTGGTGGTATATGGATACGGATTCGGAGCGATGGTGGTAGATGGCAAGGGCGATGATGATGGTGCGGCGGCGGCGTGACAACTTATGACCAGAACTCGAAACTCTAAAAGACTAGACGCTAAGACCAGCAACTAGACCGACGATGCAACCGCAAATTCAACAAAGCAAAACCCTAAAAAGATTATGCAAAGGCTCAGATTGGTTCGGATATGATGAACTAACCCTAATTTGTTTTGTGTGGCTTTTTCGTGGACTGTAGGTATGAAGAACAGACTCGATCTAAACTACGAAAAACTGTAAAATCTCACCGAGCAACCTGGAAATCTGATACCACTTGATAGAGGCAAAGGTGTCCCGTCTTTCGATGAGATGATGGATATCGCTTTGGTGGAAGTCGACTTTGACGATCCGACTACGAACGTGCGAGGACGTCGCGCCTTAGCAATCGCTAAACCAACTCCGAGAGGTTATTGACCACGCCGGAGCACGATCAACCTGACCACGAGGGTTTGTTTCCTGCGAGCAAACGAAGAACAAGCAAGAAACTGAGATTGCAATCTGGATATTGCGAATATAAGATGAAAGCTTTATTGATCAAGGTGGGGTTCTGTGACGCCTTTGTCTGGTCGTTGAACACAAACGAAGTACGCGAAGTTGCAGCTATGGCGAACTTTTAATCTAAACAAAACCCAAAGTCTAAACGATGCCCTATGGGCTGTATATATGGACGAAGAGGGGGGAATTTCGTGGCCCTTGGGGGAGGGGTCCGAAATCAACCCTATCTCTTGTTTCCCCACACATACGGACTCTAAAAATAGCCTATACTTATGTATTTCGAAATTACATGGGCCTGGCCCAATAATAAGGTGACGCAGCACCTAAAATAGCCTCGGGACGAAATTTATGAAGTGGCATCTTGTATATTTCGTCCAAGGCTTCATGCACCCATTATGGTGGCTTCAAAGTCCTGAAATCATCACTTGTAACTCCGTTCTTGTTCCCCTTGCGCATGCCATCATCTCCATGCTTGTTCTTGCTCCAATGTTCATCCTTCTCCAAGCTAGGCCCTTCATTTGTAAGCAAAACAAATGTATCCAATTTAGGCAGCATCATATTCTCATGAACATTAGAATCATTACCAAGAAACGAAAGTACCTGGTAATTTAGTTGGCGTGCACGAGCTCTAGTAATTGGTCCAGTATGTATAGCAGCAGGGGCTGTGGGTGTAACAATTGTATTGATGTCCTCATCACCTCATATGATTACATAGCCTCCATGTCATAAATTGCGTACCCGTTGAATTCAATATGAATATTACATATATTACTTCATAATAGAACCTTAAATCATCCAAGACTTATGAATTTGAATGCAAGACTAACAATGGTGCATGTACATGATAGCTACATGGGTTGTTTGAAGAAACATCACTCTAACTTTGGCATGCATAATTAAAAAGGATTATTTAGAAGAAAAAAATGTGATATGTGAGTGTCCAACCTTTATAGCGTTGAAGATATTGTATCTTTGGCCACGATACGAAGTAGATATTGATTTATGTTCAAGCGATGCACGTCCACAATCGCTAGATAGTGATACGTGAATGAATTGTGCAATCTCTCTCACACGCATACATATCTCATTTCTCCATGGGCATCAGAATCACACACGCGAACTTCGTGTATTTCTCTCCCTCCGTCAAGGTTAGAATTTGTTTTTCTACCCCGTCCTACAAGTCTCTCACATAGAAACACGCACGCTCTCTCTGTCGAACACGCCACCCCTTTAATTCCGCCCACCCACCGCCACTAATGTCTCAAAGTATAATTATGTCTCGCACACATATGCCTAATGTTAACACGAGTCCCAGAACCATATGAATACATACAATGTGATTCTAGCAGAGCACCTTTTGTTTTGAGATTTCTCTCTCTCTCTCTCTCTCTCTCTCTCTCTCTCTGATGCACACACACACACGCACACACATGCGCGCGTAGACATTGTTTCTCTCTTCATTTTTTTCGGCACTTGCATGCACACCGCTTGTTTATCTCCGTGATGCTTTAAGTATGCCTCGCACACATGCTATCTACCTATCCCTTAATATAGATATGTGTCACACAAACTCCTTCTCCCTATATCTAAGTGTCACTGCCCCCCCCCCACACCCACACATACACACTTCACGACACCGAAGGAGTAGGGTGACACCTTGATCTCGATACTAATCTATCTACT
>NC_041381.1:269792276-269846077 GCF_002162155.2 Triticum dicoccoides | reverse complement strand
TACCCGACACCGAAAGAGTAGGGTGGCATCTCGATCTTGATAGTAATTTATCTACTGGCTTCTCTCTCAAACACACACACACACACACGCTAGTTGTGCCTCTGTGCCTACCATGCGCACACTCTCGATACGTCTTTCTCTCCCTCCCCTTTCCCCATCCCCCAACCAACAATGACAGCAGAAGGGTTACAACTCGATGTTGATCTTAATCTATCAATTGGTTTCTCTCTCAAACAAAACACACACACACACACACACACACACACACACTAGTTGTGTATCTGTTCCTCGCTCACACACACTCGATACATCTTTCTCTCCGTAGCCCCCTCAATATGTAGACTTCTATCGTGCGCACAGCTGCAGTACGATGACGCTGAACCCAGTGTGCCTTGTTTTTACTGGCCTCATGTGATAGTTTTCACCCTATTTTCTGTTAATTAACAAGGCAACCTTTTCTTTGTTACTACTAGTGAATCTAATATCATTCGGGGCAGACATAAAATATATCACTTCAACCCAGTTATCGCAGTAACTATTTTAAAAGAAACTAGCTAGATGCTCGTGCGTTGCACGGAACATCAAGATGCATTTGTATGAGTAGTTTATATTGTGAGAGAAGAGGATGAATGAGGGAAGGCCTTATTTGCAAATGTGGAGAGGGGTGTGGGTATCTTTTTGCAAAATTTCTATAGTTTCCTTCATATCCGTTAGATATAAATCCGACGGCCTATATTGCAAGATGGCAGGCACACCATCATCACCAACTCTATTTTCTACTCCCTTCGTTCCTAAATATTTATCTTTTTAGAGATTTCAACAAGTGACTACATAGGGAGCCAAATGAGTGAATCTAACTCTAAAATAAGTCTATATACACATCTGTATGTGGTAGTCCATTTGAAATCTGAAAAAGACAAATATTTAGGAACGGAGGGAGTATAAGAGTAGACATAGAGATATATCCCCAGCACCGTCCACAACGAACATGTGTTTGACTGGTTAGCGCCGGATGCTCGCAACGCGATGACCTGAATTCGAATTCTATCTTTAACTTTAGATTGTTCATATTATATAATTTAATATATACTTCTTTCCCTATTGTACTGATAGTGGAACCCACAGAGTACTTAGAATACAAGATTAAGGATGAATTTGTTTCTTTTTAACTTTTTGTATGAAGCTGTACCCACCCTACAAGTCATGTACACTGTACATGCAATTAACTTTTTATAGACAAAGAATCATACACGCAATTAACTCAAATGGATTGGATGTGACTCTATTATTTCCAGCAAAAGAGCGCATGTCCAACGATAGCCGGCAAATTTCCTCCCGCTTCCTTCCGTGAAGGACATCCAACACTAGCAGCATACATTTTCACAAATCTAACGAACCAGAGAAATTTCCTACAAACACAGACTGATTTCATATAAGCAAGAAGGATTTCGTATAAAAAAGTCGGATCTTCATATAAACATGACGAATTTCATTACATTTACATGAACTAAGCGGTGCTAATCCGGTTCTCGTGGTATAATTAATACCTAATCTAGATGGCCGCCCATGGATCCGATTGTCTTCCTCATGTCCGGTAGACACTTTCGGGGTCGATGAAGGTCCTCAGAAGAGACGAAGCAGCAAAGAAACCACCTGTATACGCAGTCGTCACCTTGGCGGTGGCCTTGACCCAAGTGGCGGCGGTCTTCGGTGTTCTACTTCTCCTCTATGATGGCAGCGGACACAGAGAAGTTGGCCACCGACTCGTCGCTCTCCATGCACCCGGCTTCTGTCTCTGCCTGCATGGCGCTACCGCAGGCACGGGAGGCGCGCCCACAGACACGGGAAGCGCGGCCACCGCAGACACTGGTGGCGCGGTACGACGCGGCAGCGACGACGCCCGTGCCGCCGTGCTCGCCAGCGTGCCGGCGTGGAGCAACTTGCCACTCCTCATCGAGCTGAACTGGAGCGGCGAGTTGCTGAACCACGTGCCGGCTTCGGGCGGCAACTAGCTCCGTTGGGCCAAGCAAGGTTGGTGAAGCACCGAGCGGCCTCGCTCATATCCGGAGAACGGCTCCTCGGAAGCCATCGGAAGAGTGGAGAAAATGGTGAAGGAGGAGATGGGGGAGCGGCGGAGGGGTGCGATTCTTGCCCGCTGTCTATCTGGCCTCGTTTAAATAGAGGGTGGATGGTAGAATCTTGGTTGGCATCTGGCCTCGTTTAAATTGAGGGCGGACGGGAGGAGCTCGGCCGGTGTTGCGTTTAATTCTGGCCCGCTCATGAATGGGCGTGTGGCCGGAGTAGGTTTCTCGGTTTGCATGCGGGTTTAACGGAGGCGTTTGATGGAGGCAAGGAGGCGTGTTCAGCTGGGCGTGCAGCGGGCGGTGTAGTACTAGTATTCGATTTGACAGCTACAAGTAAAACCAGGACAATTCACGATACGGCTTTAATGTAGACGAGTGAGAGGGTAGCGGTTCGAAATGATGAACGACCAATGATGCATCCTCCTTCAATTAGCATCCTGAATGCATGAGGGAAGTAATGGGAGGAGGATGGGGAGAAGAGGTAGCACGATGTGAATGCTACACAGTTTGCACTCATATAAAGGCGCACCTCCATTCCAACGCATCTACCACATCGTACGCACCTAAGCACCTACACTAAGCGCAAAAGTGCTCACTCCAGACCCACGGCGGTGATGCGCACAAGCGGCTAGCGGCTGTGCCAGATGGTCCATGACGCCGGTCTGCGGCATGGCACTGAGGATCGTCTCCAGACAGTGTTGGCGACCGGCTGGTTCATGGCCATCGTCTATGCTAGCTAAAACTCTCAGTTGGACCTGATGATCATTGCCACCATCAACAAGTTCACCATCGTCAAGAAGCTCCCGGATGACATCATCGTACTCCTCCAGTCTGCGTGCCCGGGCTCCTCATTGCTTGTTGTCGGTGTCAAAACCGGCAGATCTCGGGTAGGGGCCCAAGCTGTGTGTCTGAGGATCAATGGTAACAATGGATGAAGGTACACAATGTTTACCCAGGTTCGGGCCCTCTTAAAGGAGGTAAAACCCTACGCCCTGCTTGATTGTATTCTATGAGTATAGGGGTTAGAACAGTTGATCTACCTCGTGATCGTAACGGCTAAACCCTAGCTTGTCTAGCCTATCAATATTGTGATCCTGCCTGCGGACTAAACCCTCCGGTTCATATAGACACCGGAGGAGCCTAGGGTTGTACAAAATTGGTTTACAGGGAAACGAAATAGCTTATCCAGACACCAATCTTGCAGTTCACGCATATAAGAGTCCTAGCAGGACACAGGAGGTGGTCTTCTTTCTTTATCTTCATGGCCCGTCAGTCCGGCCCATATCGAATAGGCCGTACGCCCGAGGACCACTTAGTCCAGGACTCCCTCACCTGCCACCCTAATCGGCCTCCATGGCGAGAACCTCTTTCAAGCACTAGTGATAGAGGCGAAGGTGTCCCGATGTTTCGATGAGATAACTATCATTTTCTATGGGATTCGACTTGGACGATCCGACTATGATCGTGCGAAGATGTCGCGCCTTAGCAAATGCTAAACCAACTTGCGAGGGTTATTGACCAAGCCGGAGTACGATCAACCTGACCACGAGGGTCTATTTCCTGCGAGCAAACGAAGAACAACAAGAAACTGAGATTGCAATCGGGATATTGTGAATATAAGATGAAAGCTTTATTGATCAAGATGGGGTTCTGTGACGTCTTGGTCTGGTCGTTGAACACAAACGGAGTACGCGAAGTTGCAGCTATGGCAAACTTTTAATCTAAACAAAACCCAAAGTCTAAATGACACCCTAAGGGCTGTATATATGGAGGAAGAGGGGGAATTTCGTGGCCCTTGGGGACAGGGTCCGAAACCGACCCTATCTCCTATTTCCCCACACATACGGACTCTAAAAACAGCCTATACTCAAGTATTTTTAAATTACATGGGTCTGGCCCAATAATAAGGTGACACAGCACCTAGAATAGCACCTGGACGAAAGTTATGAAGTAGCATCTTGTATATTTCGTCCAAGGCTTCATGCACTCATTATGGTGGCTTCAACGTCCTCAAATCATCACATGAAACTCCGTTCTTGTTTCCCTTGTGCATGCGTTCATCTCCATGCTTGTTCTTGCTCCAATATTCATCCTTCTCCAAGCTAGGCTGTTCATTTGTAAGAAAAACAAATGTATCCAATTGAGGCAGCATCATATTCTCATGAACATTAGAATCATTACCAAGAAACGAAAGTACTTGGTAATTTAAATGGTGTGCGCGAGCTCTAGTAATTGGTCCATTATGTATAGTAGTAGGGGCCGTGGGTGTAACAATGGTATTGATGTCCTCACCATCCTCCCCTTCTTGAAATGAAGTCGTCCTCGATGGAAGCTCATCTTCCTCACCCAAGTAAGGCTTCAAATCTGCAATGTTAAAAGTGGGACTAACCCGAAAATCTGTAGGAAGCTCAAGTTTATATGCATTATCATTTATTTTCTCTAACACCTTAAAAGGGCCATCAGCACATGGCATTAGCTTTGATTTGCGCAAATTAGGAAATCTATCCTTACGCAAATGTAACCAAACAAAATCTCCAGGTGCAAAGACAACATGTTTTCTACCCTTATCTCCAGCAAGTTTATATATAGCATTCATACGTTCAATGTTTTCCTTAGTTAACTCATGCATTTTTAAAATCAATTCAGCATGTTGTTTAGCATCAAAATTAACCTTCTCCAAAGATGGAAGAGGCAACAAATCAATAGGTGCATGAGGTAGGAAACCATACACAATTTTAAAAGGGCACATCTTAGTAGTAGAATGCAATGAACGATTATAAACACATGCAATATGGGGTAAGCATTCTTCCCACATTCTTTTATTATTCTTCAAAACAGCCCTAACCATAGTAGACAATGTTCTATTGACTACTTCACTTTGTCCATCAGTTTGAGGGTGACAACTAGTACTGAAAAGCAGTTTAGTCCCCAACCTAGCCCATAAACATCTCCAAAAGTGGCTAAGAAATTTAGTATCATGATCTTAAACAATAGTATTTGGCACACCATGCAAGCGAATAATTTCACAAAAGAACAAATCAGCAACATTAACAGCATCATCGCTTTTATGACATGGTATAAAGTGTGCCATTTTCGAGAATCTATCCACGACAACAAATATGCTATCTCTCCCCTTATTTGTTCTAGGTAAACCTAAAACAGAGTCCATAGATATTCCTCCCAAGGAACACTAGGTACAGGCAAAGGCATATATAAACCATGAGCATTGAGTCGTGACTTAGCTTTTTGACATGTAGTGCAGCGAGCAATAAACACTCAACATCCCGTCTCATCTTTGGCCAAAACAAATGTGTAGCAAGTACGTCCTCCGTCTTCTTCACGCCAAAGTGTCCCATCAATCCTCCTCCTTGCGCCTCCTGCAACAACAAAAGATGAATAGAGCTAGCTGGAATGCATAGCTTGTTATCAAAGAACACAAATCCATCATTAACGACGAACTTGTTCCACATTATTCCTTCTTTACAATCCTGCATTACATCTTTAAAATCAGCACCATGCACATATTGATCTTTGGTGGTCTCCAAACCAAATATTTTGAAGTCAAGTTGTGAAAACACTGTATACAATGCATCAACAATAACATTTTCTTTAACCTTCTTGTGTTTATTGACATAAGGGAAAGTATCAATGAATTCAACCCATTTAGCATGTTATGACCCAAAGGAATTATGAGAATTATTTGGAGATTATTGGATGGACAGAAATATAGGTTGTTTCACAACCTAGGGCAGATAGGGTTATTCCTTTAGTGAAAAAGGAATTTTCCCTATAAAAAGATTTTAGGGTTTGGTCAAGGAGTGAAGTGACAAGATCTTGGCAAGGTTTTGAGAATGATGAGCCACTTGGGAGGAGGAAATGAGGATGATTTCCCAGGTGGCAAGGCCACAGAACCATTCCAAAAAGAAAAATAGAGCAAAAACCAAATAAATCAGAAGAAAAAGAAAAGGGCCAAAATCCAGGCTGTTACAAACGTTCCCCTCTTAAAGAAATCTCGTCCTCGAGATTTGGTTGCTCAGGGAACAAGTATGACTTGAGGACACCGTTTCCAACTTGGGTATCCTTTTTCTTTTGTTTATTGTTCCCCCAAGAATTTCAGATGATCAACTTACCTTGATCTGGGGTGGTTTGCTTCACCTTTCCCAAATTCAGACATGTCTTTGCTCATATACCAAATCTTTTTGTTAACGTGAATTTTCTCCTATCTGCGGTGGTATCCAATGGATCTGAGCATAAATTTTCTTTTGATCATGAAAACCTTTTAGCTTCGGTTATGAGGTTGCTTCAAATAAATGCATGCCTTCTGGTTTCCATAAATGCTGAGAATTATCATGACCATCTTCTAACGGGATCTGAGTGCTCACAGGTGGCACTGATTTATCGTGATTTATGCCTTTGGCTCGGGCATGAGATATGTACCAAAGATTTGACTGCCTTCTGTCGTGAGCAATATAATGGTGTATGGAGTTATAGCTGGGTCAAACCTCAGTTATTTATATCTTGAGACTGGCCCGACAGGGGCTGATGGACAAATGCTTTTCCTGACAGACTGACCGTGTACTTGATTCCTTCGGTGAGTATACCGGGTCTGAGCTGATTGTTCAGCTTTTGATTTTTCTCATGATTGATATACCCATCTGTGGTAATAGGTTGTGATATGCTTTAACACTACCGCTGAAGTCAAGTTCTGGAGCTTGCAAAGGAATCTTGGATCTGACAGAACAGACGCAGATATTCCACGCTAACCATGTC
The DNA here is from genome assembly GCF_002162155.2 of Triticum dicoccoides. Taxonomy (NCBI): domain Eukaryota; kingdom Viridiplantae; phylum Streptophyta; class Magnoliopsida; order Poales; family Poaceae; genus Triticum; species Triticum dicoccoides. The sequence goes on along the minus strand of NC_041381.1, from coordinate 269,839,223 downwards.
AAGCGGGTCAGCGGGATATGAAAATCCTTCTATAAAGAGTAGGTCGCTGAGAGTATGACATTGTGGATCCATATGGGATTATGGCTTCCAACTGACTTGGGTATCCGGACCCTGATGGTCGTGCAAAAACCATCATGCTTTGCTGTCAGTCTCATCCTTTTTACGGTCATGATTTTCTTGGTTAGGATACCTTACTGAAACAACTTGGACACACATATCCTTGATTCATCGTATGACCATGGACGTGATTAGTGCAATATTTTTGACATTATTCCTTGTGATTGTTTTCTAACCTGAGTCCGCACACATATGACATATACCCGGGGTTTGTAGCTGTACAGAGCTCATTGCTGAGGCCAATCATACAAGAAGGTGACAAGGTTTTATAATATTGCCTTGTCTGGTACGCGAATAATGATCTTGATGACCATTGTAAAGACTTGTGGATTTTGTGATGTCATCTCCAAATATTATCGCTCCTTGCATCGCATGAGATGTATTTTTGCTTATTTTCCTTTGCCTGACTGGGGAGGTTGTGGGGTCCTTACTTTTCTTAGGTGTATCTGCTAGATCAGTGTCGCATCTCGTATGAGTTACTGATATGACTGGGGATGCATGCTCACCATATATAAGAAGGATATGTCACCGATCACTCGATCCTTGCGGTAGGCATATATTTTGTCTGAATTGTACCTCTAACAAAATTATTGCAAGTCTAGTCCTTGAACTGTACTGACATACATTGGCAACTCTTCACATAATCTCTGAGGATGGTGCAATATTGTGGTACTAGCGCAGACTGAGTGGCTTACGAGAGAAGCCATCCGAGTAGCTTGCTAAGGAAGACTTGTTAACTTCTGCTCAAATATTTTGTTTGGGTACCGTGCAGAAAAAGGCTCTATAGCTTACACATGAAGCTTGCTCTGACTATTGTGCTGGAGAAGCCTGAGTTCCGTACTTGAGAAGCTTCTCCTCGGGTTTGCTTGTTGAGAAAATTTTCATTTCCGTCTGTCACAAGCCTTTTATCGAGGTATCATGTTGAGAAAGACTGGGCCTCGTGGGCCGGAAATTGTTCACATATCATGCTGAGAAAATTGAGGAACCTTGTTATCAGAAATTTCTTCCAATAGCGTGTGAAAGAATACTAGGTTTCCTATATCCAAAACTTCATACTGATATGCAGACTAAAATCCATACACACGGCCATAATATTCTGAGTCTGATTATTTGCATGACAAAAATTGTTCGACTATCTTCCTTGAGCATATCATATTTTGACTTTATTTCCGATGATAACATATTTCAAGCATCATTAATTTGCTAAGCCAAAACTTTGTATATGATCCATACCTCTGTCTGAAAATATACCGTTGATCTTGTACCTGATTTGTCTTTCTGCGGGCTGGATCATAACTGATGTGAGGATTTTGCACTGACAGGGACTCGATGCTAATAATCAATTCAATACACCATTAGTATTCTGAGCAAATTTTAATACCATACTGCAGTTGACTGGGTAGACCATAATGTCTAGCTGAGCTTCTTCCAAATATTTGAAATCCTTATTGCTTCTTCGAGTCCGGTGTCAGTGGATGAGCAATTCTTTATAGGGGAAAATAATGTAACACTGGGCCCAAAAGAAAGAAGCAAAGAAAACTCAACTAAACAAAAGCACACAACAACAAACAATTCACACACAATCAATGTCACACATTACTGCTAGTCACACAATATGCATGCCTACTTAAGCACACAAATCTCGCGGGATCTCCGGTTCTATGATCTAGCATGCTGTGACGATGTGCACGAGGACGAATAAATGTGTGGAAGAGTTGGTGTAAACAACGCTACACCAAGTCCTAGCTTAGCCAGATAGCAACCTAGACTAGCTCGGAGGCAAGGATGCACTCGGTAAACATGTAGTGGGACACGAAGGTCGCAACCACATTATTATCAAGCGGATGGAAAAAGATCCGTACTCGCCCAAGATATAGGATAGCAGGGAAAACTGAGGCTGCTGACATTGCCCATTCTTGATAACTAAGATCATTAAGGGCTGCCAACACGACAAAAATGAAAGATCGATCCGGGATAGAAGCATGTCCATCACCGAAACGATAGACGGGACTGAAGGACAGACACCGGTGCGATACCTGACTAGCATTTTTGCAAACAGTGTCGGGATCACTTGGCATCGCTCTGCTGGGACAGAAATGACACCAAACACTGAAAGAAAAAGGAATTGGAGAAATGCAAAGGTTGAGCTGTAGTGGATTCGAACCGATGCCAACTACACTCACAAGATAAACCGTTATCACAAATACTAAGGCTATATGCATGCTATGCAACAAACAAATGCAGCAACCAAATGCAACAAACCAACTGGGGTCTATACTACCGCTTTCTAACGTTCGCGTGGTCTAGGGCGTCCTACAGCCAGACCTGCTCTGATACCAAGCATGTGGCACCCCGGCTCAGAGAAATTGGAACGCCTCGTATTCCAGCCCAGAGATCGAGGAGAAGTTTTCTGGAATACGGCTCTGCTTGACATAGAACAAATCAGCTCTTATTACAAGAATAAATACAAAGGTCTGATGTCACAAAGAAGCACATCAGCATGGTGACACTACGCCTGCAACACTACACTTGCTCTATGCTAGCAGCAGAACAACTCATAGCAGCGGAACAACGACGAAGGTGGTGAACTCCACTCCACAGGGACTCTGGCTGGAACGCTTTATCCTAGCTCGCACGAACGGAAACCACGACAAGCAATCAAGCAATCACGGCATCACCTGCAATCTGGCATGACACACCAGGTCAGTACATTGAATGTACTTGCAAGCTCACAACAACCAAAAACATCAAGGCAAGACAACAACATAGCATTAAGCAGGTTAATTAAATTAACAGCTACCATGATATAACAGCAACTCCTAAGCATAATATGAAACTACTACAATACTGATAAGTCACCACCTCTGATCTCCATAACCATATCTCTCTTGGCTAACCGGCCAAACAATATACCATCTCGATCACCTCGTGATCACAACCAAACTGTAACAGTGATCCTTGCGGCGATCACAACCCGACCAATACATGGCCCGTGATCCTTGCGGCGATCACAACCCGTCCAAAACTTGGCCAATCTGTACTTCTCCAAATATCCACATATCCATCAACTATACGTCATTCCGTCAGGTGAGTGTTGATCGAACGGTGTGCCCTAGTACGAACCCATGCCCATGACCGAGGACGTGGCTATCGATAGATTAAACACACACACTCTGTAGAGGTAGTGCACTGTACCCACACCACAGAACCCATGGCCTCGCACTCCCATTCGGCTGGACCAACGGTGTTATGACAAAACCGATCTACTGCCATGACACTCTCCCGGCCACTCCGACTCACTCCCCACTGGGCTAGTCATGGGTGGCCCCGTGTCTACCTCCAGACACAACGGCCACCATCGTGGCCTGATCCACTCTAGGACCCTCGCGCAAAATCAAATCAAAACCGGGCACACAAGGCTTATGTCCGCCTACCTGATCAGGGTAGCGCGCGCCCATAACCTTCCCTCGTTGGAGGCACCAGCGAGAGGCACAACAATAGACCGCATTAGGGCCGTCCCATACCGACAAATGTGGTTGCACTGGAAAAGTTTGATTCGGCGGCACCTGACCAACTTACTGACAGAATTTATCCACAAAACTATAACCATGATAACTGATACACCGATGTCAGCCATCAAACTATAATCCAAGTCATAGCAATATCCAACAAATAATCCAAGCATAACATCATCATCTCAAAATACGCCGAGGATAGCATAACACTACTATCATGATGAATCCAAAACAATAATACTACTACTACTCCAATAACAAGAATACAACTATCCAGCTAAGATCCACATGTAACCATCATCTCCGAAAATAATACTCCAAGCAACAAAATATTAACTATCATCATGAAAATAATCATACTAACCGCTAATAATCCAAAGGTAGCAAGATATCCAAAGTAATACTCCAAGAATATAATCACAGATATCATCATGGAAATAATCATAATAGCAACCAATAATACTCCAAAGGCAACATGATACTCATCAACTACAAACATAACTCCTAGTAATCCAAACAAAAGCATGGCAACAACAAGATCAAAACTATACTCCAATAAAATGCCATGCACAGAGTCATGTTGCTAAAGCAATATTTTAAACAAGTTCAAAATGAAATAAACCATGTCACTGCATCGCAATCATGCAAATGGAGGGTGTGGCTTGCCTGGGGTGGAAGAAATCACCAGGAGAAAGTGTAAGAAGTTCGTGGAAGGAATCGCCGGAAATCTTTCTCTCTCGGAGGGGGCTGAATAAGGGTAGGGGAAAAATGGTCATTTTCAGTATGCCAAACAAAATGAAAGTGATACCAACAGAGCAGGCTCGACGAAACAAAGAAGTGAGCGTTGGTTTCACCTCATTTGGAGTTACGGATAAAAAATTATGGAGGGTTGAAGTTCAGGGACTTTTTTGTAAAAAGAATATTCACAGTAGGGTCCCTGAGTGGATAAGGTAGAGGCGTAAAGTTAGAAATACGTTTTCGGAAGTTGAAAACGTAAAACATAAGTACATTTCCACTTATCTGACGTGGCGTGGACCGGTCAGCGCTGTCGTGTGGGTCCCACGCGGGTGGGGCCTGCCACTTATCCACTTGGCAGGGGTGGGGCCGAGGCTTGGGTCACTGACGCCTGGGGCCCGTGGGGTCCACCTAGATGGTCAACTCCCTCCCCCATCTGTCTTCTCCTTCCTCCCGATCGAGAACAGAGGCGAGGTGTGGCAGAGCGCTGCCGACGAGGGCCCGGCCGGCTCAGGCGCTCCCCGGCCGAGGCAAAGCCACCGGCGGGTGCGGTTCGGCCTGCCGCCTCCATCCTCGGGGAGAATGGCCGTCGTGGAGGCCCGGAGCAACAGCGGGGGCGAAGACAGGAGGAGGCAGAGGGCAGCGGGCAGAGGTGAAGACCGACGATGCTGGCTGCTCCAGCGATGAGTGGAGGGCTTGGGAAGGTTCGTCGGGGCACGTGGAGGACTCGGGTGAGGTCAGGGAGGAGGGGAAGGGCTTGGTTTGGGTGGATTTAACCGGGGTACCGCGGCGGCCATGGCGGCCTAGAGCAGCAAGGAGGGGCTCTGGTGCTCGGGGAAGTGCACGGGCGGGGTCCTGGGAGAGTGGCGGGGCCAGTGGTGAGCTCAAACGGCTCGGGGGAAGGCCATTTATAGGCGGGGCGAGGGGCACGGCCTCGGGTGCTGCCGGGCACATTCGGCCAACGCTCTGGCGAGGCCAGCGAGCACGGGAGGGCTCGGGGTAGACGGCGAGCGAGGGAGCAGACGAGCCTCAGAGGTCACGGGGCAGGAGGGGCCGAGGGGAAGCAGAGGAAGAAGCTGAGCGCCATTAAAGCTTGGTCGGCCAAAGTGCGCCCGTGGGCACGCAGCGGTTTGCGTCCGTGAGCAAGTGGACGGAGGAGGAGAGGGGTCCAGGGGAACGACGATGATGAGAGGAAGCCACTGGATATCATCACAGGCGCGAAGCCGACGAGAGGGAGAGGGGGTCCAGCACAAACACCCACTGGACGCGCTCATGGCATGCCAAAACTGTGGTCACCACCAGTGTTGGCATGTGGGGGAGGCAAACAGTTGTCAATTTTTTTCTAGTGGTAATTTCTTCGAAGGTTGGTTTGATCTGTGGTGGTAACTTGGTTAAACCTGTTCTGGTTAAATAGTTATCACCCTCTGAAGTTTACTACAGTAAACTTGGGTCAGAACTGGTGGTCAACAGGAAAGGGTTTGGAGCCAAAAAGTTTGTCCGCTAGGTTGAGGTAAAGAAGGACTTTCATCCTGGTAAGTTGGAGGAGATTTGGATCAAGGTTTAAAGTAGTTGCTTTGTAACTGCCAAAATGGTCCAGAAATGAAGATTATGATGGTGCACTCACATGGAGTGTCAACTTGGGCTAAGATTGGGCAAGGCTTGATCATTTTGTCATATGAAGATGCTCAAAAAGTATCATACCATTTGGCAAAGCCAAAATGGTACTTGCTTCACAAACATCTCTACTGACCAGAAACTTGGAATAATATTGGTGGTCAAATGGATCAATGAAATGATGCCCAATTGGGTGGAGAGATGTTTTATGGGTATAAGAATGATCTGGAAATTTGTCAGGATTTTTGAAGCAATATAAAATACACTTGCTTCACAACCTGAAAATATTGCCATAAACAAAGATTTGCTCCTGTGCTCACATAGATGATTGGATGGGGCTGCAAATTGGTGGAGGGGTTAATGTGAGCACATTAAGGAGTTTGCAAAAGTTCAACTCATTTGGGTACCCCCAGCTAGTACTTCCTTCACAAAGCCTTCTTTCTGACAAAAACTTTGAAAATTCACTGAGGAAGATTGGCTAGGCAAATAAATTTGAACTTGTGCATGGGGCAATTATTTGGACATATAATCATGCCCAAAAAGGTTGGGAGGCACTAGAAAAAATATAAGTGACACTTCCTTCACAAAGTGCCATTCAGGACAGAATAGAAAAAGGAATATTGGGGAATTATTTTTGAACTGGCCAAGGCAATGTTTGGGCATATTTGAGCTATATGTGACCCAAAGGAATTATTATAATTATTTGGAGATTTTTGGATGGATCGAAATATAGGTTGTTTCACAACCTAGGGCAGATAGGGTTATTCCTTTAGTGAAAAAGGAATTTTCCCTAGAAAAAGATTTTAGTGTTTGGTCAAGGAGTGAAGTGACATGACCTTGGCAAGGTTTTGAGAATGATGAGCCACTTAGGAGGAGGAAATGAGGATGGTTTCCCAGGTGGCAAGGCCACAGAACCACTCCAAAAAGAAAAACAGAGCAAAAACCAAATAAAACAGAAGAAAAAGAAAAGGGCCAAAATCCAGGCTGTTACACTATGTTTTGGATTTGGCCCAAACATCATGCTCCTCTGGTGAGCTAAGAGAGATATATGTATGCGGGCTGCATAGACTACCATTTTTAATATTAAAAGATCACCTGCTTATGCTTCATGGCGTGTAACATTATTGTTAGAACTGTTTTGCCATGTACAAAATAGTCTGTCTTGCACACTTCACTGTTGTAACTATATGGACTGTGCTTGTGAATGGGCATGCGTCAAGTAGGCCGCTAATGGGTTGGCCCACTTATTTTGACAAGCCCGGCCTTTTAACCTGAATGGGCCACTTTTGGCCGAGCCACGTGCCAGCGTACCATAGGCTTGTCCCGTGCACTCGCTTGATGACACCTATCCCAATGGGGAGCTGACACGTGGATACTAAGGTGAATCAGAATTTTACACGGGAAAAATCCCAATTGGTCTGGGCGGTTAACGGGTTATCGGATCCAAACCAGAACCTGATAGCTTAAGGGCCACCCGTTACGGTGGATGCCATGTGTCGGTTACCCTTGACGAAAGCACTTCCAGGATGCCTCATTTATCGTCATGGAAGTGGACACTTCTGTGATGATAGTTTTGGTATTGTCATGGAACACTGCTACAACAACACAGGTATGACTATCTTGATTCTGCCATAAAATCGCCATGGATGTACATGCATGACAGAAAACATGACCTACTGTGACAAACACGTATCATCACGGAAGTGTATTTTTTTGTAGTGTAACCTCGACGGCAAACAACGACATCCCATTGTAGCACTGCGTAAGTACATGGAAAGGCAATGTTAACTGCAACATGGTTGACATCCACCAAAAGTAGCAAATGGTAATAAAACGATAGCATCTATAGTGATATCTTCATTGTGAAAGAGTAGCACAGTAGCAAAGGGACGGATTAAAAATGGATAGAATTGTTTACTATAACAAACATGTTTCACTAAAGACAACCTAGTATAGCCATTGAAACTGGTACTGATAGAAATGATTTTGACAGAGTTAAACATTGCAAGGCAGGTGCTGCTAGAGCATAGAATGGCCCTGTTGTCTATAAAAAGGTAGGGAAAATAGATAAGATGGGTTAGGCGTGCTTACTACAACATGCTTAATACATCAACCATACAAAACATGTCCATTGCATCTGGTATTGGTAAGATTCAACTGGTTAGTTCATACTTGGTAAGACCTGAGGGGTCGAAGTGTGCCTGAAGCTTTGAAGTCTATTAACCAACTATTACTGCATGAGGCTCACAATCTAGTTTATACTAGGCTAATGATTGCATAGTTTTCCTTGTTGTAGTAGGTTTGTATGAATCCCTCTGTTGTTTATTATGCTCCCTAAGACTTTAATTGAGCTACAAAATGGCCAACTGCTTGCTTACTTGTATGCAAGATATATATATAATGTTCAGTAGCTGCGTGTTGTCTAAATTTGTAACATGTCTATGTTTTGGATTTGTCCCTAACATCGTGCTCCTCTGGTGAGCTAAGAGAGATTTCTGTATGCAGGCTACACAGGCTACCATTTTTATAATTAAAATATCACCTGCTTATGCTTCATGGCGTGTAACATTATTGTTAGTCCTATTTTTCCATGTACAAAACAGTCTGTCTTCCTCGCTTCATTGTTGTAACTATATTTTTGCCCTAGTCATGTGTACTTACAGAAACATTTCAGGATGAAGTGACATCAACACAAAGATCTGCGAGCGGTGCGGCATGGCCATTACCAAATGATTATGGATTGGAATTGGAATGTGGTGATGTTCTCGAGCATCACTAGAGGTGGCAAGGCAACGTGTACATGATTTATAACATGCAATCAACAAGTTGAGACTAGAGTTGCGGGTATTAGATGCATGAGTCAAAAAAAATGAAACAAGACACTGAGGTAACCACGAAGGAATTGGAGATTTTGCACACTGAAATTTGTGCTATCTGAATCCGGCCAATCCTATTTTCTGAAGAGATTATAGTTCAAATAGTATGTTCTGATGATGCGTGTCCATGATGTATGAGCTTTATTTGCCAGTGTATGTAATTTGTTGTTTGTGTATGCTTTATTATCACTGGTGCTGAACTATAATGCCAGTGGGTATAGTCTACTATAATTTGTTTATTGTATAGTGTAGGATTACTCTACGTTTCTATGCCTTAGTCTCTTTATTGTATAGTGTATGTTTTTTAGATGCGATAGTATAGAGTAGGATAATTCTGTTTATATGCTATATCATTAAAACATGGGCCAACACGCCCAAACATTACCTGGACGCCATCCGAACGAACAAACATGTGTAGTCAAAGCGGACCTTAATTGGGCTGGTCAAATTAATATTTAGTGGAACCCAAATAATGTGGCCCACCATAACAACGACTCTTAGAAGGTCATTAACCGGTCAAAAGCTTTATAGGGCCATATAGATGGAAATGGCCCGCGGGCCTCTAGTAGGCCGAAATAAATGTCAATTTTGTCTCGACGGCAAACAACAACATCACCCATTATGGCCCTGCGTTATTACATGGAAAGGCTGGAAAGGCATGTTAAGTACAATAGGGTTAGCATCCACCAAAAATAGCAAATGGAAATAAAATGACAGCATCTCTGGTATATCTTCATTGTGGAGTTAGGACGGTAGTAAAGGGATAGATTAAAAAATGGGTACAGTTGTTAATTGCAACAGGCTTAACAACATCCTAAGTCATGTGTTGATGCAATGATAGGACCCTTATGTTTTGGAGATTGTTGACATAAACAGTATGGGACTATGTGTTTGCTAGTGCACACAGAGTAATAGGTCCCTGAGATATCGAGGAGTTTGCTGTAAACAACAAAGATAATCTCCCTGCGTTGCAGCGAAGGTTACCACCGAACATGATGTTAACAAGAGTGGCCCCTAAAAATTGCTGAAGTTCAAGCAATTGGTTCGGTGTCTGTCTGAGGAAAATGACCGCGTCCAAGGAAGAATGAACATGAAGTAAAGACATAGCATTTATTTCGTTGTTCTTCTTCTCTTTATTGAGTCATAGGACCACCGTACTATTAAGAGGGGTGTAGTGTTCGAAACTTTAATTCTCTGATGCTAAACCCAAGTCCTAAGTTGTGAGAGAAACCTCTTTGAGTTCCGAGCAAATGCTTGCCAGTAAGAGACTATGATCTTCTTTGCTGCGGGAGATTTGTCTCAGACCGAGGAGTTAGAATTACTTGTTCGTCAAGTAATGTTACCATTGCTCCCAAATCCGACCATTGCAAATGGGTCGGTTGGCCATTGGTTGGACTACGTGTCCAAAATGGTCATTTCCCATCAGGGAGGGTTGCGGCTATAAATAGCCAACCCGCACCGGCTTTGTCCGGTGGCTGCTCTGCTTATTTTTGAGAAGATTGTTGAGCAACCCCCTCTTTGAGCGATCTGAGTTTAAAATCCACTGAGAGAAAAGCCCTAGAGCCGAAGAATTAGATAGTGGTCCAGCATCACTCGAATGTAAGTCCAGTTTGCTCTGCCTATTACTCTTGAGAGCTGCAAACTCTCTAGACGGTTAGGTGTCAATTTCTTCAGAGACCAAGAGTGATTGTGGTTCTCGAAGAAGAAGTGTATAAAGGTTTGGACATCGCCTTAAGTATCTACCACGAGTAATCGGCATTGGTTGATGAACCAATTGTCGAGGAGAATAGGGTGAAGACAGTTTATCTTCCATGTTAAGCCCCAACCCCTCCAACCAGACATACTCCTTGTGCAGAAGGATGAACTGGTCAAACAAATACCTTGTCACCATCGAGCATCCCTGGTTACATCTTCTACATTTGTTTATACTCGATATGTGTTCCTTTGTAGATTTTGTCTCGATGCATGTTTAGTTTCCTTTTGGTTCTTAGTTTTAGCTCGCTGTAGTTTGTTTTTTATTCGTTTTGCAGCTGGGTTTCGAGAGTTTTGTGATTGCCGAAGAAATTTTAAAAATCCCATTCACCCCCCTGGTAGGAGCTGGACAGTTCATACTTGAACATCACACAATTTGCAGTACTGAAAATAACAAGGCACGTTTAACTACAAGCAACCTAGTATAGCCATTGAAACTGGTACTGATAAAAATGCAATTGACAGAGTTAAACATCGCAAGGCAAGTGCTACCAGAGCAGGGAATGGCCAATTGTCTATAAAAAGGTAGGGAAATAGCTAAGATGTTTTAGGCATGTTTACTACAACATGCTTAATACATCAACCATAGAAAACATATTCATTGCAACTGGTATTGGTAAGATTGAACTAGTCAGTTCATACTTGGTAAGTCCGGAGGGGCAGTTGCTGGGGAACTACATCTTGGCCAGAGTCGGCCCCAAGTCAGCAGTGGCGGAGGCGAGGTGTTCCTCCGGGTCGAAGTGTGGATCAGTGGCGCTGACATGTGTACCTGCAGGCAACCAGTAAATGTTAGAAGTTAAACTACAATTGCACAAATGATGTGGAATAATGTAAGACATGGGGTGCAGCTAACCTCGATGGCAAACAATAGCACCGCCTATTATGGCCCTGCGTAAGTACATGGAAAGGCATGTTAAGTATAACAGGGTTGAAATTCACCAAAAATAGCAAATAGAAATAAAACGACAGCATCTCTAGTGATATTTTCATTGCAGAGAGTGGCACGGTAGTAAAGGCACAGATTAAAAAATGTATACAATTATTAATTACAACAGGCTTAATAGCATCCTGAGGCATGTATTGTAAGTTTGTTGCTGGTATTGGGGAAATTGAGCTAGACAGTTAATACGTGAACATCACACAGTGTGCAGTACTGAAAATAACAAGGCACGAACATGCTTAATACATCAACAGTACAGAACATAGCCATTACAACTACTATTGGTAAGATTGAGCTGGTCAGATCATACTTGGTAAGTCTTGGGGGTAGTCGCTGGGGCACTTCATCTGGGGTAGAGCCTTCACCAAGTCGGTGGCGGCGAAGGCGATGTGTTCCTCCGGGTCAACACGCACAGCGGCCATCGCGCCATCAACCGCCATCAGCTCCTCGGCCTCCACGTGATATGTGGTTGGCCTTGCGCGGCGATGCTCTAGAGGTAGGGTGGTGGGAATTTGGAGGCATGAGGATGTTTCGCATGCACCATTTTAAGCAATCAGGTCGGGGCCGTAATAGAGATCGGTGTGTTACCTGACTGGATCGACGATGCTCGGGCAGAACATAAATGTTGTTGAAGCTATCGTTGCGGTGGCGGTGGCGGTGGTTTGAGACGTCGGGAGGGGGGAAGGGTGGCGAGATACTGCGGAAATGTGATGGGTGGGGATGTGGTGGGAGGAATAAATTCTTAAATCGCACACCTAATAAAAATTTCGCTGCGAAACATGAAACTTGGTCGGGGGAAACACACAACACAGATGCAGCGCATAAAATACTCGTGTGCGAGAAAAGAGAAAATTGGCGGATCTCGTCTCCAAAAAAATCTACACGTGTAGTTGATTATTGTGGTCAATGGTACGCTTGCTTTATTAGTAAAGATCACACAAGTAACCGACTTATGGATCATTAACGCAAAAAAACACGGGTACACCATAGAAACCATGTTTTTTGTGATCTTCTAATAATTCTTATATCTATTAGCATCTACAGCTGCACCTGCAAATCTCTTTCATTGTAGCAGTTATTCAATGTACATGAACGAGGCAAAGGTGACACTCGATGAACAATCATCGGTTTATGAAATGCAATCAAGTGTCAACCTGCCTCGCTCACATAGCCAGAATTGATCCTATGCAACAAAAGAGAAGCTTGCTGCCATCCACCGACATGGTTATTTAAGCTGGTGTGCGGCCAACTCGCATGACGACGTGGGACAAAAACCAGTTGCGGCCAGCTCTAGTCTCCGGTGGCTTCGGGTGGCTGCGGGCGGACGTTTCGGGAGGATTTAGGGCTAGGGTACTGCTACAAAGCTTCAGTGAACACATGCTAATCAACGCTCAAAGTGCTCAAAGGATGCGCTTATCGACATTGTATGTTAATAATTGATAGTACCAACTTAATGTACTACTAGTAATTTTCTCTAAAACTAGTATGTAGTACTGGTAGACGCTTGTAAATAATTATACAAACTTATGGGAGACACACGCACTAACTACTTCTCACATGCTAGCATCGGGGTATGCTGGCCAGACATCGTCGTTCTCCTTCCCGGCCTTGTTGCTGGCATCCATCCGTGCTTGGATCTCCGTCGAGCTCTCCTCAGCACGGCGCACGGCCTCTTCTTTCTTGAGGTGGCGGGACTCTCTTTTCTTGACTGCTTTCTGCCTTTTTTGCTCCTTCTCAATGGATTTGGCCGCCTCTTGATCCAGTGTCCATTCAGCCATGGCAGCATCAAAGCCCGCCCACGTAGTTGTGCGGCCGCGGGCAGCGATGAACAAGGTGCGGCGGGATGTCAATGCTTCCTTACCATCTATGCGGTCACGGGCAGCGAGGAACTCGGCGTGGCGAGATGCCATCACTTCCTAAATAGTTACTGTGTGGCGCGGTGCCATGAACAACGCTTGGAGAGAGCTCTGCAGTGGAGTGGCCGGACAGCCGTGCAGTGCAGTGGTTTTTAAGAGCTCAAGGACAAACTATGAAGGAAATTTGGCTTCCCTTACAATCTTGGTCATTCATTTTAACACACGGTTCATCTCCGTCGCCTCTGAAAATAGTGTGTGCTGAGCCTATTGTGTGTTGTGTTATGATTGGCCGAAACTCCAGCCACGCAGATCACCGTGTGCACCGTAGGATGCACCGCGATCAAACGGCAATCCACATCCCTCTCATCACACCCGTGCAGCTGTAGCTCGATTGGATTTATCTGCGCTAAATGCCTAGAAAAATGCACATAATCCCCTAAATATGGTAAATGAGCCCGGAAAAGTGACAAATTTGAACACGGTGATTTGTAGGGTGTATGTTCATCATAGAAAATAACTCAAGGACAAAGGACGGATGAAATTTGGATTCCCCTTCAATCTTGGTGATTTCCCTCCTGAAACCATGAAACTTCCTCGGTGATGGTTCGATTTATGGAGGGCGTGCATGATGACATAAGCCAAACCTTCTCAAATTTTTATCAGGGCATCCATGCCATACCATGGCACCATGTCAGGCGTCATGATTTTCAAGCATGTATTTCATTTTCTATAGTTGAAAAATAAAAAAATGACACGTTTGTGGTTGACTCTTGCCACTCTTTTCCTTGAAATCACTGCCCATTCCTTGTAAAAGGCATGAGATGTTACTAAATAGCACGAGCATGATTTTCCAGAATATTCTTGTGCACCTTTTCACGCACCGATTGTTTGAATTTGAATTATGTGCATTTATGCCTAGATAATGGACATAATCCCCTACTTATGGTAAATGAGCCCATAAAAGTGCCAAATTTGAACATGCTGATTTGCAGGGTGTATCTTCATTGTATAGAAAACTCAAGGACAAAGGATGAAGGAAATTTGGATTCCCCTTCAATCTTGGTGATTTCCCTCTCAAAACCATGAAACTTCCTTGGTGATGGTTCGATTTTTGAAGGGTGTGCATGTCGACATAAGTCAAACCTTCTCAAATTTTTACCAGGGCATAGTGACGCCATACCGTGGCACCATGTCAGGCATCATGTTTTTCAAGCATGTATTTCATTTTTCTATAGTTGAAAAATCAATAAATGACACGTTTATGGTTGACTCTTACTACACATATCCTTGAAATCCCTGCCCATTCCTTATAAAAGGCATGAGGATTTACTAAATAGCATGAGCATGGTTTTTTAGACCGTTCTTGTGAACCTTTTCATGCACTGATTGTTTGAATTTGAATTATGTGCATTAATGCCTAGAAAATGCACATAATCCCCTAAATAAGGCAAATGAGCCCGGAAAAGTGCCAAATTTGAACCTGGTGATTTGCAGGGTGTATGTTCATTGTAGAAAAAAATTCTAGGACAAAGGATGAAGGAAATTTGGATTCCCCTTCAATCTTGCTGATTTTCCTCTCGAAACCATGAAACTTCCTTGGTGACGGTTCTATTTATGAAGGGCGTGCATGATGACATAAGTCAAACCTTCTCAAATTTTTACCAGGGCATGGTGAGGCAATACTATGGCACCATGCCAGGCGTCATGTATTTCATTTTTCTATAGTTGAAAGACCAGTAAACGACGCATTTGCGGTTGACTCTTGCGACACATATCCTTGAAATCTCTACCCATTCCTTGTGAAAGGCATGCGAATTTACTAAACAACACGAGCATGGTTTTCTAGACCATTCTTGTGCAGCTTTTCATGCACTTATTGTTCGAATTTGAATTATGTGCATTAATGCCTACAAATGCACTAATCCCCTAAATATGGTATATGAGCCCGAAAAAGTGCCAAATTTGAACACAGTGATTTGCAAGGTGTATGTTCATCATAGGAAAAGAACACAAGGACAAAGGACACAAGAAATTTGGATTCCCCTTCAATCTTAGTGATTTCCCTCTCGAAACCATGAAACTTCCTCGGTGATGGTTCGATTTATGAAGGGCATGCATGAGGACATAATCCAAGCATTCTCAACTTTTTACCAGGGCATGGTGAGGCCATACCATGGCACCATGCCAGGAGTCATGGTTTTCAAGCATGTACTTCATTTTTCTATAGTTGAAAAACCAATAAATGACACATTTGTGGTTGACTCTTGCCACACATATCCTTTAAATCTTTGCCCATTCCTTGTAAAAGGCATGAGAATTTACTAAATATCATGATCATGGTTTTCCAAACCGTTTTTTGCACTTTTTCATGCACCAGTTGTTCGAATCTGAATTTTTTGCATTGATGCCTAGAAAAGGCACATAATTGCCTAAATATGGTAAATGCGCCCGGAAAATGCCAAATTTGAACACTTTTCATTTGGGGGGGGGGCTATGTTGATCGTAGAAAAAAACTAAATGACGAACTAGGAAGGAAATTTGGATCCCCCCAATCTCGGTGATTTACTATCGGACATGATTCATCTCCGTCGGCTCTGCGAGTTGTGTGCGTTCACCCACATATCCAAAAGGAAAAAAGAAAACCCTCACCTCTGCCCATTTCGTCCCCACCCACTCGCCATGCACTTCTTCGCAAGTCTTCGCCTCATCCACTTCTATCGTGGAGGCCACCCTAAGCTCGACGCCTGTCATTAGTGGGCGGAGGTCGCGCTCCAGATGGCACGGGAGCTTGCCCCTACCGCTTGTTGCTGCCTATCTGCACCGACTTGCACCGACTTTCTGGACTCTGGTCGATTGGGGTTTTTTGCTGGATTGGGCCGGGGATTTTTCTCATGCAGAAGGTAATTTATTTAGAAAAATATTCACTCATCTCTTATCGCAGTCCATCCGTCGTTGTTAATCAACCGGCGAAAATCGCCATGGATTCACTTTTCGTCTAGCTGATTCAAGGGTTTTCATTCAAGTGTCATAGTGCGAGCACAAGGGCCATTCGGAAACAAACTTCTATCTCACCATTCCAGAAGACTTCAGGGAGCGCTCGGTACATTCAATCTCACCCTACCATGATCGGCATGGCCTGAATTTATGAATTATGTTGCTACATTTGGATAAAAGGTACGGTGCCACATGCAACATAAACACCGAAGATGATATTTTTTTTTCTAAATTAGGAAAATTAATGATGTAAAGTTCATTCAGTTACTCTCATATTTGCATCAAATCTTTGTTCCATTATCTATTTTTAATTATATATTGTTGTACTTTGATTTCAGCTATATATTGTTCTATTCTCTAAGTTACTCTCATATTTGCATGTTGCTCTGTTATTTCAACATATCTAATTTACGATCTTAATTTTCATTTCAAGCAGCACATCCCTTGCATTGCTAGAACACGAGTAGAAGGAAATCTTGGGCTTTACTTTGTTGATGACCCCATGGATGTCATATTGACAACCCAACATGGATTTACAATGGGAGTTAGCGTAAAACTTGATAAAGTGGTCACTCCTACTTTGATGCGGACCTTTGGAGAAAAATTTCTAAGTTTTATGAACTGAAAGCTGGCAATAAAATTCTAGTGTGTGCACCACAGCCTGGTATAATTAACATGGATGTTTAGTTCCCCAATGTCATCAGCAGATCACAGTCTGATCGAGATTACTGTTCTTTCAACTATCTCCATGCTGGCATATTACTTAGCAAAATCGGGGTATTTTTTCTGACTGACTGATCACTATTAAAGCAACCAATTCAGATTTCATTTTCTGACTCCGCTCCTAGGTAGTAACAAATTCTATTTACCAATTTAGGCCCACCATATATTCTTCGACCATGTTCTGAATAATTAATTCTTTCCATCTTTTAAGTAGGATATGTTGGATGCATAGTTAATGATTTTTATGTTACTCGGCGTACCAAATTTCATAGGAAAGACTTGAAGCATGACATAAAATTTGTTGATAATCTGACAGACATAGCACAACATATGAACGCTTCATTTTGGATGGGATTAATTCTACCTATGGTGCACACATTGAACAAGACCAATTGTGTGCACAAAACGCTAGTACAAAGTCTTGCTTTTATGTGGATGTTCATAAACTTTATATATCTTCAATGATATATTACATTTGATTTTTATTCTACATTGCAACAGAAATTGCCCGCTGCAGCTGTTCCTGAATCGGTTTTCTGGTGTGGTCGAATTACACTTGTGCCTGCTAATAAAGCCAAAGTGATTGCAAGGTACTGCTTTTCCCACAGAAATGGAACCATACAAATTAACAAGTTCTCGCTTGTCATGGCAATGCAACCACATTGAGAAATTGGAGACACTATTCTACTCATGCTCTACCAAGGCACGGGAGGGTTCTTCCTTTTCATTGATGAGATGCCGAGTCCCCGTGATCAAGCTGCTTGGAGCGGATAATGTGGTTGTTGGCCCTCAGCCTCTTAAAATTAAGTATGTAGATATGGACCATATGGTTGTCCAAATTTTTAAGTACCATGTTACCAAGATCCGCCTTTTTTGAATAGTGTCACCACTATGTATATGTTACTCAAATGTTGTCAACCAAGTTCTTAAATTTTCATGGAAAGTATTCGTATTGTACCCAGTTCATTCAGTTAAGCGTGTGCCCTGTAGAGTAGAGGATGTCCATGTTTTCGACGTGGTGACTAACACTGATGTCCAGAAGGAATTTGCATATTAATTGTCCATGTTGAAAATTGAGATAATATATGGATAAGCCAGCCCATACAATTGACATATTTGACATGCATGAACAAATCAATAGTTCGACGAGTAATTTACAAACCATTAGAATAATATGCTAGTGAGTAATTGTGGGTTGTAGAAATACTTGTGTTAAGGTTTGTGATTCCCGTAGCATGCACGTATGGTGAACCGTTATGTGATGAAGGCGGAGCATGGTTTATTTATTTATTGTCTTCCTTATGAGTGGCGGTCGGGGACGAGCGATGGACTTTTCTTACCAATCTATCCCCCTACGAGCATGTGCGTAGTACTTCGTTTCGATAACTAATAGATTTTTGCAATAAGTATGTGAGTTCTTTATGACTAATGTTGAGTCCATGGATTATACGCACTCTCACCCATCCACCTTTGCTAGCCTCTCTAGTACCGCGCAACTTTCGTCGGTACCATACTCCCACCATATACCTTCCTCAAAACAGCCACCATACCTACCTATTATGGCATTTCCATAGCCATTCCGAGATATATTGCCATGCAACTTTCCACCGTTCCGTTTGTTATGACACGCTTCATCATTGTCATATTGCTTTGCATGATCATGTAGTTGACATCGTATTTTTGACAAAGCCACCGTTCATAATTATTTCATACATGTCACTCTTGATTCATTGCACATCCCGGTACACCACCGGAGGCATTCATATAGAGTCATATTTTTGTTCCAAGTATCGAGTTGTAATTCTTGAGTTGTAAGTAAATAAAAGTGTGATGATCTTCATTATTAGAGCATTGTCCAAGTGAGGAAAGGATGATGGAGACCATGATTCCCCCACAAGTCGGGATGAGACTCCGGATGAAAAAAAAAGAGGACAAAAAAGAGAAGGCCCAAAAAAGAGAAAAAAACAAAAACAAAAAATGAGAGAAAAAGAGAGAAGGGGCAATACTACTATCCTTTTACCACACTTGTGCTTCAAAGTAGCACCATGATCTTCTTGATAGAGAGTCTCCTATGTTGTCACTTTCATATACTAGTGGGAATTGTTCATTATAGAACTTGGCTTGTATATTCCAATGATGGGCTTCCTCAAATTGCCCTAGGTCTTCGTAGGCAAGCAAGTTGGATGCACACCCACTTAGTTTCTTTTTGAGCTTTCATAAACTTATAGCTCTAGTGCATCTGTTGCATGGCAATCCCTACTCACTCACATTGATATCTATTGATGGGCATCTCCATAGCCCATTGATATGCCTAGTTGATGTGAGACTATCTCCTTGTTTTTGTCTTCTCCACAACCACCATATTCTATTCCACCTATAGTGCTATGTCCATGCCTCACGCTCATGTATTGCGTGAAAGTTGAAAAAGTTTGAGAACATCAAAAGTATGTAACAATTGCTTGGCTTGTCATGGGTTGTGCATGACTTGAATATTTTGTGTAATGAAGATGGAGCATAGCTAGACTATATGATTTTTGTAGGGATAACTTTCTTTGGCCATGATATTTTGAGAAGACATGATTGCTTTATTAGTATGCTAAAGTATTATCGTTTTATGTCAATATTAAAATTTCATTCTGAATCTTCTGGATCTCAATATTCTTGCCACAATAAAGAAAAATTACATTGATAAATATGCTAGGTAGCATTCCACATCAAAAATTCTGTTTTTATCATTTACCTACTCGAGGACGAGCGACAATTGGGGATGCTTGATACGTCTCCAACGTATCTATAATTTTTTATTGTTCCATTCTATTACATTATCCATCTTCGATGTTTATATGAATTAATGTGCTATTTTATATGATTTTTGGGACTAACCTATTAACCTAGAGCCCAGTGCCAGTTTCTGTTTTTCCTTGTTTTTGAGTTTTGCAGAAAAGGAATATCAAACGGAGTCCAGTTGACCTGAAAATTTACGGTGATTATTTATGGACCAGAAGAAGCCCATGGAGCATCGGAGATGGACCAGAAGAGTGTCAAGGCCACAACAAGGGTGGAGGGCGCGCCCTCCCCCTAGGGTGCGCCCCCTATCTTGTAGCTACCTCATGGACCCCCTGTTGCCCCCGACGCCAACACCTCTTATATCCCCAAACTTCCAGAACAGAACCTAGATCAGGAGTTCCATCGCCGCAAGCCTCTGTAGACACTAAAAACCAATCGGCACCCTGTTCCGGCACCCTGCCAGAGGGGGGGAATCATCACTGGTGGCCATCTTCATCATCCTGTCGCTCTCCATGATGAGGAAGGAGTAGTTCACCCTCGAGGCTGATGGTATGTACCAGTAGATATGTGTTTGATCTCTCTCTCTCCCTCTCTCTCTCTTGTGTTCTTGATTTGGCACGATCTTGATGTACCGCGAGCTTTGCTACTATAGTTGGATCTTATGATGTTTCTCCCCCTCTACCTTCTTATAATGGATTGAGTTTTCCCTTTGAAGTTATCTTATCAGATTGAGTCTTTAAGGTTTGAGAACACTTGATGTATGTCTTGCATGTGCTTATCTATGGTGACAATGGGATATTCACGTGATTCACTTGATGTATGTTTGGTGATCAACTTGCGGGTTCTGTGACCTTGTGAACTTATGCATAGGGGTTGGCACACATTTTCGTATTGACTCTCCGGTAGACACTTTGAGGCACTCTTTGAAGGTCTTTGTGTTGGTTTGAATAGATGAATATGAGATTGTGTGATGCATATCGTATAATCAAACCCGCGGATACTTGTGGCGACATTGGAGTATCTAGGTGACATTAGGGTTTTGGTTGATGTGTGTCTTAAGGTGTTATTTTAGTACGAACTCTAGGGCTGTTCGTGACACTTATAGGAATAGCCCAATATATCGATTAGAAAGAATAACTTTGAGGTGGTTTTGTACCCTACAATAATCTCTTCGTTTGTTCTCCGCTATTAGTGATTTTGGA
Source organism: Triticum dicoccoides (assembly GCF_002162155.2). Classification (NCBI taxonomy): domain Eukaryota; kingdom Viridiplantae; phylum Streptophyta; class Magnoliopsida; order Poales; family Poaceae; genus Triticum; species Triticum dicoccoides. The sequence continues at coordinate 269,818,112 of NC_041381.1, read as the reverse complement.
GTGACTCTTTGTTGCACGTTGAGGGATTGTTATATGACCCAATTATGTTATCATTGTTGAGAGAACTTGCACTAGTGAAAGTATGAACCCTAGGCCATGTTTCGAAGCATTGCAATACAGTTTTCGCTCACTTTTGTTACTTGCTACCTTGCTGTTTTCATATTTTCAAATTACAAAAACCTATATCTACCATCCATACTACACTTGTATCACCATCTCTTCGCCGAACTAGTGCACCTATACAATTTACCATTGTATTGGGTGTGTTGGGGACACAAGAGACTCTTTGTTATTTGGTTGTAGGGTTATTTGAGATAGACCATCTTCATCCTACGCCTCCCACAGATTGATAAACCTTTGGTCATCCACTTGAGGGAAATTTGCTACTGTCCTACAAAACTCTGCACTTGGAGGCCCGACACGAGTCTACAAGAAGAAGGTTGCATAGTAGACATCAGTAGACGAAACGTGCCCCGCGCCTTCACGCCGGGGGCTGGACCAGGGCTAGGTGCAGGATCCCCTGCCTTATCCTCTGCCAGGGCTGCGCTTGATGAATGGTCCGGCACTACCACACACTTGGCCCACTTGGCCCGCTGAGCCAGGTGTAATTCATCTCTGCCAAGACAACAAGGCAAGAATAAATCATCAACCAATTGCAGACTACTTAAACAAGAAGCTTAGTTGTTCTGCTTACTCTAGGTCCACGAGCATGGCGCCTAGCATGTACTCCACAGGTGGCGGGGTCGCTCTGCCCATTTTCAGGGTTAGAGTAGCGAAGCTTCCCGGCAGCTTTGAACTCGTCGGTCGGGCCGAGGTCTCTGGTGGGATCGATCTTTGCGAAGAAGCTGGGCTGGACTGGGGGCTAGGATCAACTCTCGTGACTACACGTCGCTTGGCGGATGCGGTCTTGGCCTCTGACTAGCAAGTGGATTGCCGGTGTACCACCTCTAGCTTGTCACCCTTGGATATGGTTTTCTTCACCCTTTTTATGGCCTACGAGGGAGTGGAGACCACTGGCCCCTGGCTGGTCCGCCTACGAAGGCGTCGACTTGGCCCTGGCCTTGGGGCTTGAGGGCCCATTTCGAGCCTTTCCTCCTCCACCTCCAGCTGCTCTGCTTCCATAGCACCACCTTATTCTTGGGCCCCTACTACCGTGGCATGAGGAATTCTAGCCCCGGCAGGATAAAGCCCGGCGGCCTCCTCTACGTTGTGCTCTCCACTCCCCTCGTTAGAAGAGCCCTCACCTTCAACATCCTCCTCCTCCTCCTCTTCGGGCCTTGTTGCTCTAGCAGCCCGGAGCGCTCTGTCTTCCGCGATCCGCTTCGGAATGAACTCTGCCTCTGCCTTGGAGGTGTGCTTGACAAGGACGTTCTCCACCCTGGAAGCTCTTTCTTCCAAGCGAGAGACCTAGTCCATTTCCGCATCCGGTTTGGGCAGTTGCCAGTCAGTGTCAACTCTGTAGGCATTGCAATCAGGCATCCATTGAAGGATCTGGCTCCGGGCAGAGTTGAGGTGCAGAGGGACAACCTTTGCCGGTAGATGGAACGACTCAAGCCTGCCAAATAGTTGTTCGCACAACCAGCAATGGCCATATATCGACAGATTGTTGACGGGGCCAGGGTGCAGAATCCCCGTATTCCCAAGCAAACCTATCCCTCTTCTGCAGCGGCGCGATGCGGCGTTGGAGGAAATTGGCCCCACATGCTCGACGGTTAGACTGGCAGCTTTAATGCGAGCAATCATGTTCAGCACAAGGCGAAGCATGTTGTTAGTAAGGCCCAACTTACTCCAGTCGCTGCCGCGCGTGACGCATTCAGTCCATGCCGAGCAGAACTCATGGGCATCCTTGGCCTAGATCCAGCACCAATCCGCCCTCTATTCCTCCCACCTACTACGCTGCTGGCCGGGGAGATAATCCCATTCATCCTTCTTGCCCCGGGGAATCCAGCTTATGTTTCTCGAGCGGTGAGATTTGTCTTCTATCCTTGGGATGAAGAAGTGCTTGAGCAAGTCCACATTAGGGGCGACTCCAACAAAGTTCTCGCATAGATGGGCGAAGATTGCCATGCACGCCATTGCATTAGGCGTGAAATCCAGAAGATGGAACCCATACACTGTCATCATGGCACAGAAGAAATTGGAGAAGCAGGAGGTGAGGCCGCATGGGAAGTGTCGGTGTGAAAACCGGCGGATCTCGGGTAGGGGGTCCCGAACTGTGCGTCTAGGCGGATGGTAACAGGAGACAAGGGACACGATGTTTTTACCCAGGTTCGGGCCCTCTCGGTGGAGGTAAAACCCTACTCCTGCTTGATTAATATTGATGATATGGGTTTTACAAGAGTAGATCTACCACGAGATCAGAGAGGCTAAACCCTAGAAGCTAGCCTATGGTATGATTGTTGTTCGTCCTACGGACTAAAACCCTCCGGTTTATATAGACACCGAAGAGGGCTAGGGTTACACAGAGTCGGTTACAATGGTAGGAGATCTACACATCCGTATCGCCAAGCTTGCCTTCCACGCCAAGGAAAGTCCCATCCATACACGGGACGAAGTCTTCAATCTTGTATCTTCATAGTCTAGGAGTCCGGCCAAAGATGATAGTTCGGCTATCCGGACACCCCCTAGTCCAGGACTCCCTCAGTAGCCCCTGAACCAGGCTTCAATGACGACGAGTCCGGCGCGCATATTGTCTTCGGCATTGCAAGGCGGGTTCCTCCTCTGAATACTTCATAGAAGATTTTGAACACAAAGATAGTGTCCGGCTCTGCAAAATAAGTTCCACATACCACCGTAGAGAGAATAATATTTACACAAGTTCAATCTGCTGACGTATTCCGTGGTGTGACATCACACCACGGCCAAGCCTTTATTCGAATCATTTTTACTGTTCCACCTCAGTGCGTTTAGCGAAGTGGTTTCCTTGGCACGTCTTGTCAAAGCAGAGATCGTGTCCCCTTATTCCGGGATTCTCATCAATACGGGCGTGGGTAACCCAACCACGCCCGTTGGCACGCCCCCTCTAGTGAAGGCGAGTCCCAAACGGCCACGGGGAGGGCTCTTGGTATTCAACCTCTTTATAACGAGACCAAGGCCTGCTCCTTTCTTTCAATCTCAATCGAATCCACCCCTCGCCTCGAGTTCCAACACCCAAAGCTCCAGATTCAGGCGCTTCGGACCTTCGACAATGTCCGGCTCTGACCTGCAAGGCCGGTGGATGCCTTCTTCCGTCACGGAAGAAGACGTGCTAAAGCTGAGAGGCGCCAGGTATCTAACTGGCGAAATTTCGCATAGGCTGCCTGCCCCAAGGCAAGTTATTCCTACTCCCGAGCCTGGTGAGAGCGTGGTGTTCGTGTCTCACTTCCTTCGGGGTTTAGGCTTCCCGACGGACCCCTTCGTGAGGGGGCTCATGTTTTATTACGGGCTGGAATTCCACGACTTGGATCCGGAGTCCATCCTCCACATCTCGTCGTTCATTGTCGTGTGCGAAACCTTCCTCCGCATTACCCCTCACTTCGGATTGTGGCTCAAGACCTTCAAAGTGGAGCCGAAGATGATCAAGGGGCAGCAGACAGAGTGCGGAGGGGCGGTTATAAGCAAAAATGCAGACGCTCCATGGCCCGAGGGCTCTTTTCAAGAGGTGCTTGGTTTGTGGCAACAGGAGTGGTTCTACATCACCGCTCCCAGGGGCACCAAATGGGTGGCGCCACCTACCTTCCGCCCGTGTCCTCCACAGCGGCTGGCGTCATGGGTCAACGAAGAGCTCGACTGGGGGCCGTCCAAGGATGTTCCTCTGCTACAGGGCCGTATCCGAGACCTCCAAGAGAGAGAGATCAATCTGGTCATAGTGGCGCAGGTCATGCTGATTCGGCGCCTTCTGCCCTGCAAACGTCGCCCCCTTCGTCTGTGGAGATTTAATCCGGAGGGACCACGAGCTCTCCAACATTTCATGGGCGCGACGCCCGTGGAGATGTATGAACTGTTCTTCGGATCACAAGAGATGTGTCCGGACTTGACCGAGGACGCAGGCGTGAGCTGCAATCGCCCGGATAATCAAGTAAGTAGTCCTGTGCCCGGACATGCTATCCGTACATTTATCATAAACTTGCCCTCTAAAGAGTTGTCCCTTGAACAGGAGTGGATAGCGAAATCAAAACTAATAAGGTGTCCGGCCCCTCTCCCTGAGACCACGCCGGATCCTGTGTTAACCAAGATGCTGGAGGCTGCGCCTTTGGAAGAGGGCAAAGGGGGGGAACAAGGAAACTACTGCCTCCGCGAAGGAGGCTTTCAAAGAAGGGGGGACCGACAATCCCTCCCTCCAGGGGGAGAAGAGGACCGCTTCTGAAGATCCGGAGGCCAAGGCCTCAAAGCGGGGGAAGAAATCTTCACCAGAGGGTCCTGCGCCAGGAGAAGCCCCGGCCGCACTATTTCCCCAAGGGAATCAGCCCTCCAGCGAGCCGTAAGTAGAAAGGGGAGTTTTGTAATAAGGGACATCCCTGTTTTTATTTCTGAAGATAACCGAAGTTTTACCTTGTAGTTCGGATCTCAACCCTTCTCAGCAGAGCTCATCTTCGGGGGATCTTCGTCCGGAGATGATGGAGAGCGAAACGCCTCCATCTGCCGCATCGTCATGCGGGGCGGACGACCCTGAGGTGTCGTCGCGGAGGGTTTCCCCGAGTCCGGCGGGGCCGGAAGGTCTGGCACCAACTGGTGTACGGTCGGAGGAGCTGAAGGATTTGCTCGGGCGAGCGTCTATCTCAGAAGATCACCGTGCATTAATGGGTACGGTGATTGAAAGGATTTCATCCGCTGAGAGCAGATTGCATGAAGCCATCAGAAGTTTACTGACGGGGTTTGAGGTACGCGAAAAATGATATACCTTCTGACAGTTTTGCATATAGAATGCGCCCTGTATAGATAGTAGCCCCTGAGACTCGGTACGTTGTCGAAAGTGACAGCGCGCCGAGGATCATAATCTCAGTTTTAATATGTCGCCTGTCCTATATAGGTGGCGGAGCGTCCGGTGGCCAGCCGGACTGATCAATTTGCCGAACTGAAGCGGCAACTTGACGTGGCGGATGCGGACATCGCGCTTGTCAATAAGCGGCTTGACGAGTCACAAGGTATGCAACTTTCTCCGCGGACACCTGGTAAGGGAGCTTGACGCCCATGCCTTACAACATGTATGCTTTATGCAGATGGTGCCGCTGCTATGGAGAACCTTCGGGCGGAGCTAGCCCGAGTCAAGGAGCAAGCCAAAAAAAGTGATGCGCCTGCCTTGAGGGCGGCCAAGGAGCTAAAAGCCGAACAGGGTGCTCACTGCCGAAGCAGGGAGAAAATGGCCGGGATGGTCGGGAAGTTGAAGAATGCTACCGACCGCTGCGAGTCTCTTGAAAAAGAACACCGAGCGGAGCAAGAGGAACTAAAGAAGGCCACCGCCAAAGCCAAGGATGCCCGCTCCGTGATGAGAGCTATAAAGGAGGAGCTACGTCAAGCCGGGGATATCGCGGCTGGAAAGCCCTTTCTGCTACGGAGGAAGTTCATGGATCCGAAGTATGCTCAGTTGGGCCAGCTGTGGGGTGCGGAGGATGCTTATCTGGATTTGGCGGCGAGTGCCGCAGATGCGGTCGCACACTTCCGAGGCCAAAAGGATCGCGGAATGGAAGAGCTTTTTTGGTCGCAGTTCCATAGTCCAGAGCGTCCGCTTTCATTGACCGATCATTTGGCCGAATGGGCTGAGCTGAATAGGTTGTCCGGACTTGCCATGAAGGATGTCGTGACTCATTTGTGGCCGAAAAGGCCCGAGCCGAAGAGTTATTTTGGCTTGGTGCAGCAGTTCCTTGGTGCGGTGCCGCATATAAATGCGATGAAGCGGTCGGCATCTTGCCCGTGTGCGCGGATGGCTCTTGCCCGTGTCAAAACATACTGCGCAGAGATGAAGGCCACCGACGTTGCATCCCAGGATTCGGACAGAAGCCGAGTACCTGCCGAGCACTATTTTGAGGAAGTCCTGCAGGGCGCTCGTTTAATAGAGACGCAGTGCTCGAAGGATATTATGATCAAATGACATGTATGAGTTGTGAAACGATGTTTCAATATAATATAAGGGCTTTTTATACTTGTGCATTCAAGTATTGAAATACCTCCTGTGTGGCCATTAATGTATATGTGTATATAACCTGAAAGATAGCGGTCTTCGGCTTCAGCCCCCACGCACATAGTGTGGGGGTGTTTGCAAAAAAAGCGCATTTTCACACTTAATCCAACGTCTTGGTCCTGTGAAGGAGGTGATAGCGTAGCAAACTAGGCAACCGGACTATAATGCTTTATCACTTTCACTTAGCCATAGGAGTTCGATGGTGGGGCTACTATATAGCCCCTAGGGGCACCGCGCTCTCTGAATTCGGGGCGCGTATGTGCCTGACCGGGAAACGGTCCTTCATCAAAGCGGAGGAATTCTAAACATTTCGGTGGGTCATCGAGTGGTTGACCAGTCTCAAGCTATATCATGACAGTCAGTTTTCGGCTTTCTCTACTGAGGTGCTCACCAGGCCGAACCGGGGCACAATCGCAGTAGTTCTCCTGGTGTCGCGTTAGCCGATAGAGCGGAATGTAAGTCAGCAAAACACAGGAGCCGGGCAAACCCAACATTTGATCAAAGACATGATTCGGAGCTGATGCATATAAGGCCTAACTCAAGACGCCGAACACTCCCTAAGGTATTCGGTCTTTATGAAAATGGGTAGAACAATGCCCTAAGCCCTAGTGTCCAGGTACGCGCAGAAATTTCTGACGCGGCCGATGCCAAAACGCCAGCCTCCTCCTTGGTTATAGCAAGAAATCGGGGGATGTGTATCAACAAGAGACAGTAAAAAAGGTTTACGCAGGGTCTTAATCTGAAAAGAATCCTTGCAACGGGTCCCTACTGCACGTCTGCGCCTGTGTCTCCGTTGTGCCGTATCCTGGACGGGTGTAGCACGATGTTCATCTGTAAAAGAGAAGAACTTAGTTGGGGAAACAAAGTTCGTACGAAAAATGTATTTTAATATGAACATAGTATGATTCAAAAAATGAATAAAATTGAGCTTTATTGTCTCTTGTTGTACATGGGTGGAGCCCCTTGTAAGGGGGTACGCGGCTGGTAAGCCCCTTGTTTATTTATGCCGGACTCGCCTAACCGTGTCCGGGGTCTGAATGACCTGTTTAGGTGCTTTGATCAGCAAAGCCGGATTAGTGTGTGGCTGTCAAGGCAGTCTCACGTTCTTCCGTATTCCAGGAACACTCGAAGTTTCCCTTTAATGAGATGATGCCGCGTGGACCGGGCATTTTAAGTGTAAGAGATGCGTAATGCGGTATTGCGTTAAAGCGGGCGAAAGCTTCGCGTCCCAATAGTGATTGATAGCTACTTTTAAATGGGGCGATGTGGAAGACTAACTTTTCGTGACTGAAGTTGTCGGATGAGTCGAACACAACTTCTAGTAGTAGAGAGCCAGTACAATGGGCATATGGGCCTGGCATCACTCCTTTAAAGGAAGTGTTGCTATGGCGAATTTTGGTTGGGTCTGTCCCCATTCTGCGGATTGTGTCCTGATATAACAGGTTTAGATCACTGCCGCCGTCCATTAGGACTTGTGTAAATTGTAGTCCGTTGATTATAGGATCTAATATCAAAGCAGTCCATCCTGCGTTCCGAATACTTCCGGAGTAATCCTGATGGTTGAAGGTGATTGGTTTTGACATCCAGTGCCGGGACTCCGCTGGGGTGGACCGTGCGGCGCGTATTTCAATGGGCGCTGCTCTATTTTTCCCTGTTGTCACTTGAAGTGAGTTTACTGTTTTGACCTCTTGTGGGAAATTCTTTTGTTTTCCGGTGCTTCGCTTGTGGGGTTCGTCATCATCCTCACTTGGTGTATCGAGCCCCTTGTGTTCGGCGTTAAGTCGGCCGGACTGTTTGAAGACCCAACAATCTCTGTGGGTATGGTTTGCAGGCTTCCCTGGGGTACTATGGATTTGGCATATCTTGTCCAAGATTTTGTTTAGGTTCGATAGCTCGTCGCTGTTGTCCTTAAGAGGCAGTTTGTTGTTGTTCTGCCGAGAGCTTTTGAATCCGGCGTTAACTACCGTGCTCTTTGGACTGTTTCCCTTGGTCCAGCGCTGGTCCTTGCTGCGTCGTGGTTTCCCATTTCCATCCCTCACCCCGTATGTACTTGGCTCGCTGGTGCTGCATCTTGCCAGCCAGCTATCCTCTCCCGCGCAAAAACGGGTCATGAGGCTTGTTAGTGCGGCCATTGTTCTTGGCTTTTCTTGGCCAAGGTGTCTGGCGAGCCATTCGTCTCGGTCATTGTGTCTGAAAGCTGCTAAGGCTTCGGCGTCCGGACAGTCGACTATTTGGTTCTTTTTGGTGAGGAACCTATTCCAGAATTTGCGGGCTCACTCTCCGGGCTGTTGAGTTATGTGACTTAAATCGTCTGCATCCGGAGGGCGGACATAAGTTCCCTGAAAATTTGCCCGAAACGCATCCGCGAGCTCTTCCCAACTTCCAATAGTGTTTTCAGGGAGGCCTTTAAGCCAATGCCGGTCTGGCCCTTTGAGCTTGAGGGGTAAGTATTTTATGGCGTGGAGGTCATCTCCTCTAGCCATGTGTATGTGCAGGATGTAATCCTCAATCCAGACTCCAGGGTCTGTTGTTCCGTCGTATGCCTCTATGTTTACGGGCTTGAATGCCGCTGGAAATTCATGATCCAGCACCTCATCGGTGAAACATAGGGGGGTGCGGCGCCTCTGTATTTGGGTGTGCCGTGATGTTCGAATACTCGACGTGTTGTATTGCTTTATAGAGCTTGCTTTCTTGGCCCATAGATGGACCTGACTAGGCCATCCTTTTGGTGCGGATCCTTATGCGGATCGCATGCCGGCTTGTGTGCGGCGCCGCTTGCCACTCTATGTTTGCCATGTGGTCGTCTATCTGACCGGGCGACCTCTTTGTTCTTTGATCGTGGGGGCTCTATGGCCTCCTCGTCAAATTCGGGCAGTAGTTTGTGCTTCGGGTAGCTCTTTGTTTGGCGACTATCGCCGTATTTGTCTGCGGTGTTGAGTACTTTGCTCCATCTCATTCTGAGTGCGTCTTCCGCTGTTTTGAGATTCTGCTTCTACTTCTTCAGACTACGTGCAGTGGCGACAAGCCTTTTGTGGAGGTTTTTCTGCTCCAATGATGTGTCCTGCGTGAGATCGTCCGGACTATTATCTTCGCCGGGGACGGATTGTTTATCCAAGTTATCCTATTCGGATGGTTGCTCGAGGGCATGTTCGTCGTCCACCGGTTCGCCCTGCTCTATGGTTGGGTCTGTATGGGTGCTGTCTTTGTCGGGGCGGGACTTTGAGTGGCGCTTACGTTGCCGTTTTGACTGCTTTTCGAGGGAATTATCCTTCGCAGCATCCCGTTGTTCCTCGTTATCACTTCCTTTAGGTGTATCCACCATATATACGTCGTGAGTTGAGGTGGCCTTCCAGTGCCCTGTAGGCGCTGGTTCTTGGTCGTCTCCGGCATCGTCGTCCATACCGTCGATGTCTTCGGAGTCAAAGTCGAGCATGTCGGTTAAATCATCGACGGTGGCTACAAAGTGGGTGGTGGGTGGGCGTTGAATTTCTTCATCATCCGCATCCCAACCTTCCTGACCATAGTCCGGCTAGGGCTCTCCTGATAAAGAGAGAGACTTTAGTGAATTCAGGATGTCGCCAAAGGGCGAGTGCTGAAAGATGTCCGCGGCAGTGAACTCCATAACTGGCGCCCAATCGGATTTGATTGGCAGGGGTGCGGGAGGTTTGGAGTCCGGAGAGGAGTCTGGCACCTCGGAGTCACGGACTTTGCGAAGGACAGGGATGGTGTTCGGCTCAATCGTCATAGCCCCCAAGGTGGTATCCAGCCACCCATCCTCGATCGGCGAAGTCGGCTCCGAGCTAAGGGTCGGAGCGGACACTTGTGCGGCCTCCAGGGCACTGTCCGGCAGCAGAGCTAGGTCATGCCCATCGTGACAGTGCGGCACGCTAGGCTGTGGCTCAAACCCGTCGAAGATCAAGTCTCCGCGGACGTCAGCCGTATAGTTCAAATTTCCAAATCTGACCTGATGGCCAGGGGCGTAGCTTTCAATCTTCTCCAGATGGCCAAGCGAGGTGGCCCACAGTGCAAAGCCGCCGAATATGAAGATCTGTCCGGGGAGAAAAGTCTCACCCTGGACCGCATTGTTGTTGATGATCGAAGGAGCCATCGGGCCTAAAGGTGACGACACAAAGGAACTCTCAATGAAAGCACCAATGTCAGTGTCAAAACCGGCGGATCTCGGTAGGGGGTCCCGAACTATGCGTCTAGGCGGATGGTAACAGGAGACAAGGGACACGATGCTTTTACCCAGGTTCGGGCCGTCTCGGTGGAGGTAAAACCCTACTCCTGCTTGATTAATATTGATGATATGGGTAGTACAAGAGTAGATCTACCACGAGATTAGAGAGGCTAAAACCTAGAAGCTAGCCTATGGTATGATTGTTGTTCGTCCTGCGGACTAAAACCTTCTGGTTTATATAGACACCGGAGAGGGCTAGGGTTACACAGAGTCGGTTACAATGGTAGGAGATCTACATATCCGTATCGCCAAGCTTGCCTTCCACGCCAAGGAAAGTCCCATCCGTACACGGGACGAAGTCTTCAATCTTGTATCTTCATAGTCTAGGAGTCCGGCCAAAGATGATAGTTCGGCTATCCGGACACCCCCTAGTCCAGGACTCCCTCAGGAAGTATGCGCAGAAAAGGCGGTACGAGTTCAACGGAATCGTGGCCCCCTCCGGCAGGACCATGGGCGCTCCATGCCCTTTTGGAACTTTCCTCCCCCACATATATGCGTACCTCGTGATTAAGGTACTGCCATTCAGGCTCGACGGGAAGAAAACCACATCTTCCTATTCCTTCTTGTCCAGCTCCTCCGCCCTTTTCTTCCTCCCCTCTGCCGCGACATCTTTTGCGGTGGTTGTCCGCTTCCCTTTCATGGCGCCCGTCTTTCGTCCCATCTCTTAGGCTCACGGGATGGGCGAAAGATCTAGTAGAGCTTTGGAGGCGGATGTGGGCGGTGGAGGCAGTTGCTTGGCTTTAGGAAGAAGATGAAGGAAGTAGAGGCAGCTACGAATGAGTAGCGCCCCTTCACGGTGCCTTTTTATTGGGAACAGGAGCGGCGGCTGGCTCTTCGCTATCTTTCCTCAGAAAGTTACCATTTTTGCAGGTGCACTACCCATTAACTGCTACTGTACCACGACCCCATGACCTGCGGTAATTACGCAGAGTAGATGTTGGATTGACTAGTCATCATAACAACAAACTGCATGGGCAGCGTTTCCTCGACACGTGTTCGTGCATTGTTTAGGGCCTAACCCCAACGTGCCCAGTGACACATTTGGCTCAGGATCGGGGGCTCCTGTCGGGGTACACAAACAGGGGTGTTTATTCCCCCTACCTTGTGCATGGACAAAGAGCCTCTACCCCGGTAGCCAGGGCTTGACGTAGAATGGCTACCACAAGCATACAAAGCAAGGCCAAGCCAGAGAAGCCACTCTTCGTGAGATCAAGGAGCGCATTAAGAAGAGTAAGACAATGAGATACCACCTTGGGAAGGCCTCCCTTGCCGAGCAGGAGAGGTTGGTCGGGACAAGACTGCCCCGGAGGAAAACCAGGAAACCCCGGCAGGCCTGTCGGGGTCGCCAGGACCAAGAATCCCGCCAAGGCACCACCGCTCCACCGCATAGCAACGCAAGTCGTTAATCGGTGCGGTGTCGAGCCCCCAAGCAGCTAAGTGGCGATTTTACATCACCGTTTGCCATTAATGGATCACATACAGTTTCATCAAAGGGTCTCTGATTGGACTACCGCGTTTGCACCATCCTGAATAGTGTTACCAGCAACCTAGAAAGTATGGGACAGAGCAAGACGATATTATTAAGTTCCATACATAACCATACTTACAGATATATGGTTGAGGAAGGTGTTAAACTAATAAATGGTTAAGGAAGGTGTTAAACTAGGCTTCATTTTTGACATTCCCGCACTAAATCCATGTTGGGAGGATACGTGCATGTCACCTAATGGCAAAGGTTGCCTCTGATATAAGTTGGCAGACTCTGTAGTATCACATGGCCTTTTTAAACCTTCCTCAAACGGATCTCCATTCTTCCTCCTCTAGATTTAGTTAATATGTCGAGCATTATCCCTGATGTCTGTTTCCTCTTGCCCCTAGGTGCTAGTTCAACAACAAACATTGGAAGTGTTAGCGTACATCATACTGTGGGACTACATATAATGAAGCACGCAACTTTTACTTGACTCGAGCAACTACCTTCTTGTTGTCGAATCTGACAAGGTTCTTCTGATCTTGCCAAGTCCTTTTGTGTCAATAATGCTTTGGAAGTAGTGTCAGGTGGCGGTGGAGCTTAGGAACTTGCTGCTACCTGAGTTGCCGAATGAGTAAATCGTGCAGGTGTTGGTACTCTAGAAGAAGATGCTGCAACAACTAGGGTTGTCGTTGCTTGTTTGGTGGAAGCTTTTCATATGCCTTTGAATTGTTTTGCAGCTGGTGTAGCAGGGGATACCGTGTTTGTACATTTATCCATGGACTTCGACCTTATATTGCACTATGTTGGTGCAATGATAGGCCCCTTGTGTTTTGGAGTTTGTTGACATAAACAGTATGGGACTTATATGTTTGCTAGTGCACACTGAGTAATAGGTCCCTGAAGTATCGAGGTGTTTGATACTAACAACAAAGATAATCTCCCTGCGTGGCAGCGAATGTTATCACTGAAGATAAAGCTAACAAGAGTGACCCCTAAAAATTGTTGAAGTTCAAGCAATTGGTTCCGTGCCTGTTCGAAGAATATGACTATGTTCGAGGAAGAATGAAGACAAGATGAAGACGTAGCATTTGTTTCATTGTTCTTCTTCTTTCATTGAGTCATAGGACCACCGTACTATTAGCGTTCAGAGCTTTGATTCTCTGATGCTAAACCCAAAAACCTATGTAAGTTGTAAGAGAAACCTCTTTGGGCTCCGAGCAAATACTTGCCAGCAAAAGACTGTGATCTTCTTCACTGTGAGAGATTTGACTCTGACCAAGGAGTTAGCCTTACTTGTTCCTCAAGTAGTGTTATCGCTGGTCCAAAAATCCGACCGTTGTGAACGTGTCGGTTGGCCATTGGCTGGACCTCGTGTCCACAATTGTCATTTCCCATCCGGGAAGGTTGCGACTATAAATAGCCTCCCGCGTCGGCTTTGTCCGGAGGCTGCTCTGTTTGATACTGAGAAGATTGTTGAGGAACCCACTCTCTGAGATATTTGAGTTTAAAATACACCGAGAGAAAAACCCTAGAGCCAAAGAATTAGATAGTGGCTTAGCATCACTAGAATCAAAGTTTAGTACGCTCCACCTATTAGTCTTGAGAGTTGCAAACCCTCTAGACGGTTAGATGCCAATTTCTTCAGAAACCAAGAGTGATTGTGGTTCTCGAAGAAGTTTGTAAAGGTTCGGAGATCGCCTTCAAGTATCTACCATGAGTGATCAGCATCGGATGACGAATCAATTGTCGAGGAGAATAGGGTGAAGAGAGTTTATCTTTCATGTTAAGTCACAGCCCCTCCAACCAGACGTAGTCCTTGTGCAGAAGGACGAACTGGTCGAACAAATACCTTGTCGCCATCGAGCATCTTCGGTTATCTCTATCACTCATGTTCACCTTCTATGCATTTTCATTCATATGAATTACTTCGATGCATGTCTTAGTTTTTGTTCGTTATTCTGTTCTAGTTCACTATAGTTTGTTTTCATTCATTCCGTTGATGGGTTCTGAGAGATTTAAGTTTTCCGTAGAAAATTTAATACTCCCATTCACCCCCTCTGGTAGACATACTTCGTTCATACACACTATCAGTACCAGTAGAATCTACATAGCTCTTCCGCTACCATTTCTATGTATCCCGAGTACTAACACCATCCCCTACCATTATGTGTTCATTCCTCTTTTTTTTGCCATGTCAAGTCCAGACCACAAGAAAAAAGAATAAAAATTTAGTTCTTCAGAACTAATTGATGAGTGATACGGATGAACTGAACTTTGATGTTAGACAACCGCATGATAGGAGGATGTAATATGTACGAACAATAGGACGGCGTGAGATAATCAGACCTATGATGTGTAAACTAAGCAGAAGGCATTTCAATAAATTACAAGCAATACAATGGAAGGTAGACACCATATGAAAGATGCTACAAATATTGCTTTGCCAAGTTAACGGTCTCTCATCACAACTGGCATTTAAAAAATTAAGCAGTACAAGAAATAAATCATATGCAAGATGCAAACAACATCACACTACCAAGTTAAAGCTATCTCGTCATAAGTGATTGATGCAGGATAGACACAAACAGTACATCGATGTTAGAACATGTAATATAGAGATGTAGTGTATGCAAAATAAGGAACATATGCCATATTTACATGTATAATGTGTAAACTAAGTAGATGTAATTTAATCAAATTAGAAGAAATACAAGCTAGACACCGTATGCAACATGCAGGCAAATATCACACTGCCAAGCTAGACACCATCAGTCCCTGCCTTAATTTTTTTCTTCCTCTTACTTAATTTTATTGCCTTTTCAAGCCAAACCCACAAGAAAAATGAATAAAAATTCACTCTTTAGAACTCATTGATGCAGGATACTGATGAGCACTACTTTAAAGGTAACCGCATGATAGGACAATTGAATGTGTAAGAAAAAAGGACAGCATCGCATATTCATAGCTATGATGTGTAAACTAAGCAGAAGGCATTTTAACAAATTACAAGCAATGAAAGCTAGACACCATATGAAAGATGCAATGAATATCACTCTACCAAGTTAAAATTGTCTCGTCATAAGTGCCATTTCAACAAATTAGAAGTAGTACAAGTTAGAAAAGAATGCAAGATGTAACCTATATCACACGGCCAAGTTAAATGTGTCTGGTGATAAGTGATTGTTGCAGGTTACACAGCAGTAGTACTTTGATGTAAGAACATGGTGTGATAGATATATATTGTATGTTCTAGGCACAAGAACACATGTCTTATTCACAAGTATAATGTGTAAACCAAGCAGATGGAATTCAACAAAATTAGAAGCAATACAAGCTAGACATCATACGTAATATGCAACCACATATAACAGCACCAAGTTAGAGGGAGCACCTATGATGGTTGAGTAGGGGAGATGTGCTCGTCATCAACACAGCTACGTTGAGTGTCTATGCATGTGATGTGTTGCAAATCTTGTTGGGGGATGGCGGATTCAAATCTTTAGAGGCCCTCCATTTTAGTTGGTCAGAAGGAGCACCATTATCCACTGCCTTGCTGATTTCCTTCTGCTTTATTGATTTTGCATTGTCAAGTGAAACCGACAAGAAAAAGCAACAAAGTTCACTCTTCGGAACTCACGCACGCATTATACTGACAATCACTACTTTGGTGTAAGGAAAACACATAATACGAGGATGGAATATGTACGAAAAACAGGATGGCATGGCATGTTCACAACTATTTGTGTAAACTAAACAGAAGCCATTTCAACAAATTAGAAGCAATGCAAGCTAGACACCACATGCAAGATGCAACCAATATGACTCTGCCAAGTTAAAAATGTCCCATCATAAATGGCGTTTCAACAAATTAGAAGCAGTGCATGCTATAAATCATATGAAAGATGCAACCGATATCACACTACATATACTAAAGGTGTCACGTCATAATTGATTGATGCGGCATACAAAAAACAGTAGTTTTATGTAAGGACATGCTTAATAGACAGATGTAGTATGTACCAAAAACAGGAAGGCATGTCACATTAACAGGTATAGTGTATAAACTAAGCAGAATAGCACATGCAATTTAACCATATTAGAAGAATTACAATCTAGACACCATGTGCAAAATGCAACCACATATCACACTACCAAGTTAGAGCAAACACCTGCGGTGGTGGTGTAGGGGAAATGCGGTCATCAACTATAGAGCTACGTTGACTATCTTCATCTAGCCTTATTGTTTCTTGAGAATCATCTGGGGAGGCTGACACTGCATTCTTTTAAAGAGGATCTTTTCTCACAGTAATCCACGAGTTTGACTGTCTCATCATAAGTGATTGATGAGGGATACACAAGAACATTAGTTTGATGTAAGAACATGCTTAATCGACGGATGTAGTAGTATGTACTAAAAACAGGAAGGCATGTCATATTCAAAGGTATAATGCGTAAACTAAGAAGATGCAATTTAACCAAATTGGAAGCAATACAAGCTAGACACTCGGCTGGAGTAGTGAGCACGATCATCAAGGACCTGAGAGTGTGGCGGGAGGTGGCTGCTTCGCCACCACCGTGGATTTTTAGTTGGCTTGCAGGTGATGCTTGCATGTGTTGGGCTCGTCACTAGCTTGACCAGTGCCTTGACTAGCTATTTGGCTTCTGGTGCTCTGCGGTCTTGTACTCTTTGCGGTCATTGCCATGATGTAAAAAAATTCTTTCCTTATCTTAATAAAGATCGACTTCGGCCTTTCGAATACAAGCTAGAACCATATGCGACATGCAACCACACATGACACCGTGAAGTTAAAGCAAGCACCTGGGATGGTGGTTCATGGAGAACGAGATCATCAACTTCAGAGCTACGTTTACTGTCTCCATCTGCTGACACTACACCCTTTAAAGCGCTGAAACGTGTCTTGCTTAGCCGCGAACTAAGCTAGAGCGACTTCTATCTTTTCAACTGTGTATTTATCAACAGTGTGGCAGAGGCTGAAATATCCATGCATAAAAAACAATAGTGAGAGTATGGGTGAAGTGTGTGCAGAACTAGTGCACTATAAAAGTAGCAGATAGAAGGTGGGTAAAAAGTAGATGACAGAAGACATATGATAGTTCTACAACATGCATGGCAAACAAAATTAGATTCTACGATTTTGTAATATGAGCATAGGGATGGCTAGGAAATGCAGGTACTCCTCCAGCACACCACCACATGTGGTCCTATCAAAATAATTATCGACTGAAAATAAATAGGTTAGTCGATATTTTTCTAAACCGTCTGATCTACAAGGAACAAGCACATGGCCCTCGTCTACCTCCTGCCAGTCACTATTGACGATCTTTCTTAAACTGCCAGGGACCACGAGCCCAGACCCCTAGCTCCGTTGCCCCGCCCTCCACTCGATCTCACACCGCCGCCGTGCTTGGAACCGCCCCCGGCCATCCTGTTAAGCCCGGCCGACCTCTAGATCGGGCGCCAGCAGCTCCTATACCCCACATACCCCTAATATGAACACCGAAGCGCTGCTTCCCCGGTGAACAGGCGAACTAGCGCCTCCGTGGGTGGTGCTTCCTTTAATTGGGAATCAACTGACCAAGAACTAAAATCAAGGGGGGCAACAGACCTCTAGCTAAGGGGAAATGGTATATGAGGAGAAACCTTGTGCATCGTGAGTTACTAGGAACATCTAGTACCAAGAAGAAGGTGTAGTAAGAAGCTGTCAACTAGTGTCTTCTGTGGTATGAATATCATGCAAGTAGACACGTAAGATTTGCATGAATAAGGGAAGAGGAGTACCAGTCCGGCTACCAGTGCAATGTACTCCTGATTTTGCGGTGATCTTCTTTGTTTTACCAGGGGACTGATGT
Source organism: Triticum dicoccoides (assembly GCF_002162155.2). Classification (NCBI taxonomy): domain Eukaryota; kingdom Viridiplantae; phylum Streptophyta; class Magnoliopsida; order Poales; family Poaceae; genus Triticum; species Triticum dicoccoides. Next base: position 269,800,370 of record NC_041381.1, on the reverse strand, counting down.
TGTGGAGGACGATGGAGCCTTGGATGAACCCATGGCCAAGTTGTTTGACTGTGTTGCCGTGGCCATCTGCCGGCGGAGGGGAAGCAGATCTGAGGTGGCAAAGGACGATGTAGTGGGAAAAACTTCAATGCGGTGGACGGTGGCGATGTTGGAGCGGCAGCAGTGAGGCACAAGATGGCATGGTTGAACTATCTCAGATACAACACACGTCGGCGTCCTGGAGGTAGCTCGACCTCGGTGCAGTTGCAGTGGATGATGACGTCGGGGTATCGACTCCAGCATGGTGGAGGAGGGCGGCGGTTGATGGGTGCGATGGGGTGGTGGACGGAGGACGTTGAGGTTTCGCAGCATGTGGAGAGGGAGTTTTGGTGCCCATGGAGTATAAATGGGGAATCGGATGGGGGGAGCTAAGGGGGAAGCATGTTTCGGTCTCGGGCATGCTTGTTTGAAATTCGAGGAAGGGATAATTAGATTTATGCCCCTAGTTGTGTCCCACTCGTCTGTTTTACCCCTAATTCCCAAAAGTCACCAGTTCTGTCCAACTCACTTTGCTCCTCTTATGCTTTTGCCCTTTGACTGTTTGACTATCAGTTTGAAAACTTCATAGCTAATTCATACTAAATCAGAAAAATGCAAATAAGATACCAAAATGTTCAGGAAAACATCACCTATATGTAAGTGTCATTTGCATTCATTAAAAAAGTGTTGGAAAGTGCACATCCGAGTTTTAGCTCTTTTGATACCACCATGAATAGTAAACTCTAAAAAAATTCAAAAAAAATCAAAAAAATATGGGGGCAAAGTATGAAAAATGTACTAAGTGCTTGCCAAGTTTCATTAGGGAACGACATTCATGGAAGTCGTGGCAAAATAATGATCTATTTTGGAGTGTTGATTGTTTTTTTTTTGCCGCGGCACCCACGAATGTTATTCCCTGATGAAACTTGGCAGGCACTTAAAACATTTGTCATTCTTTGCCACCAATTCTTTTTTGAATTTTTTTGAACTTTTTTAGATTTCACTATTCATGGTGGTAGCATAAGAGCTAAAACTCGGATGGGCACTTTCCAACACTTTTTTCATGAATGCAAATGACACTGACATATAGGTGATGTTTTTCTGAACATTTTGGTATCTTATTTGTATTTTTCTTATTTAGTATGAATTAGTTATGAAGTTTTCAAACTGACAGTCAAACGGTCAAAGGGCAAAAGCATAAGAGGAGCAAAGTGACTTGGACAGAACCGGTGACTTTTGGGAATTAGGGGTGAAACAGACGAGTGGGACACAACTAGGGGCATAAATCTAATTATCCCTTCGAGGAAACTACAAACTTTGCCCCCTCTTAAATTTTGGACCTACTGTTGGTCGGGGGTTGGACGGTAATCCCAGGTGTCCCAAACAGTGGGCGAGAGCGATTTCTACCAAGTGCATGTGTGTTTAGGCGGCCATGGTGTATGAATGCTTTTCGGAAGCGGTTGCATGGCGTCTAGATGAAGTTACAGATTTACCCCAGTTTAGACCTTTGGACATCGGGCCGGTAGGTTTCATGGGTCAGAGTTAGAATATTAATTTCCTTCTACCAAACATTGATCTCACGCTGTTTCAGGCGAGTAGAGGCTCTTTTCGCGCTTCGTTCAAAACTTTGAAACGGATGCATTCATGTTTAGAATACTCTTGAACTTTTAGGATTAACCTAAATAGACAGCTTAAATTTGACCTTGTATGTTTGAAAACCTCATCAAATTATGCGCTTCTTTTTGAAATTTTGACTTTTGAAAATCCTGTAACTAGGATTATTTTGGAATGTACGAGGTAAATTTGAATCTATTTTGTACACGACGATATATGCTATTGTGTTCAAAAGCATAGCAAAGATTGATGCCCCCTTAATTTAGGTATGATTTACAAATTCCATGATCTCGAATTCAAATAATTGAATGGACTTCATGTTGAATTCGAATATTTTAAAACACCTTAATTTGACTTGAAATGTATGCTAGTTCCTAGCTAGCTATTTAGAATGTTCACTTTCTATCTTTTGTATATTTAATGTGCTTTACACACACAACATAAACTATACTTACATTTATATTTGAATTGCTTAAGCAATGTATTGTGTGGACTTCAAAATACTAACTCTATGGATCAATTATATGGAATAATAACATAGACATGCTCAAATTTGATAGAATATGTATGCTTGATGGACCAATGACCGTTCCTTACGCAAATTGCAAATATCATGATCCCATCCAAATATTTGGATACAATTTATATTTTTAATCAATGTGCACATCAGTCTTTTACGTGTAGATTCACTCTCCATAGGCCCCTCCTCACACATGCGCTAACTTTCTATCTCACACATACGCGCACACGGTGTATATCCATCGACAATCTCTCACACATGCTCACACACTCTCTCCCGAGGTGTCTTTCTCACACATTCTCTCTATATCACCCCCCCCTCTCACAACCATTTACGATTGTTTTCACTAACCTTTGTCACAAGTAGTCCCTATCGACCCTTTCTCTATACTTCGACCTGCCTACGTGTCTCTCACACGCACATTATGATGCGGAGCATCCTATGGTCATCTCCATGGACCTACCGATGTCTCACCAAGCGACAAGTGGACCAATGATATGAGCACGTGCAAGAGCTCTCGAGACCGAGGTGACACCTTAGTGACATTCCATCTGACCCACTTGAGACAGGGCTACTACCTAAAGCCTGAATGCTATGTGTGCTTAGGTACCAACAAGACTCTCTCGGAGATGCTCGTGAAGACGGACAAGTCTCCCAATACATGGATGAAGAGGAATGACAAAAGGAACCGATGATAGCTCTCGGGACTCGGACATACGGCCCCAACCTCGGACATTCGGCCCCTGAAGGTGACAATAGCAGCAGCCCAGCAGCCGACATGCTACAGGGCCCAGACATCAGACCAGACCCTGGACATCTGGTGCTAGCCTAGAAATCCGGCCCTTCGTCATAGAACGACACCAAAGCCAGCCCCCGCCAACCCGGACATCCGGCCCCGGAAATCTACCCGTCGTGAGCCGCCAGACATCCGACACTCAGCCCAGAAATCCGACTTTACCTGACTAGAGAACACCTAAAGATGGACCCTGCCAGCCCGGACATCCGGCCCCATGCCCCAGACATCCGGCACCTCCAAGAAGCCCCGGACATCCGGCCCGACGCCCAGACATCCGGCTTCCCCCGCCTGCGCGCAGTGTATCTAGGCCGAAGCCCATGTACTCCTTCGCCCCCTAGACTATATACACTCATCCACCTACATTTTAGGGTCAACATTGTGATAGCTCATCTTGGAGATAGAGCTTTGCTCATCCACTTACCTCTACTCCTTTGGAGACCAAGGCCTCCTCAAGGAGAAGATCCCCCAAGTGGATTCAACAGGTGTTGATGGAGAAGATCCCCCTAGTGGATGCAAGACCTCTCTCCTCACTGATTGGGATGAAGTAGTTGTTGTTTGTATCGTCCTTTGTTGGATTTGGATCGTGTATCTCTCCTTGTGTACTTGGATCTAGCACATGTGTAATAGAATCTCATTGATTTAAGTGTTTCCTCTCGTGTTTCCTCTTTTGTTCATCGTGTTCTTCGGGAATCCCCCTCCAAATCGTGAAAGATCAGCCCCTAGGGTTCCACCCTACATCATCTTGGTATCATGGGCCACTTTGATCACGATTTTGGAGGCTCCCCCTTTGATGGAGTCTGGACTAGGGAGAACTCAGGCTGCCGGCCTCTCTCTCATGGGCCAGAGAGGTGGGCCCCACTAGGACTAGTACACGGTGACTCCATGTCCGGACAGTAGATCCTTGAAGCCTTGGTGTGTACTCCAAGTCAAGATTAGAAGATAGGCATGTTTATTCCCTCCTCGTAACCGACCATGTGTAACCCTAGTACCCCTGGTGTCTACATAAACCAGAGGGTTTAGTCTATAGACGCTACAACAACAATCATCATCCTACTAGCCTAGGGTTTAGTTCATCTGATCTCGTGGTAGTTTGACTTTGTAATCATCCTATACACTTTAATATAATCAAGAAGGATATAGGGTTCTAGCTCTTCGAGAGGGCCCGAACCTGGGTAAACATCGTGTCCCTCATCCCTTGTTCCCCATTGATCCAAGATCCACAGCTCGGGACCCCCTACCCAAGATCCGCTGGTTTTGACACCGACATTGGTGCTTTCATTGAGAATTCCGTTGTTGGATCGCCGAAGGATCGATGGCTTGACTGATCATCGGAGACGGCATCAACACGGGGGACAGCTTTGTCCCCAGCCAGCTTTTTGTGTTCGGCAACACCGTTCTGCATGCAACTCGACCGGTCATCTCGACCAAGTCGATAGTTTATCTCCTGAGCACTGGATCAAGTTCGGTAACCTAGAGTATGTCACTGACACTCGGGGTGATCTAATCTTCAATGGCTTCTCAGCCTTATCTGATGCACCTGAAAAACCCAAAGCATCGACTTGGGGACCTCTTCCCAATCCGATCTTTGGGTTGGCCCTTACCTCGCACTCGGCTTCCAGCCTGGAGGCGACCACTGTGTCCGAAGACCCAGAGTCAACCCCTGCCGGACTCACCCTATTTACCGCGTATCTGGCTTTGAACCTTGACGCTAGTTCGGCGTCCGAAGACCAGGAGTCAACCCTGGCCGGACTCACCCTTCACCCCACCATCACGCCGGAGGTCAACTCCGAAGAAATCTCATATGCCAATCCGGCTAGTCTCGCCCTGCTAAACAAGGCGCTAGAACAGATCCAGATGATGAATATCGCGGATGGCCCATCTGCGACCTACGCTCAGCGGAGCCTCGAGGCGGGCCACAAGGAATTTATGTCCCACCCACCACCCACTTAGTAGCCAGTGTTGAAGATTTAACCGATATGCTGGACTACCCCTCTAAGGAGGCCAAAGACATGGACGAAGATGTCAAAGCCATGGCCTACACTGATAAAGCCCCTCCCATCACCGGCAGATGGACGACCACCTCCACCTATGATGTTTACATGGTGGACACCCCAAGCACAATGGTGATGATGCTAGTAACTGTGACGGCACTCCAAGGAGAGATAGCAACAAGCCCAGCGAGGAGCCGCCCAAACGGTGGAGACAGCTCCGATGATTTAAGGGGCACCGAGGCAGGGAAAGTAATTGCCTGTATCTGCATTGGAATTTCACCTAAGAGGAGAGGATGATGCAGCACAACAATGGTAAGTATTTCCCTCAGTTATGAAACCAAGGTTATCAATCCAGTAGGAGAACCAAGCAACACTATGTAAACAGTACATGCACACAAAGAACAAATGCTTGCAACCCAACGTGTATGACGGGTTGTCAATCCCTCCTAGGTAACGGCGAAAGAAATGACACCAATTTGCAAGAATAAGAACATCATTTATCCTTCCTAAGGTTTTTTAATAGTAGAATCCGCCAAGTGCAAATTAAGAGAACATTCTTCCAACTTGGTAAAACCTAGCACATCACAAAGAGATCTCAGAATAGTGGAAACACTAGCACCCAAATAACATAAAGCAAAGCACTCATAATTATTAATCTTGACTTTAATGGTAGGTTCCCATTCATCATGTAATTTTCTCGGAGTTGAAATCTCTAATTCCAACTTTTCTTCTAAAGCTTTATTTTGTTCATAGGCATTGGGTGAATTCATCATGGATTGCAACAAAGAAATACATTGAATCAAAGACCAACTATCATAATTATAATCTTTGTAATCCAAAAGAGTGGGCACGTCACTAGTTAAAGTTTGGACCTCTCCAAACCCACTTTAATCAATTTTTTCAAAAAGATTTTCACCCTCCACATTATGGGGACGCCTTCTAGCTAAAGTTGACTCTTCTCAGTCCCTTTATCATCAAGTTTAATATTGCTAAACAAGGAATCAATAGAAGAAACACCAATCTTTTTAAGATCATCATTATGGTGAATGTAATCGGTCGAAAACGCTCTTTCTAAAAATTCTATTTTAGCTCTAAGCATAGCGGTTCGCTTTTTTACTTTCAATCATAGAAACATATAAAGCTTTAATTGATTCATTGACATCAACTTTGGGTGGAAATATTTTAATCTTGAGATTTTCTACATCATGTGAATTCTATCAATGCTTCTAGACATATCATCAAGTTTACTAAAATTTTCTTCTATTATAGTATTAAAATCTTTTTTAGCATTGATAAATTATTTAATATTACTCTCAAGATCAGAGGGGTTCCTATTATTACTGTAAGAAGAATTACCATAGGAATTTCCATAATTATTAGAGTAATTTCCAGGAAAAGTCCTAGGATTAAAATTACCTCTATAAGCATTGTAATTAAAATTGTTTCACGAGACAAAATTCACATTTGCGGGATCACTATTTTTCTCAATCAAAGTAGATGAAGGGACATCATTAAGATCAATAGGAGCATTTTTACTAGCAACCAATTTCATACAAGCATCAACTCTTTCACTCAGAGTACTAATTTCTTCAAACAAATTAACTTTTTTACAAATAGGTGCTCTTTCGGTATGCCATTGTGAATAATTTGCCATCATATTATCTAACAATTTAGTGCTTCACCCAAAGTAATTTACATAGAAGTACCACCTGCGGCGGAATCTAAAAGATTTCTAGAAACAAAATTCAATCCCGCATAAATTTTTTGTATAATCATCCAAAGATTTAAACCATGAGTAGGACAATTTCTTAGCATTAATTTCATTCTTTCCCAATATTGCGCAACATATTCATGCTCAAGTTGCTTAAAATTCATGATTTGATTTCTAAGGGAAATAATTTTCGTGGGCAGAAAATATTTTGTAATAAAAGCACCTTTGCACTTATCCCAAGAATCGATACTATTGCGAGGCAAAGAAGAAAACAAATTTTTGCAAGATCTCACAAAAAAGAAGGAAAGAATTTTAATTACATAATATCATTGTCCACATCTTTTTTCTTTTGCATATCACACAATTCTACGAAAGTGTTTAGATGGGACGCGCCATCCTCATTAGGAGTGCAGGAAAAAAGATACAACAAAGCGGCATTAATATCATAAGACTCCACACTAACGGCGGGAGGAGCAATCGGAGTACTAATAAAATCATTATTATTTGTATTGGAAAAATCACACAGTTTGGTATTTTCTTGAGACATCATGACTATGCAAACAAGATCTCATGCAAACAAGAGATCACATGGCGAAAAAGGCAAACAAAAAAGAAGGAAAATATTTTTGTGCTTTTCGCAAAAACATTTTAGAAGTGGGGGAGATGAAAATGAGAGCAAAATGGAAAATAATGTAAATTGCAAGGAGATGAGATTCGTGATTAGGAACCTGATAAATGTTGATGATGTCTGTGACGCCCCCGATTCAATCGTACACTAATCATGCACGCAAATGTGTACGATCAAAATCAGGGACTCACGGGAAGATATCACAACACAACTCTACAAATAAAATAAGTCATACAAGCATCATAATACAAGCCAGGGGCCTCGAGGGCTCGAATACAAGTGCTCGATCATAGACGAGTCAGCGGAAGCAACAATAACTGAGTACAGACATAAGTTAAACAAGTTGCCTTAAGAAGGCTAGCACAAACTGGGATACAGATCGAAAGAGGCGCAGGCCTCCTGCCTGGGATCCTCCTAAACTACTCCAGGTCGTCGTCAGCGGGCAGCACGTAGTAGTAGGCACCTCCGGTGTAGTAGGGGTCGTCGTCGACGGTGGCGTCTGGCTCCTGGACTCCAGCATCTGGTTGCGACAACCAGGTAGAAGGGAAAAGGGAAAAGAGGGAGAAAAGCAACCGTGAGTACTCATCCAAAGTACTCGCAAGCAAGGAGCTACACTACATATGCATGGGTATATGTGTAAGGAGGCCATATCGGTGGACTGAACTGCAGAATGCTAGAAGAAGAGGGGGATAGCTAATCCTGTCGAAGACTACGCTTCTGGTAGCCTCCGTCTTGCAGCATATAGAAGAGAGTAGATTGTAGTCCTCCAAGTAGCATCTCCAAGTAGCATATCCAGGTAGCATCTCCAGTAGCATC
>NC_041381.1:269788810-269789190 GCF_002162155.2 Triticum dicoccoides | reverse complement strand
TAATTACTTACGATTTATTTGATACAACCCAAACATTTTAGTTTTAATTTTTGAAAACTTTTGTTGTCTGCCTGATTTTAAATTGAAATCAAATCGGTTTCGAACTAATGCGAGATTAACCATAGTAATCGAGGTGACGTGGCATCATTAGTGGAGGATTACTGTAGCGTAACTATCCGGGCGTCACAATTCTCCTCCACTACAAGAAATCTCGTCCCGAGATTTAAGAGGGGTGTAAGGGGGGGGGGAAGTTCTGGTTATGAAGTCTAACAGATCTTCTCATCTTTGGTTGATCTTTCGAAGAGGTTGATCCCTTTCGTTGATGTCTTCATTTCACTGCTTCAAGTCACCATGATCAATTTGTCATCCTTTCTTCGGGA
>NC_041381.1:269787245-269788485 GCF_002162155.2 Triticum dicoccoides | reverse complement strand
TTACAAGGGAAAATCTTCTGGGGGTTTCCCAAGTATGAACATATGAGTATCTCTCGAGTTGAACAAATGAAACACATCGAGAGCAAAGTAAGACGGTGCAATAAGAAGTTTCAAGCGAATAGGCAGTCGTTCATTGCCTGAAACAGAGTGTGAATGGGGGTTCAGAGCAACGGGGATACGCATTGCGTCTGATACCAGAATAGATCACTAGGAAGGTGGCTCGTGATCTTTCATACGAAACCAAGCGTGAGGATTAACTTTAGTAATAGGGGTGCAGGAGAGTCAGGTTTCGATCCTGTGGAACTGTGGGTTATGGGCCCACCATGTGGTTGAAAGTAGGAAGGGGGCCGACATTTTGCACGGTCATGATAGTAAGGTGTGTCAAAGGGTAGCCTGTCAGATATGTCAGCAACAACATCGATACCAAGGGCGAGGGACGAAGAGAACCGTTTTCCTGCTCGTTGAACGAGGCGGACCAATAGGCAAGGTTCTTGTCCATCGGTGGTTACCGGAATGTCATCAACAATAGTAATAGGGTCTTACTGACAGAGTTGTACACCGAGGGGTTTACATAAGCAGGAGAACATTACTGCTTAGATCATATAGATCACAAGAAAGGTTAAACAAAACAATGGAAAGGAAAAGGTGATCATCAGATCAAATAGAACAATGGAATGGAAAATGTTTATACACCTATTTCAGGGGTATATCCTTCCCAAGGACAAGCAGAACATGATAACCATGACATGATATTAAGTAGAAAAGCCTCTAGGTGAGGGGAGAGAAATTTTCATGACATTATCCATACAACGGTGTTTGGATAATTGAGCAAGAAACATTTAGCATTGGGCTTCGGATGTTCTTGTTGAAAATCAGAGTATCGCAGACATGCTTCGAGATAGCATTGACATGGCCTTCAGGTGAAGATCAGACTTTGGAATCACGAAGGATCCATTTGGAATAACTTGTAGAATAAGTCTTACAATTTCCTCATGGATGAATGGATAACCTTGCTGAAAAGGAATCTATATTGATAGGTCCTCCAGCCGGGGGGGGGGGTGCTAGGCATGACGTCATGTTAGCGGGTCATCAAAGGATCAACATCATAACTCTTGGAAAGGTGTCCCAACCAGCATATCTGACCGAGAGTCAGATCTGATTGGTGTTTGGATACCTCAGGCTCAGGATGCCTGAGAAGAAAAGGTGCGACACAAAGTAATGAGGTGACATCGTAAGATTC
>NC_041381.1:269785302-269786645 GCF_002162155.2 Triticum dicoccoides | reverse complement strand
GGGGGGAGTGTCGGTGGCGGTGGGTTGGACGAGGGGGAGTGGGGGTTTAAGGGAGTGGGGTGTGGGGTGGGCCGGCCGGGGCCTGGTGGTGGCCCAGTTGGGCCTGTGGTCAGCTGGGCTTAAGCCCGGGGGGTTTCTCTCTTTTTCCTTTTTTGTTCTTTGTTAGTTTTGTTTTCTGTTTTTATATTTTCTTTCCTTTTATTTTTATTTGTAGTTTCATTGATCTTTAGTTTTATAAAAATTACCACTAGTGCCTAAATTTGTATTTATCAACAAACTACTGTGAGATTAATTATTAACCCATAATAAAATAGTTTTAGCATTTTATAATTTCAATAGGCATTTTTTTAATTGTTTTCACTACTGTTTTAATTGTTTTAGAGCCTTTAAACATTTTATCAAAGTTTGGTTTCTCCACCGTAATTACTTACGATTTATTTGATACAACCCAAACATTTTAGTTTTAATTTTTGAAAACTTTTGTTGTCTGCCTGATTTTAAATTGAAATCAAATCGGTTTCGAACTAATGCGAGATTAACCATAGTAATCGAGGTGACGTGGCATCATTAGTGGAGGATTACTGTAGCGTAACTATCCGGGCGTCACAATTCTCCTCCACTACAAGAAATCTCGTCCCGAGATTTAAGAGGGGTGTAAGGGGGGGGGGAAGTTCTGGTTATGAAGTCTAACAGATCTTCTCATCTTTGGTTGATCTTTCGAAGAGGTTGATCCCTTTCGTTGATGTCTTCATTTCACTGCTTCAAGTCACCATGATCAATTTGTCATCCTTTCTTCGGGATCTCCATCGTACTTACGAATAGGTAAGGGGCAGCTCTACGACGATAGGATGTTACAAGGGAAAATCTTCTGGGGGTTTCCCAAGTATGAACATATGAGTATCTCTCGAGTTGAACAAATGAAACACATCGAGAGCAAAGTAAGACGGTGCAATAAGAAGTTTCAAGCGAATAGGCAGTCGTTCATTGCCTGAAACAGAGTGTGAATGGGGGTTCAGAGCAACGGGGATACGCATTGCGTCTGATACCAGAATAGATCACTAGGAAGGTGGCTCGTGATCTTTCATACGAAACCAAGCGTGAGGATTAACTTTAGTAATAGGGGTGCAGGAGAGTCAGGTTTCGATCCTGTGGAACTGTGGGTTATGGGCCCACCATGTGGTTGAAAGTAGGAAGGGGGCCGACATTTTGCACGGTCATGATAGTAAGGTGTGTCAAAGGGTAGCCTGTCAGATATGTCAGCAACAACATCGATACCAAGGGCGAGGGACGAAGAGAACCGTTTTCCTGCTCGTTGAACGAGGCGGACCAATAGGCAAGGTTCT
>NC_041381.1:269747705-269779119 GCF_002162155.2 Triticum dicoccoides | reverse complement strand
AGTGTCGGTGGCGGTGGGTTGGACCGAGGGGGAGTGGGGGTTTAAGGGAGTGGGGTGTGGGGTGGGCCGGCCGGGGCCTGGTGGTGGCCCAGTTGGGCCTGTGGTCAGCTGGGCCGAAGCCCGGGGGGGTTTCTCTCTTTTTCCTTTTTTGTTCTTTGTTAGTTTTGTTTTCTGTTTTTATATTTTCTTTCCTTTTATTTTTATTTGTAGTTTCATTGATCTTTAGTTTTATAAAAATTACCACTAGTGCCTAAATTTGTATTTATCAACAAACTACTATGAGATTAATTATTAACCCATAATAAAATAGTTTTAGCATTTTATAATTTCAATAGGCATTTTTTTAATTGTTTTCACTACTGTTTTAATTGTTTTAGAGCCTTTAAACATTTTATCAAAGTTTGGTTTCTCCACCATAATTACTTACGATTTATTTGATACAACCCAAACATTTTAGTTTTAATTTTTGAAAACTTTTGTTGTCTGCCTGATTTTAAATTGAAATCAAATCGGTTTCGAACTAATGCGAGATTAACCATAGTAATCGAGGTGACGTGGCATCATTAGTGGAGGATTACTGTAGCGTAACTATCCGGGCGTCACAATGTCTCCCTAGCAGCGGCGCTAGAAATTCTTCCTGATTGCTTGTATCTGCGTTGATATTTCCCTAACGATGAGAGGATGATGCAGCATAGCAACAGTAAGTATTTCCCTCAGTTATGAAACCAAGGTTATCAATCCAGTAGGAGAGCCAAGCAACAGTATGTAAACAGTACCTTCACACAAAGAACAAATACTTGCAACCCAATGTGTAAGAGGGGTTGTCAATCCCTCCTCGGTATTGAGATAGATTAAATTGTATGAGATTTGATAAATAGATCTGACAAAAGCACAAAATAAAATAAAGAAAGAAAAAGTGCAGCAAGGTAATTTTGGGTTTTGGAATAATAGATCTGAAAATAATATGATAGGAAATAGACCCGGGGGCCGTAGATTTCACTAGTGGCTTCTCTTGAGAAAATAGCATACGGTGGGTAAACAAATTATTGTTGGGCAATCGATAGAAAAGCAAATAATCATGACGATATCCAAGGGAATGATCATGTATATAGGCATTCGTCCAAGATTAGTATACCAACTCCTCCCTGCAGCTCCTACAATTACTGCACACATCGACTGCTATCCAGCATGCATCTAGTGTATTAAGTTCATGGAAAAACAAAGTAATGCAATAAAAATGATGACATGATGTAGACAAGATCTATTCATGTTGGAATAGACCCCATCTTTTTATCCTTAATAGCAACGATACATGCGTGCCTTGCAACCCCTTCTGTCATTGGGTGAGGACACCGCAAGATCGAACCCATCACAAAGCACATCTTCCCATTGCAAGAATAATCAATCTAGTTGGCCAAACCAAATCAAAGTTTCGGAGAAGAAATACGAGGCTATAATAATCATGCATATAAGAGATCAAAGAAGACTCAAATAATATTCATAGATAGAACTGATCATACTCGCAATTCATCAGATCCCACACTGCAAAAAGTCATTACACCAAATAGATCCAAGAACATCGAGGAGAACATTGTATTGAGAACCAAAAGAGAGAAGAAGCCATATAGCTACTGCCTACGGACCCGTAGGTCTATGAAAAACTACTCAGGCATCATCGGAGGAGCACCAATGAGAATGAAGAACCCCTCTCTGATTGTGTTCCCCTCCAGCTAGGGCTCTAGATTGGATCTCGTGGTTCTGGAACTTGCGGCAGCTAGAATTTGTTTTTGTTCACTCCCATAGGTTTTCTGGAATATTTGGGTATTTTATAGAGCTGAGAGGCAGTGGAAAGGACTCCCATGGGCCCCACTACCCACAAGGGCACACCTGGGGCCTCTGACGCGCCTTGGTGTCTTGTGGGCCCCACGGGCCTCCCCTCGGGCAGTTCCTTGGCTCCCAAGTTCTCTTTTGGACAGAAAAAATCTTTAAAAAGTTTTGCTGTGTTTGGACTCCGTTTGAAATGGATATTCTGCGAAGTGAAAAACAAGCAAAAAACAGCAACTGGCACTAGGCACTATGTTAGTAGGTTAGTCCCAAAAAATGATATAAAGTTGCTATGAAATGAATATAAACGTTCAAGAATGATAGTATAACAGCACGAAAAAATCAAAAATTATAGATACATTGGAGACATATTAAAAACTACACAGGCATCAGGAAAAATGACACACCGGACAATATGTAAGACCTCGGTAACCCCACGTCCTGCGAGGAACAACTTGATGACTCGGAGGAGCGCGAGGACCAATTTAATCCCGAGGACCTCAATGACTCTGAGGACACTAACTACCTCCCCCTCTCCGAAAAGGAGGTCAGCCTTGGAGCCAAGGATTTCATCATCCCCGAGGATCCATTGGACCAAGAGAGGTTTAAACGACAACTTATTGCCACCGCACAAAGCTTGAAGAAAAACAAGCAACAAGTAAAAGCCGAACAAGACACCCTCAACGACAGGTGGACAAAATTCCTAGCTGCTAAAGAAGGGCACGGCTATGAGCAGCAAACCAAAAGCTACCCCAAGCGGAAATTGCTACCACAATTCAACAACGAGGCCCTTGAGCCCACATCACCAAGATACACTCAGGCAGATCAGCCATACCGCCCCCCTCGAGGACGGGACAAGCCGACTGGGCAGGCCGAATACACACCCGCTCCTCCTCGTCGAAGAGACAAGGAGCCGGTGCTGCCAGAATACGAATACGACCAACAGTGTGACCTGGATGCTAGAACAGGTCAGGCAAGATCCATCTACGGATCCAAAGGATACCTTCCCGCTATATGGGACGGATACCAACCTTGGCTCGACCACAATGATAGAGCTCGGGAGCAGCACCGGGCCCGGATGGCAGACGAACTCCGATGCGACATGGCCCGAGTCAGGGGCGCCGCTCACCCGATGTGTTTCACAGACGACGTGATGCAGCACCAGTTCCCTGAAAGGTTTAAACCCATAAACATCGAACTATACAATGGGACTACAAACCCGGCCGTATGGATCAAAGATTTCCTTCTCCACATCCATATGGATCGAGGAGATAACCTCCACGCCATAAATTACATGTCGTTAAAGCTCAAAGTACCAGCCAGACATTGGTTGAATAGCCTCCCTGAAAACTCCATAGGGAGTTGGGAAGAGCTCGATGATGCTTTTGCCAACTTTCAAGGCACTTATGTTCAAACCCCGTATGTCGATGACCTTAGCCATGTGGTCCAACAACCCAGTAAGTCAGCCCGACAGTTCTGGAATCGGTTTTTGACCAACAAGAACCAGATCGTCGACTGTCCGGACGCCGAAGCAATACCTGCATTCAAGCATAGTATCCGGGGCGAATGGCTCGCTTGCCAGCTCGGCAAAGATAAGCCAAGAACATGTCGGTGCTCACCTCTCTTATGACCCGCTTTTCTATGAGGGAAAGATAGCTAGTTGGCTCGTAGAAGCAGCAACCCCGAGGAGCCCGGTACTTCAGAAGTTCGGGATGGCAACGGGAAGCCACGACAGAAAAAAAGCAAGCATGGACACAACGGCACCGATGCCGATGACACTGCAGTGAATGCCAGATTTTGCAACTCCAAAACAGGACCGCGGAAGAAGCCCTCTAAAGGGAACCAGGATCGACCCATCAAGTTGGACATAATCTTGGATAGGCCCTGCCAAATCCATGGCACCTATGACAAGCTTGCCAACCACACCAAACGTAACTGTTGGGTGATCAAATAGGTCGGCAAACTCACAACCAAGGACACAAGCAAAAGCCCTGCAGCGAGGATGATGAGGAACCTCGCAGGCCAAACAATGGAGGCCAGAAAAAATCCCTCCTGAGGTTAAGATGGTGAATATGATCTACGCCACACATATACCCAAGAAGGAGAGGAAACGCGATGATGCGGAGCATCCTAAGGTCATCCCCATGGACCTACCTACATCTCCCATAACACCACTTGGACCTATAACAAGATCTCGAGCAAAGGCTATCGAAGATAAAGTGAGCTCGCTCCTCTCCGAACTTATACATTCTTCATGCGAGACATGGCTACTACCTCAAGCGAAAACCCTATGTGTGATTAGGTACTTGGAGGAGATCCATGGGGCAACTACATCCAATAGACAAAACAACGAGGACACCTAGTACAAGAACTAGGAAGAAGAGCTGCCAGGAGCCTACAGCCACTGGATGACCGGCCAGGACCGGACGTCCGACGCCTGGAGCGTCAACCAGCCAGCACAAGCCCCAGCCTGTGTGCGCTACAATGGCCGGACGACCGACACAGACCGGACATCTGACACACCCTAATGGCCGGATGACTGAGCCCCTCCGGACATCCGGTGTCACCCACCAGAAGGGAAATTATCAGAAGTCCGAGACCTCTAGACGACCGATGACCGGACGATCGACTGCCTCTGGGAATCCGACGCCATCTGATCAGAGCCAAAATACCGGACGCCCGACACCTATCAGACGAGCGGACCATTGCAAGCCTCCGGATGTCCTGTAGTTGTCGGACGACTGACGCCTGTGTGCGCACAGTGTGTTGGGCCGAGGCCCATGTACCCCTTCGGGACCCTAGACTCCTCCTCCTCCCTCTTTCTAGGGTTAGCATAGGTTTAGGTCATTTGAGAGATAGAGCTTTCCTCATCCATTCGGTTCTACTCCACCGAGAGACCACAGCCTCTACGGAGAAGATCCATAGATTGGATTCAAGACCCCTCAAGACCTCCTCCCGGAGAAGAACTCGCTATCGCTTGTATCATCCTTTGTTGCATTTGCATCTTATATCACTCTTTATGTTCATGGATATAGCACATGTGTGATATCTCCCATTGATTTGAGTGTTTCCCCTTGTGTCCTTCATAGGATCCACTCCATTTCGTGAAAGATCGGCCTTAGGGTTTCCACCCTACATCATCTTGGTATCATGAGCCAAGGTTGATCATGAATTTGGAGCCCCTACCCTTGATTTTGTCCTATATTTTGAAAATCCCCACAAAAATAGCCCCAATTTTTTTTGTAATTTGTTGGTTTTGATGAAGTTTTATTGGATTTGATCCATGGATTTGCTTTGCCACGAGTGGATCTAGCTTTTCCCCATCATCCCCACCATTTCCATCCATAAATTTGTCCAATTATGCCCAAATTTTGCCCCTCCATCATGAACCCTAGAAGTTCATCTCGTGCGCGAAATCACCCAGGCACCAGACGACCGACATTCTCCGGACGTCCGACAACCGCCGGTCATCTGGCCACCACCGGACGTCCGATGAACCCTGACGAAACTGAAATTTATTCAGCCCCGCTGCTCCACTTCCACTTCTGCATATGCACTCCCATACAACTACACCTTGCGCAACCACCATCGCTTGCCCGCTACCACTTCCAACAATTTCTGACACATTTGGTCTTTGAGAATTCGAGTTGCGGTTTCTGTTTCCTAACGTGTTTCGGCTACTTAGGGACGGTTCAACGACATCACCGCCACTCATCATCGTCATCAACAACGACTACATCTGTCTTGCTTACACACGACAAACAATTGACGATAACCTCTATATCATCTTAGTATCGTGGTATCCCATCATCGTACACACTTGCCATTCCATTGATAACCCCATAGCCCATTTTCACGTCACTTACATATCGAGACTAGCCATTTGAGTATTGCCGGCAACGTTACTTATGCACATTAGTGGTCATTACATATATCACATCATTGGTATACGTATCTTGGTTTCATCTCTTGTGTCACAAAGGTTGTCATCGCATATACCCAATGCTACCTTGGTTCGGCAAGTTTTGCATGAGAAAGAGCTCAAAAGAGGAAGAGCCAAACAAGATTTTAAGAAAATGAGAAATATAAGCAAAGAGGTTTTAAGCAAGAACCATAGCATCATACAACATTAAGATTTTCATACTCGATCATCTTGGATCATATCACGGGAACACCATACATATAGCATACTTGGGATAGAAGTCGTTGCATTTTTGCTTTGTAGGTTGTGCACAAGTATCTTATCCGCCTATTGTGCAATCGCGCTAGTGTCTCTCTAGAGTAGTGCAACAAGAGCATTTTCCATGGATTCCACATTTTGAGCTCATTTTTGGTTGCACGACCCCATCTATCTTTCCATGTGCGTGTTTCCGTGTGCTACATTTTGCTTGGTCTACTTGTTGCATTTGTACATTTATGAATCTTTTCCAACATTATTGAGTCTCACTAATAAATTGCATCAATTTTGTCCACCATCCTAACCAAGCTCCACGATAAGATTTATTTGTGTAGGTGTGAGAAATTGATGGGAACTGGTACCAATTGTGTTATTTCCTTGCTACATCATTGAGTGATCTTTGATCCATACTCAACATCGGTCAAGGTACATTTTGTATAGTTCTTCTCTTTCTCCCACTCACACTTTACTTGGAATGATGGATAGGCCAAGTACTTCTACCAACCCACTCTTCATCGAGCAAGATGAGGACCCGAACAACTACGTCACTAAGAACCACCTCTTGGCCCGCAAAGAGCTTTACATCAAGGCAATGAAGCATTGGGCAACCACATGGACCTACTTGCTTCTGACTTGTGACAATCCGAGCAACGTACAAAGGACTACTTCGACACATCCATGGCATCTCTCAAGGAGGACATCTGAGCTATGATGGTCAACCGCTCCTCTACCTCGTCATCATATTCAAGACGGAGCCACTCGAGTCGACATTCCTCCGACACCATCTCCGGTTCAAGTAGACCCACATTGAACACTCTTCGTTGAGCCACGCGACAAGACCTTCAAGCATACCGCAATCCTCTACACGATAATGATCACGACAAGAGGAACTTGAAGAGCAAGAAAGTCAACATCAAGGACAAGAAAGGCAATGCCAATGCCAATAAGAGGAAGAGCGAGCACGCCAACACCAACGCGAGCAAGACACCAAAGCCCTACGTCAACAAAAACAATGGCCTGAAGCACAAGCCCTTGAGGCACAACATGCCCTCCTCGAAACCTATTGTGTCGTCATGCGCGTAACCGACGTGTTCGAGAAGAAGAAGAAGAGCTTTTCGAGGAAGTCCAAGAGCGACGACATCAAGCACGATTGCACCGACAAGTTCCACAAGCTCCTCCACATGTTCCACAAGCTAGACAAGAACCCCAAATTTGCCAAGAGCAACAAGACAATGGGAATCCTCCATGCCAAGACCAACTTGAGGTCGACAACCCTCCACGTCAAGGGCGTCATCACCCACGACCCCAACACAATGAAGAGCAACGCTACGACAAGCTCAATTTCACCATCCCCATGTTCACTGAAAGCAATGATCCCGAAGAGTACCTTTCATGGGCATTGAAGGTTGACAAGATCTTTTGTTTGCACAACTATGAGGAAGAGAAGATCACCATGGCATCCCTTGAGTTCGAAGACTACGTCCTCATTTGGTGGGAGAAAGTCATTGAGCGCCGTGAGGCAAGAGGTGAACCACCCATCACTACTTGGGTGCAAGTGAAGGATGTCATGAGAGCGCACTTTGTGCCAACCTACTTCAACCGCAACCTCTTCAAGAAGTTACAACTCCTCATGCAAGGAACAAAGAGCATTGAAGAGTACTACAAGAAAATGGAGATTGCCATGATACTGATGACCCACAAGTGTAGGGGATCTATCGTAGTACTTTCGATAAGTAAGAGTGTCGAACCCAATGAGGAGTAGAAGGAAATGACAAGCGGTTTTTAGTAAGGTATTCTCTGCAAGCACTAAAATTGTAGGTAACAGATAGTTTTGTGATAGGATAATTTGTAACGAGTAACAAGCAATAAAACTAAATAAGGTGCGGCAAAGTGGCCCAATCCTTTTTGTAGCAAAGGACAAGCCTGGACAAGTTCTAATAATGAGAAAAGCGCTCCCGATGACAGATGGGAATTATTGTCAAGCTAGTTTTCATCACGCTCATATGATTCGCGTTTGTTACTTTGATAATTTGATGTGTGGGTGGACCGGTGGTTAGGTACTGCCCTTTCTTGGACAAGCATCCCACTTATGATTAACTCCTATTGCAAGCATCCGCAACTACAAAAGAAGTATTAAGGTAAACCTAACCATAGCATGAAACATATGGATCCAAATCAGCCCCTTACGAAGCAACGCATAAACTAGGGTTTAAGCTTTTGTCACTCTAGCAACCCATCATCTACTTATTACTTCCCAATGCCTTCCTCTAGGCCCAAATAATGGTGAAGTGTCATGTAGTCGATGTTCACATAACACCACTAGAGGAGAGACAACATACATCTCATCAAAATATCAAACGAATACCAAATTCACATGACTACTAATAGCAAGACTTCACCCATGTCCTCAGGAACAAACGTAACTACTCACAAAGCATATTCATGTTCATAATCAGAGGGGTATTAATATGCATTAAGGATCTGAAGATATGATGTTCCACCAAATAAACCAACTAGCATCAACTACAAGGAGTAATCAACACTACTAGCAACCCACAGGTACCAATCTGAGGTTTTAGTACAAAGATTTGATACAAGAGATGAACTAAGGTTTGAGAGGAGATGGTGATGGTGAAGATGTTGATGGAGATCGATCCCCTCCCGATGAGAGGATCATTGGTGATGACGATGGTGATGATTTCCCCCTCCTAGAGGGAAGTTTCCCCGACAGAACAGCTCCGCCGGAGCCCTAGATTGGTTTCTCCAAGGTTCCACCTCGTGGCGGTGGAGCTTCATCCCGTAAGCTTGCTTATGATTTTTTCCAGGGTGAAAGACTTCATATAGCAGAAGATGGGCACCGGAGGGCTGCCAGGTGGCCCACGAGGAAGGGGGCGCGCCCTGTAAGGGTGGGCGCGCCCCCCACCCTCGTGGACGGTGAGTGGTCCCCCCTCAGGTATTTCTTCCGCTGAATAATTATCATTAATTCCAAAAATGACTTTCGTGGAGTTTCAGGACTTTTTGGAGCTGTGCAGAATAGGTCTCCAATATTTGCTCCTTTTCCAGCTCAGAATCCCAGCTGCCAGCATTCTCCCTCTTCATGTTAAACCTTGTAAAATAAGAGAGAATAGCCATAAGTATCGTGACATAACGTGTAATAACAACCCATAATGCAATAAATATCAATATAAAAGCATGATGAAAAATGGACGTATCAACTCCCCCAAGTTTAGACTTTGCTTGTCCTCAAGCGGAAGCCGATATCAAAAAATATGTCCACATGTTTAGAGATAGAGGTGTCGATAAAAACAAAATACGGACATGAGGGCATCATGATCATTCTTATAACAGCAACATATATAGATTTTGTCATATGACTTCTTATGCTCAAGTAACAATCTATTCACAATGTCAAGTATGAATCCGAAACTTCATTGAGAACTAACAAACTGTAATCTCAGTTATTGAAGCAATTGCAATTTATCATAACATCGGAAAGAGTCAATATAAGAGCTTTTCAGCAAGTCCACATACTCAACTATCATTTAGTCTTCCACAATTGCTAACACTCACGCAATACTTATGGTTATGGAGTTTTAATCGGACACAGAGAAAGATAGGGGCTTATAGTGTTGCCTCCCAACGTTTTACCTCAAGGGTAATGTCAACAATAATAGTTCATGCTAACTTACATCCAATTGGATATATATATTAGGATCTTTCCAACACGAGGTGCTTGCCAAAGGATAAAATAAAAAGGGAAAGGTGAAGATCACCTTGACTCTTGCATAATGTAAAAGACATAAAGTAAAAGATAGCCCTTCGCAGAGGGAAGCAGAGGTTGTCATGTGCTTTTAGGGTTGGATGCACAAAATCTTAATGCAAAAGAACGTCACTTTATATTGCCACTTGTGATATGAATCTTTATTATGCAGTCCGTCGCTTTTATTACTTCCATATCACACGATCATATAAAGCTTGTTTTCTCCGCACTAATAAGTCATACATATTTAGAGAGCAATTTTTATTGCTTGCAACATGACAACTTACTTGAAGGATCTTACTCAATCCATAGGTAGGTATGGTGGACTCTCATGACAAAACTTGGTTTTAGGATATTTGGAAGCACACATAGTATCTCTACTTGGTGCAAGGAATTTGGCTAGCATGAGGGGGAAGGGCAAGCTCAACATGTTTGAATGATCCATGACAATATACTTTAACTGAGATGTGAGAAAACATAACCCATTACGTTGTCTTCCTTGTCCAACATCAACTCTTTAGCATGTCATACTTTAATGAGTGCTCACAATCATAAAAGATGTCCAAGATAGTATATTTATATGTGAGAACTTCTCTTTCTTTATTACTTCCTATTAATTGCAACAATGACCAAAACTATGTTTGCCAACTCTCAACAACTTTTATGTATCATACTCTTTATGTGTGAAGTCATTACTATCCATAAGATCAATATGAACTCTTCTATTTCTTTTTATTCTTTTATGCACTTAAGATCATAGCAAGATAGCAAAGCCCTTGACTCAACACTAATCTTTATTATATATAGCTCACAGACTCGATTACATAGAGGGATCACAAAGCAAAACTCAAAACTAAATCATACCACAACTTTATTCTACTAGATCAAGATATTACCAAAAGGATCGAACTAAGTAAAACGGTAAAGATAGGAGTGTGATGGTGATACGATACCGGGGCACCTCCCCCAAGCTTGGCAGTTGCCAAGGGGAGTGCCCATACCCATGTGATTATGTCTCCTTTGCTGGTGAAGAAGGTGGTGATGATGATGGATAGTCGCACATCGAGCGTAGAAGCTCTTCCAATTTGTGGATAATGCCCTTAAGTGCGACGATATGATCCTTCAAGAAAATAGTTTCCTGTGTGAGATATTTGTTTTGTATGCAAGCTAACTCAATCATCTTGAAAGCTTCAATCTCAGTTGGGGTAAAGAGGCTAGGTAGAGGTTGAGAGATGTTTTCTTATTCTCCCGCCGGAGCTTGATCCTCCATGGCCTTCTTGATCCCTTCATCCTTGTTGATCTCCTTAGGTTCTTCTCTTTTCAGCTCTATCTTCAATAGCCAAGCATCCTTGTCTTCATTGTTGGAGGAGGGTGCCGTCATGATGCTCTAGATCTATCAGAAAAATAGCTCGAAACAAAGACAGAGCATATTTGCATGATACAGTGGTCAAAACCTTCAGGAGATTATATATTGAATTTTTACCGACCAAAAGAAGTAACGTGCAAGACAATGGAGTCCGGAGGGCACACGAGGTGCCCACGAGGTAGGGGGGTGCCCAGTAAGGTAGGGCGCGCCCTCCACCCTCGTGGACGCCTCGTGTCCTTCCCGAACTACTTCTTATTTTCCTATTTTCTTAAATATTCCAAAACGGAGAAAAATTGCTATTAGAACTGTTTTGGAGTCGGTTTACTTACCGTACCACATACCTATTCCTTTTCGGAGTCTAAAACATTCTGGAAAGTGTCCCTTATGTATTCCTCTGGGGTCACGGTTTCGATAATATTAGTTTCAACATTTATAGGATTACCTGAGATATAATGTTTGATTCTTTGACCGTTTACCACCTTCGGATTTGTGCCTTCGAAGTTTTTGATTTTTATGGCACCAGAACGATAGACCTGCTCGATAACGTAAGGACCTTCCCATTTAGAGAGAAGTTTTCCTGCAAAAAATCTTAAACGAGAGTTGAATAGCAACACATAATCACCTATGTTAAACTCAAGCTTTTGTATCCTTTTGTCATGCCATCTTTTAACTTTTTCTTTAAACAGCTTGGCATTCTCATAGGCTTGGGTTCTCCATTCATCAAGTGAGCTAATGTCAAATAACCTCTTCTCACCGGCAAGTTTGAAATCATAGTTGAGCTCTTTAATAGCCCAATATGCCTTATGTTCAAGTTCGAGAGGTAAGTGACATGCTTTTCCATAAACCATTTTATATGGAGACATACCCATAGGATTCTTATATGCAGTTCTATAGGCCCATAATGCATCATCAAGTTTCTTGGACCAATTCTTTCTAGATCTATTAACAGTCTTTTGCAAAATTAATTTGAGCTCTCTATTACTCAATTCTACTTGACCACTAGACTGTGGGTGATATGGAGATACAATTATATGATTAACGTCATACTTAGCAAGCATTTTACGAAACGCACCATGAATAAAATGTGAACCACCATCAGTCATGAGATATCTAGGGACTCCAAACCTTGGAAAAATAACTTCTTTAAGCATCTTAATAGAGGTGTTATGATCAGCACTACTAGTTGGAATAGCTTCTACACACTTAGTAACGTAATCAACAGCAACTAAAATATGTGTATACCCATTAGAGGCAGGAAAAGGTCCCATATAATCAAAGCCCCAAACATCAAATGGTTCAATAACGAGAGAATAATTCATAGGCATTTCTTGACGTCTACTAATTTTACCAATTCTTTGACATTCATCACAAGACAAGACAAACTTACGGGCATCTTTGAAGAGAGTAGGCCAGTAAAAACCGGATTGCAATACCTTATGTGTAGTTCTGTCTCCAGCGTGGTGTCCTCCATATGCCTTGGAGTGACACTTGCGTAGGATATGTTCCTATTCATGCTCAGGTACACAACGTCTAATAACACCATCTACTCCTTTATAAAGGTGTGGGTCATCCCAGAAGTAATGTCTTAAATCATAAAAGAACCTTTTCTTTTGCTGGTATGTGAAACTAGGTGGTATAAATTTAGCAACAATGTAATTAGCATAATTAGCATACCATGGAGCAGTACGAGAAGCATTTATGACCGCTAATTGTTCATTAGGAAAGCTATCATCAATGTAGTGGGTCATCAAGAACATTATCTAACCTAGACAAGTTGTCTGCAATGGGGTTCTCAGCTCCCTTTCTATCAATAATATGCAAATCAAATTCTTGTAGCAAGAGAACCCATCTAATAAGTCTAGGTTTAGCATCTTTCTTTTCCATAAGATATTTAATAGCAGCATGATCAGTGTGAATAGTTACTTTAGAATCAACATTATAAGGTCTGAACTTATCACAAGCAAATACAACTGCTAACACTACAAAAAAATACACTTCCGTGATGATACGTGTTTGTCACAGTAGGTCGCATTTTTTGTCATGCATGTACATCCATGACAAATTTATGACAGAATCAAGATAGTCATACCTGTGCTGTAGAAGTGTTCCATGACATTACCAAAATTATCATCACGGAAGTGTCCACTTCCATGGCGATAAATCGCGCGTCATAGAAGTGCTTTCGTCAAGGGTGACCGACACGTGGCATCCACCGTAACGGAACGCTGTTAAGCTATCGAGCCGGGTTTTGGATTCGATAACCCGTTAACAGCCCCGACCAATGGGGATTTTCCACGTCTAAAATCATCATTGGCTGGAGGAAACACGTATCTGCTCATCGCTGGGACAGATGTCATCCACTCATTGGATAGAAGGCGCCTATGATACGTCGACACATGGCACGGCCCAACAGAGGCCCATTCCTGTGAAAAGGCCGGCCCGTTTGACTTGGTCAAAAGTTGGCAGGCCAGCCCATGGAAAGCCTGTTAACGGCATGTTCGCATATAGCCCATTTACAGCCCGCTAACCCAAGGCCCGTTACACCCTATTCGAATTAGGGCCAGTAGCGTCATCTGGGCCATCCAATATGATTCTAGCCCGTTTTCACTTCTGGCCCATATATGGCCCATGACGTCTTTCGGCCCATATAAGGCCCTATGTAACTCTTGGCCTATTAACGGCCCGTGGTGAAACTGGCCCGTAATGAAAAGTGTATCACTTTACACCCATTAACGGCCCGTGGTGAAACTGGCACGTATAGAACAGTGTATCACTTTATACCCATTAACGGCACGTTATTCCGTTGGGCCGTTTCCAGCCCATGTTATCTTTCGGCCTTCTCAGAGCTCATTTATTCTTGGGCTCATTTCCAGCATTCGTTTACTTACGGCGCGTTACTGTCATTTTCTGCTTGTGGGCCAAATTCAGCCCGTGGTTACAGTCGCCCGTTTGTGGTCCGTTAATACGTTAGGCCATTCTCATAGCGTCATCAAATACGGACTATTAACGATGGCCCGTTATGGTCGGCCCATGAACGGAGGATTCCAACTCTAGCCCATTTACGACCAGAATGCGGTCTGTTTGGCCCATGTTTGGCCAATCGATCATACGGCCCATATAAGGCCCATTGATGATACGGCCCATAGAAGGCCCATTGTTTCTACGGCCCGTAGAAGGCCCATTGTTTCTACGGCCCATAGAAGGCCCACTGTTTGTACAGCCCGTAGAAGGCCCACTGTTTATACAGCCCGTAGGCCCAGTGTCACTACAGTAAATATTAGCCCATGGGTATTGTGGCCTAGTTTTTAAAAATAGGTTATTGCAGCCACTAGAAAACCACAGAAAAAGAACTGCACTGACTACAAGCAAACAAATAAATAAGACAACAAGGAAATAAATAAGCAAGCAACTTACACTAGGCTATCACGGCTATTACACATATTACATCCACTGGGCATCAAAGTTCGCCACCAGTGCAAATATAGGGCACACAGCAGCATATAAACGCCGCAGCAAAACAAGTCCAGAATTGAAACCACTTCAGAAGAGCTCAAGAAACAATATCCTAGGTACCCATAATGCTGGCAAGATGCTTAGCAAGCTTATTAACTTTCTCTTATTTGGCGCTTAAGTCCTCCAGCGCTTGCTGTTGCACCAAAAAGTATGCATCTGAATTCTGCAGGGACTTCCTCAGTCCTTCGGCTTCCTATCGCATAACATCTGATCGATGTCTTTCAACTTGAAGTTGAGACTCAAGAAGCCGAACTGATTCAGGCAACGAGTTCGAAGAGGTGGTGCCAGCAGTGGTAGCCAGTAACTCGAACACTACATCAAGACAGGACTTTGGGGTTGTCTCAGTGTCTTCAATATAGTTTTTATCAGCTTTCTTGGAGACCAACAGGGATGTCTCACTATCTTGAACCTTATCTGCATTACTTCCTTTACCATTGCATAACAGGGTACTCTTCTCCAATATTTTATCCGCATTCTAAAAGAGAAACAAACAAACACATCTCAGGTTTACAATGTAGTATATGAAACTCATTTTGGTAAACCAGTTCAGTAGTAAGGTGGACAGGATAACAGCATGAAACAAACATATATCTATGTAGTATGGTCACTGTATGGTCTATATCATTCTAGTTTATGTTGCCAAATCAAGATAGATATAGTTCGAGTCATATCTATTTAAGACAAAGCAACATAGACAGAATATAAGTGTGGGAAACTACACAGCAATAACAACACTTGTAATGTGCATGGCATGAGAACATAATTGTTTATTCAATTGAAACTGAAATCAACATAGAGCAAGTTACAACAGCAAACAACCAAACACGTTGAAGAAACAGGTTTAAAACATACCTGTTGCGCCATTGGAGTTTCAATTGCATCCTTCAAATTTGAAATTGGTTGGTATCAGTAAATACAATGATGCAAGAGCAAAGTAGTATGAACCATAGCTATGGAACCTAACCTGAGAACAATTCTTCTTCTGCTTTAAGCATTGACTTCGGGTTGGAGTGGTGGTCCTCATGATTTGGGCACTGCAGTTGCCTTACTAACTGCTCGTGTTTGGGTGCTCTATGGTGGAGACGGTGCTGTGTCAATGGGAACTGGGTGTCTATTTGCTGGGGTTGGGGTTAGAAGGGGTGTAGCTGGTTCTCTGTCCAACTGGGTAGGGTACAATCTGCATGAGTGTGGGTTATGTGTGGTAGGGCTGGTTCTTGGGCAAGTACAACCGTGGTTCTATCTGCATCGACAAGTAGCACGGTCTTTTCTAAAGACCGTGTTTTTACTCCCACAGATACTGCCATCACTCCCTCCAATTGAAATGCCTGATAAACAAGAAAAGTAATTGAATGTACAGACATGGTAAGATAGACAGGTGCAATGGATAAGAGGGAAGAAAACAGGGCATGAAATAATTCACATTTATGTTGTATAAGCAAACAGAATAGCAGGACATAATTTTACATATATGATGGCTAATTAAACAGGATGGCATGACACAATTTCACATCTATGATGGCTAACTAAATAGGATAGAATGACATACTTCAAAACATGATGACTATGTAAACAGGATGACATGATATAACTATACGATGTGTCTATTAAAGTGGTTGGCATGCCATAAATCACAAACATGTCATCGATGGAAACATGATGGCATGATATAATTCACGGATAGAATGACATAATTTAAAATATGATGACTATGTAAACAGGATGAGATGATATAACTATATTATGTCTTTAGAAAATGGGTTGGCATGCCATAATACAGATACATGCTATCTATGTAAATATCATGGCATGATATAATTCAAATATATGATTTATATACTAAGGAAGTGAGCAGAGGGCAATCGCATATATGATGTGTCAACTAAGGAGATGGCATTCAATATTGTGTATATGATGTAAAAATTGAGCATTGCAATACAACATATGCATTATATGAGTAATATAATCCTGCCAAGTTTGAGCATACACCTCAGGGGGATAATAGGACTTGTCATCTGCCTCTGAATCCTCCTCTAAAGAGCTATCTGTAACCAGCAAGATATCTGCTTCACCAGGTAGCATTGTCTGCTCTGAAGACCTTGTTTTCACTCCAGATTTCTCCACCACCAATTCAAATGGCTGATGCACAGGAAGAGCTGTTGAATATACAAACATTGTCGACAAAAGCAATGAGAAATACAAAAAAAGGACGACATGATATAATTCACATATATGACGCTTGCCTAAACAGCATGGCATTGCATAATTCACATACATAATGCCTTGCAACAAGACAACATTGCATAATTCACATATATAATGTCTTTCAACAAGATGGCATTGCATAATTCACATATATGGTAATTAGACACTAAACAGGTGGCATTCACACAAAGCATGTCTAAACTAAGCAAATAACATAGCAATGCAAGATACCATACGCATGATATGAGCAACATAACCCTGCCAAGTTAGGGCCTGCACCTCAGGGGGGGGGGGAATATGACTGGTCATCTATCTCTGAATCCCCCTCTGAGGAGCTATCGGTAACCAGCAAGACATGTGCTTCGTCAAATAGCATTGTCTGCTCTAAAGACCTTGTTTCCACTCCAGATTTTTCCATGACCGTGACGAATGGCTGATGCACAGGAAGAGTAGTTGAATGTACTAAAATTGTTAACAAATTTAACACGTAATAAAAAAATGATGGCATGATATAATTCACATATAAGATGACTGGCTAACCAGGGTGGCATTGCCAAATTCACATATATGATGCCTGGCTAGACAAGATGGCATTGCATGATTCACATATACGATAAAGAAACTAAACAGATGGCATTGACACAAAGCATGTCTAAACTAAGCAGCTGACATCTTTATTGTATACAGTAAGCAATGCAAGGCACCATATGCATGATATTACCAACATCAGCATGCCAAGTTAGAGCGAAGACCTCATGGGGTAAATAGGAGTGGTCTTCTCCTTCTGAATCCCCCTCATAATAGTTATCTTCCTCTTGATTACGATCCGAAATGGGTGGAGGGGGGCTACCTTTGCGCCCACCATGGAACGACGTCTGCATGAAATTTTATTGCCACGCAAGGCGCGTCTCTTTTGCTCTACATGATCAGTTCCATTGTGTACAATAACTGGCATGCATAGGAATAAAACATAGTGAGATTATGTAAGGAGTGCATGCACAAATCCAGAGTGATGGTAGCAAACTGTGGATAGACCCAAAACCAATGATAGCAGGCAGATAATAGCTTTAGTTAAAAAATACAGATAATGGCTCCTTTAATGTTTGTTTGCACCCAACATGAAACTCATAGTAGACACCAGAGATTAACCAGATAGTAGACAGATAGTACTGATTGCTGCCCCAATATGTACCCCACAACCATTTAAAAACTCAAGTTTCAGCATTAGTTTGGACCTGACTCGGAGTTTAATAGGTGAACACGACGATGATGTAGCATGTCATCATATTAAACGACGCATAACGTAAGCAGACACGAAAGAGTGCGACCTCTCTTGCGGACCTGATAGAGGCAAAGGTGTCCCGTCTTTCGATGAGATGATGGATATCGCTTTGGTGGAAGTCGACTTTGACGATCCGACTACGAACGTGCGAGGACGTCGCGCCTTAGCAATCGCTAAACCAACTCCGAGAGGTTATTGACCACGCCAGAGCACGATCAACCTGACCACGAGGGTCTGTTTCCTGCGAGCAAACGAAGAACAAGCAAGAAACTAAGATTGCAATCTGGATATTGCGAATATAAGATGAAAGCTTTATTGATCAAGGTGGGGTTCTGTGACGCCTTTGTCTGGTCGTTGAACACAAACGAAGTACGCGAAGTTGCAGCTATGGCGAACTTTTAATCTAAACAAAACCCCAAAGTCTAAACGATGCCCTAAGGGCTGTATATATGGAGGAAGAGGGGGGAATTTCGTGGCCCTTGGTGGAGGGGTCCGAAATCAACCCTATCTCTTGTTTCCCCACACATACGGACTCTAAAAATAGCCTATACTTATGTATTTCGAAATTACATGGGCCTGGCCCAATAATAAGGTGACGCAGCACCTAAAATAGCCTCGGGACGAAATTTAGGAAGTGGCATCTTGTATATTTCGTCCAAGGCTTCATGCACCCATTATGGTGGCTTCAAATTCCTGAAATCATCACTTGTAACTCCGTTCTTGTTCCCCTTGCGCATGCCATCATCTCCATGCTTGTTCTTGCTCCAATGTTCATCCTTCTCCAAGCTAGGCCCTTCATTTGTAAGCAAAACAAATGTATCCAATTTAGGCAGCATCATATTCTCATGAACATTAGAATCATTACCAAGAAACGAAAGTACCTGGTAATTTAGTTGGCGTGCACGAGCTCTAGTAATTGGTCCAGAATGTATAGCAGCAGGGGCTGTGGGTGTAACAATTGTATTGATGTCCTCATCATCCTCCCCTTCTTGAAATGAAGTCGTCCTCGACGGAAGTTCATCTTCCTCACCCAAATAAGGCTTCAAATCTGCAATGTTAAAAGTGGGACTAACCCCAAATTCTGCAGGCAGCTCAAGTTTATATGCATTATCATTTATTTTCTCTAACACCTTAAAGGGACCATCAGCACGTGGCATTAGCTTTGATTTGCGCAAATCAGGAAATCTATCCTTACGCAAATGTAACCAAACAAGATCTCCAGGTGCAAACACAACATGTTTTCTACCCTTATCTCCAGCAAGTTTATATTTAGCATTCATACGCTCAATGTTTTCCTTAGTTAACTCATGCATTTTTAAAATCAATTCAGCACGTTGTTTAGCGTCAAAATTAACCTTCTCCGAAGATGGAAGAGGCAACAAATCAATAGGTGCACGAGGTAGGAAACCATACACAACTTCAAAAGGGCACATCTTAGTAGTAGAATGCAATGAACGATTATAAGCAAATTCAATATGAGGCAAGCATTCCTCCCACATTTTCTTATTATTCTTCAAAACAGCCCTAAGCATAGTAGACAACGTTCTATTGACTACTTCAGTTTGTCCATCAGTTTGGGGGTGACAAGTAGTACTAAAAAGCAGTTTAGTCCCCAACTTAGCCTATAAACATCTCCAAAAGTGGCTAAGAAATTTAGTATCATGATCTGAAACAATAGTATTTGGCACACCATGCAAGCGAATAATTTCACGAAAGAACAAATCAGCAACATTAACAGCATCATCGCTTTTATGACATGGTATAAAGTGTGCCATTTTCGAGAATCTATCCACGACAACAAATATGCTATCCCTCCCCTTCTTTGTTCGAGGTAAACCTAAAACAAAGTCCAGAGATATATCCTCCCAAGGAACACTAGGTACAGGCAAAGGCATATATAAACCATGAGGATTGAGTCGTGACTTAGCTTTTTGACATGTAGTGCATCGAGCAATAAAACGCTCAACATCCCGTCTCATCTTTGGCCAAAAGAAATGTGTAGCAAGTACGTCCTCCGTCTTCTTCACGCCAAAGTGTCCCATTAATCCTCCTCCATGCGCCTCCTGCAACAACAAAAGACGAACGGAGCTAGCTGGAATGCATAGCTTGTTAGCACGAAACACAAATCCATCGTTAACGACAAACTTGTTCCACATTCTTCCTTCTTTACAATTCTGCATTACATCTTTAAAATCAGCATCATGCACATATTGATCTTTGATGGTCTCCAAACCAAATATTTTGAAGTCAAGTTGTGAAAGCATAGTATAGCGACGAGACAATGCATCAGCAATAACATTTTCTTTTCCCTTCTTGTGTTTAATGACATAAGGGAAAGTCTCAATGAATTCAACCCATTTAGCATGTCTACGATTCTGTTTAGCTTGACTTTTAATATGTTTCAAAGATTCATGATCAGAATGTATAACAAACTCTTTGGGCCATAAATAATGTTGCCATGTTTCTGATGAGGACATCAATACAATTGTTACACCCACAGCCCCTGCTGCTATACATACTGGACCAATTACTAGAGCTCGTGCACGCCAACTAAATTACCAGGTACTTTCGTTTCTTGGTAATGATTCTAATGTTCATGAGAATATGATGCTGCCTAAATTGGATACATTTGTTTTGCTTACAAATGAAGGGCCTAGCTTGGAGAAGGATGAACATTGGAGCAAGAACAAGCATGGAGATGATGGCATGCGCAAGGGAAACAAGAACGGAGTTACAAGTGATGATTTCAGGACTTTGAAGCCACCATAATGGGTGCATGAAGCCTTGGACGAAATATACAAGATGCCACTTCATAAATTTCATCCCGAGGCTATTTTAGGTGCTGCGTCACCTTATTATTGGGCCAGGCCCATGTAATTTCGAAATACATAAGTATAGGCTATTTTTAGAGTCCGTATGTGTGGGGAAACAAGAGATAGGGTTGATTTCGGACCCCTCCACCAAGGGCCACGAAATTCCCCCCCTCTTCCTCCATATATACAGCCCTTAGGGCATCGTTTAGACTTTGGGTTTTGTTTAGATTAAAAGTTCGCCATAGCTGCAACTTCGCGTACTTCGTTGGTGTTCAACGACCAGACAAAGGCGTCACAGAACCCCACCTTGATCAATAAAGCTTTCATCTTATATTCGCAATATCCAGATTGCAATCTCAGTTTCTTGCTTGTTCTTCGTTTGCTCGCAGGAAACAGACCCTCGTGGTCAGGTTGATCGTGCTCCGGCGTGGTCAATAACCTCTCGGAGTTGGTTTAGCGATTGCTAAGGCGCGACGTCCTCGCACGTTCGTAGTCGGATCGTCAAAGTCGACTTCCACCAAAGCGAAATCCACCATCTCATCGAAAGACGGGACACCTTAGCCTCTATCATGTTCGTAGTCTGTAGGATCATATTCTTGTGTGTTTCTATTGCTGCTAACCATGCCAGGATCACAAGCCGACGAGATTGACTGGGAGAATTTATCGAACAAGGAGCTTCATGATAAGTTTCAGCAAATGATGACTGAACAGGTGCAAGATGTGCTGAACAATTTTGAAGAGGCCATGGAGAAGATCACTGGCCTTGAGAAGACGTTCGAAACAAAGCTCGATAACAAGTTTAATGAATTGCTCGCGCGTCTTCCACCACCACCACCCGCTGCACCTAACGCACCTCTCCAACAACAACAACAACGACTACCTCCACGTCGCGAAGCAGACCTCCGCCGAGCAAGCCGTGTTCCTCTTGCGTTTGGCCAAACTGTTGGTGCTGCTGTTGATACTTCTGTGGCTCCTGCTGCTGATGCGAAGGAGGATGATTATGTGGGAGATTATGAGGATGAGGTTGATCAAAATCAACAATACGTGCAGCCACCTGTACCACCACCAGCAGGTCGACCTCAGGTATATATTCGTAATGGTAGGCCTGCACCACCACCTCAGGTACGAGATGATGTCCATATTCCTAAACTGAAATTGAATATTCCACCATTTGAGGGTAGATATGTTCCTGATATATATCTTACTTGGGAGTTAGAAACTGAACAACGATTTACATGTTTACAATATCCTGAGGAGAGACGAGTTGCTGCTGCCGTTTGTGCTTTCACTAGTTTTGCATGTGTATGGTGGTCTGAACATTGTAGATTATATCCTATTCCAACTACTTGGGCTGCTTTGAAAACTGCTATGCGTACGCGTTGGGTTCCACCATATTATCAACGTGAATTGCTTCAAAAATTGCAGCGTTTAAGACAAGGGGAAAATTCTGTAGAAGAATATTATCAGGAATTACAAACTGGCATGATTAGATGTGGTATTGTTGAGGAGAATGAAGCTATGCTTGCACGTTTTCTGGGTGGATTAAATAGAGAGATTCAGACCATTCTAGACTATAAGGAGTATACTAATATCACTCGTTTATTCCATCTTGCTTGTAAAGCTGAACGTGAAGTGCAGGATCGACAAGCATTGGGGCGAACTAACTTTTCTGCAGGCCGACCTTCATCATGGACACCACATGCATCTTCTACTTCAACTGCACCAGCACCTCCATCCGGTGCCACCTCCAGCCGTGATACAAGAAAACAGGCACAACCACCATTATCTTCCAAGAGCGCACCTGCGGGTCCTGCACAGCGTTCTTCTTCTTCCATGGCATCAACAGGGCACACAAGTGATATTATTTGTCGTCGTTGTAAGGGAGGAGGTCATTATGCGAGGGAATGCAAATCTCCGCGTGTGATGATTGCTACCGCGTGATGAGGACATGACTACCTTGGATATGACCAAAAATATTGCATATATGCATATTTGTCAGGTGATTTCTAGTGCAAACTATTCAATAATCTATTTATGTTATCCAGAACAAAAATACTTCACACACTTTTGTGTTTTGTCTAATTGCAGGTGTATGGGACATTTGTACAATCCACATATGAAGATAAGGAAGAAAGAGATGTTTATTTGCTGTCCAAAAAGTTCTCTCACGTCACTTTTGGCCCAAGAGAAGATAGAGTCCAAGTCTCTCACGTTCTGGATTCAGATTCGGACTGCACAGACATACCTGACTCAAAACGCACACAAGTTTTTCATACGGACTCCGAATTGGGTGATTCTTTTTTTGTTGGAAACTAGATTTCGTGCACTTTCCAACCCAATTGGAATCACCTTCAAATTCGTCCGGAGCGTTGAGTTGTGGACGAAACAATCTAATGCTGCAGCAGAATCCGAGTCAAACTACAAGTCCAAAGGTGTTACATCACCTCCACTTGGGCCCATTGGCCTTGTACGACCTAGATTTAGTTTTAGGCTGCCTTGGGACGTCCTCCCACCTCCTTGGCCGCCACCCCTTGCTCCTATATAAGTAGATCCATCTAGTAGCTTTTCCTTGGGATTTGTTTAGTTAAAAGTTAGCCATTGCAACTTCGTGTACTTCGTTTGTGTCCAACGACCAGACCAAGACCGCTTACGGATCCCCACCTTTATCAATACTTCATACATATTTGCAATATTCAGATTGCTTTTATCATATTCTTGCTCGTTCTTCGATTGCTTGCAGGAATAGACCTTCGTGGTCAGGTTGATCGTGCACCGGCGTGGTCAATAACCTCTGGAGATTGGTTTAGCGATTGCTAAGGCGCAACGTCGTGCACGTTTGTAGTCGGATCGTCAAAGTCGTCTCCACCAAATCGATAGTTACCATCTCATCGAAAGATCGGGACACCCCGCCTCTATCATTAAGTCAATCTGATGCTCAATCCCTCGAATAGGCGGTAATCCCGGTGGCACGTCTTGTGGAAAGACGTCAGCGAACTCCTGCAAAATGTTAGTGACAGCAGGAGGCAAAGAGGAAGGCACGTCCTCGAATGAAAATAATGCCTCTTTGCACACAAAAGCATAGCAAACAGATTTGCTGAAATCTAGCTCATCAATATCAGATTTGGTGGCAAATAAACATGCACTTTTCAATTTAATTTCAGAAGCAACACTAGATGGTTTATTATTAGGCTTCATTTGTTGCTCAAATTCTTTTGCCACAATCTGATTTTCACTCTTATTCGTCTCCTGTTTTGCTTTATTAGCTCTATTAATATCATCTTTCAAAATGGAATCAGGAGTCATAGGAAGCAAAGTAATATTTTTACCCTTATGAACAAGAGTATAGTGATTGTTGCTACCATGGTGTACAGAATTTTTATCAAATTGCCATGGTCTACCAAGTAATAAGGAACATGCTTGCATAGGTCACACATCACAATCAACATAATCAGCATATGTAGAGATACTAAAATGCACACGAACAGTACGTGTTACCTTAACCTTGCCGCTGTTGTTGAACCATTGGATGTAGTAAGGATGTGGATGTGGTCTTGTGGTGAGAGAAAGCTTCTCCACCATCTCCATGCTAGCCAAGTTGTTGCAGCTCCCTCCGTCTATGATGACGCGCACAGAACGTTCCTTCACAACTCCCTTGGTATGGAACAAATTGTGCCTCTGATTTTGCTCAGCTTGTGTGACCTGCACACTCAAAACACGTTGAGCAACTAAACATTCATACCTGTCAGCGTCTTCAGGAGCCATGTATTGCGTCTCATGATCAGAATCATCTCCACCATGTTCTTCACGTGTAATAAGAGCCAAAGTCTCCTCATCATAGTCACTAGCGGACTCATATCCACCATCCGCGGTAGCAATCATCACACGCGGAGATTTGCATTCTCTCGCATAATGACCTCCTCCCTTACAACGACGACAAATAATATCACTTGTGTGCCCTGTTGATGCCATGGAAGAAGAAGAATGTTGTGCAGGCCCCGCAGGTGCGCTCTTGGCAGATAATGGTGGTTGTGCCTGTTTTCTTATATCACGGCTGGAGGTGGCACCGGATGGAGGTGCTGGTGCAGTTGAAGTAGAAGATGCACGTGGTGTCCATGATGAAGGTCGGCCTGCAGAAAAGTTAGTTCGCCCCAATGCTTGTCGATCCTGCACTTCACGCTCAGCTTTACAAGCAAGATGGAATAAACGAGTGATATTAGTATACTCCTTATAGTCTAGAATGGTCTGAATCTCTCTATTTAATCCACCCAGAAAACGTGCAAGCATAGCTTCATTCTCCTCAACAATACCACATCTAATCATGCCAGTTTGTAATTCCTGATAATATTCTTCTACAGAATTTTTTCCTTGTCTTAAACGCTGCAATTTTTGAAGCAATTCACGTTGATAATATGGTGGAACCCAACGCGTACGCATAGCAGTTTTCAAAGCAGCCCAAGTAGTTGGAATAGGATATAATCTACAATGTTCAGACCACCATACACATGCAAAACTAGTGAAAGCACAAACGGCAGCAGCAACTCGTCTCTCCTCAGGATATTGTAAACATGTAAATCGTTGTTCAGTTTCTAACTCCCAAGTAAGATATATATCAGGAACATATCTACCCTCAAAGGGTGGAATATTCAATTTCAGTTTAGGAATATGGACATCATCTCGTACCTGAGGTGGTGGTGCAGGCCTACCATTACGAATATATACCTGAGGTCGACCTGCTGGTGGTGGTACAGGTGGCTGCACGTAGTGTTGATTTTGATCAACCTCATCGTCATAATCTCCCACATAATCATCCTCCTCCGCATCAGCAGCAGGAGCCACAGAAGTATCAACAGCAGCACCAACAGTTTGGCCAAACGCAAGAGGAACACGGCTTGCTCGGCGGAGGTCTGCTTCGCGACGTGGAGGTAGTCGTTGTTGTTGTTGTTGTAGAGGTGCGTTAGGTGCAGCGGGTGGTGGTGGTGGAAGACGCGCGAGCAATTCATTAAACTTGTTATCGAGCTTTGTTTCGAACGTCTTCTCAAGGCCAGTGATCTTCTCCATGGCCTCTTCAAAATTGTTCAGCACATCTTGCACCTGTTCAGTCATCATTTGCTGAAACTTATCATGAAGCTCCTTGTTCGATAAATTCTCCCAGTCAATCTCGTCGGCTTGTGATCCTGGCATGGTTAGCAGCAATAGAAACACACAAGAATATGATCCTACAGACTACGAACAAGTGGTGGTGGTGGGTGTCACAAATCCGTCAAGCAAATCTCAAATTCTTACCAGTTCTTACCCAGCAGCAGGCGGTGATCGGCAACCGTTGTAGTCAAAAACTCTCAAAGCTTGGATAGAGCGATTACCAGGGAGAGTCAAACGCACGACGTAGATGTATGTGGAGCTGGGAAGGCATATAATATGGTAGCAAAAAGGGTCAGCAATAATCAATTCAGAGATGCAAAGTTGAATAAACGCTCAACGACGGTACTGTGCTGGTCCTAGGCTAGACTGTGCTAGAGACGCGAGCCTAGAACACTAACAAAATCACGGCGCGGCACGTAAACAAGGGAAAAGCACACTCTGGAATTTTTTTTTCGCTCTTTTTTTTTGCGCTCTTTTTTTTTTGCGCTGCTTTTTTTTTTGCGAAAAATCACTATAATGGCGAGTGTCTCAAAACTCTTCTTAGCTCAAACTGACAGGATGGGCACGAAATTTTTTTGACCAATTTTTTTTTTGACTGCCCGGACCCAAAAACTGGAAACGGGTCAAAAAAAACTTCCTATAATGGCACCTGTCTCAAAACACTCAGAAACACCTAAAAATAGGATAGCCAGAAAATTTTTCGAAAAATGCGTTTTCGAAAAATTTTGGGCCTAAACGGAGCAGTCGACTTTGACGATCCGACTACGAACGTGCGAGGACGTCGCGCCTTAGCAATCGCTAAACCAACTCCGAGAGGTTATTGACCACGCCGGAGCACGATCAACCTAACCACGAGGGTCTGTTTCCTGCGAGCAAACGAAGAACAAGCAAGAAACTGAGATTGCAATCTGAATATTGCGAATATACGATGAAAGCTTTATTGATCAAGGTGGGGTTCTGTGACGCCTTTGTCTGGTCGTTGAACACAAACGAAGTACGCGAAGTTGCAGCTAAGGGCTGTATATATGGAGGAAGAGGGGGGAATTTCGTGGCCCTTGGTGGAGGGGTCCGAAATCATCCCTATCTCTTGTTTCCCCACACATACGGACTCTAAAAATAGCCTATACTTATGTATTTCGAAATTACATGGGCCTGGCCCAATAATAAGGTGACGCAGCACCTAAAATAGCCTCGGGACGAAATTTATGAAGTGGCATCTTGTATATTTCGTCCAAGGCTTCATGCACCCATTATGGTGGCTTCAAAGTCCTGAAATCATCACTTGTAACTCCGTTCTTGTTCCCCTTGCGCATGCCATCATCTCCATGCTTGTTCTTGCTCCAATGTTCATCCTTCTCCAAGCTAGGCCCTTCATTTGTAAGCAAAACAAATGTATCCAATTTAGGCAGCATCATATTCTCATGAACATTAGAATCATTACCAAGAAACGAAAGTACCTGGTAATTTAGTTGGCGTGCACGAGCTCTAGTAATTGGTCCAGTATGTATAGCAGCAGGGGCTGTGGGTGTAACAAATGTATTGATGTCCTCATCAACGCACCTCTCCAACAACAACAACAACGACTACCTCCACGTCGCGAAGCAGACCTCCGCCGAGCAAGCCGTGTTCCTCTTGCGTTTGGCCAAACTGTTGGTGCTGCTGTTGATACTTCTGTGGCTCCTGCTGCTGATGCGGAGGAGGATGATTATGTGGGAGATTATGAGGATGAGGTTGATCAAAATCAACACTACGTGCAGCCACCTGTACCACCACCAGCAGGTCGACCTCAGGTATATATTCGTAATGGTAGGCCTGCACCACCACCTCAGGTACGAGATGATGTCCATATTCCTAAACTGAAATTGAATATTCCACCATTTGAGGGTAGATATGTTCCTGATATATATCTTACTTGGGAGTTAGAAACTGAACAACGATTTACATGTTTACAATATCCTGAGGAGAGACAAGTTGCTGCTGCCGTTTGTGCTTTCACTAGTTTTGCATGTGTATGGTGGTCTGAACATTGTAGATTATATCCTATTCCAACTACTTGGGCTGCTTTGAAAACTGCTATGCGTACGCGTTGGGTTCCACCATATTATCAACGTGAATTGCTTCAAAAATTGCAGCGTTTAAGACAAGGGAAAAATTCTGTAGAAGAATATTATCAGGGATTACAAACTGGCATGATTAGATGTGGTATTGTTGAGGAGAATGAAGCTATGCTTGCACGTTTTCTGGGTGGATTAAATAGAGAGATTCAGACCATTCTAGACTATAAGGAGTATACTAATATCACTCGTTTATTCCATCTTGCTTGTAAAGCTGAACGTGAAGTGCAGGATCGACAAGCATTGGGGCGAACTAACTTTTCTGCAGGCCGACCTTCATCATGGACACCACGTGCATCTTCTACTTCAACTGCACCAGCACCTCCATCCGGTGCCACCTCCAGCCGTGATACAAGAAAACAGGCACAACCACCATTATCTGCCAAGAGCGCACCTGCGGGGCCTGCACAGCGTTCTTCTTCTTCCATGGCATCAACAGGGCACACAAGTGATATTATTTGTCGTCGTTGTAAGGGAGGAGGTCATTATGCGAGAGAATGCAAATCTCCGCGTGTGATGATTGCTAAAGTGGATGGTGGATATGAGTCCGCTAGTGACTATGATGAGGAGACTTTGGTTCTTATTACACGTGAAGAACATGGTGGAGATGATTCTGATCATGAGACGCAATACATGGCTCCTGAAGACGCTGATAGGTATGAATGTTTAGTTGCTCAACTGATAGAGGCGGGGGTGTCCCGATCTTTCGATGAGATGGTGGATTTCGCTTTGGTGGAAGTCGACTTTGACGATCCGACTACGAACGTGCGAGGACGTCGCGCCTTAGCAATCGCTAAACCAACTCCGAGAGGTTATTGACCACGCCGGAGCACGATCAACCTGACCACGAGGGTCTGTTTCCTGCGAGCAAACGAAGAACAAGCAAGAAACTAAGATTGCAATCTGGATATTGCGAATATAAGATGAAAGCTTTATTGATCAAGGTGGGGTTCTGTGACGCCTTTGTCTGGTCGTTGAACACAAACGAAGTACGCGAAGTTGCAGCTATGGCGAACTTTTAATCTAAACAAAACCCAAAGTCTAAACGATGCCCTAAGGGCTGTATATATGGAGGAAGAGGGGGGAATTTCGTGGCCCTTGGTGGAGGGATCCGAAATCAACCCTATCTCTTGTTTCCCCACACATACGGACTCTAAAAATAGCCTATACTTATGTATTTCGAAATTACATGGGCCTGGCCCAATAATAAGGTGACGCAGCACCTAAAATAGCCTCGGGACGAAATTTAGGAAGTGGCATCTTGTATATTTCGTCCAAGGCTTCATGCACCCATTATGGTGGCTTCAAAGTCCTGAAATCATCACTTGTAACTCCGTTCTTGTTCCCCTTGCGCATGCCATCATCTCCATGCTTGTTCTTGCTCCAATGTTCATCCTTCTCCAAGCTAGGCCCTTCATTTGTAAGCAAAACAAATGTATCCAATTTAGGCAGCATCATATTCTCATGAACATTAGAATCATTACGAAGAAACGAAAGTACCTGGTAATTTAGTTGGCGTGCACGAGCTCTAGTAATTGGTCCAGTATGTATAGCAGCAGGGGCTGTGGGTGTAACAATTGTATTGATGTCCTCATCAGGACCCGTGTAGTCCTCAAGGTCATCTGCTCAGTTGATGATGGTAATGCAGTTGTCCTGGCTGCCGGCGGTGGGGAAGAAGATCTGAGGTGGCGAAAGATAGTCTAGAGAGCGGATCCCTGTTATGGTGAACCCTTTCATCGTTGGAGCAGCTGAGCTGGGGTGGAACACAGCGTCGCGGGAGCAGGACAAACCACACAAGGTTTTCTTTGTCACATGTCTGTAACAGAAGTAATTGAGTAAGGGATATTTTGAATTTGAGGATTCTAACAATGCAGGGATGGGAAATAGACAGGAATAGGATAGGAATGCACGTGCAAAACAGAGAATTTAAAAACACAGGATTTCTGCCAATCTGGGTGTTTGATTCACAACAATTGGATGATCACAGGATGCAAAAAAGCATGGTGAGATTAAGTCAAACCACAAGGAAATGTATGGTTATAATGCTATTATGCTACTATCTCTTAGTCTTGTGCTTGATGAATAGGAATAAGAAAAGGAGGAGAAGTGGAAATTAGAATTCCTATGATTTTTTTTCAAGGAGACACTAAAGGAACAAATCCTACAGTTTTCCTTCGCTCCATTCCTTTGCACCAAATTCATGAAAAGTAGTACCATAGGAAACTTTCCAATTCCTATGTTTTTCATTCACTTTTCCTTTCAAACACTGGCGATTCTAGTAGGCAGGCTTGAGCAAGGAAAATCCTACACTAAAAAATGTATTTGTGCTACTTCTATTACTTTGGACCCAGGCCACTGCCATACTAGCTCAACTCCCAGGCCCATCGACAAATGCACAGCTCAAACGCACGGAGATAAATAATGATGGCGTTCAAGAGAGTCCATCATGGATAGCTAAGTTGCCTGGTACCTCACTACTTGTCATATAGTAGGATAAAATAATCGTATTTCCCCTTACTACGAGTGCTCAGTGGATAATATATATAACATGTAGAGTAAAAAAGAGATGCAACAAGTGTACAACCTCTTTGGCGAAGCCATGTCGATCTCAGCGTGATTGGGTTGGCCGGTGAGGATGCTCCGGCTGACTTGGCTGTCGAAGGAGGGGAAGAAGATCTTAGGCGTCTGGAGATGGAGCCCGGGGTACTGCTCCGCTGTGATGGAGGGTTTCGTCATTGGAGCAGCTCCGGTGAGTTGTACGACGCCGAGGCTGAAGTAGGACAAGAGAGACAACGAACAATGTTAACCTGAGTGGAATTCTAATAGCATTTCCAATACATGACGTAAAATACATAACCACAAAGTGCTAGATGTAAAATACATCAGCCGCTCATCTCTGAACTTAACTATTGAAACTGAACTTAACTGTCGAAACTGAATTTTGCTGTCGAAACTGAATTTTGCTGTCGAAACTGAATTTTGCTATCGAAACTAAACGCACTAGCAAGGTGAGGCTACACGTCGGCCGACTGACTTCTTCATCTCTGGTTAGTCGATTTTGCAGCCGTTGGATACGAAATCAAGGGCCCGAGGTTCATCTTCAACCTCCACCCCCCCCTGAGCCGCTAGCCACCACCGGCCAAACAACAGCCCCCCGCCGCCCGCGGCCGGTGGTGCGCCGCCCCGCCCGCCCCGAAAACACTCCCCACCACCGGTCCGCCGCC
>NC_041381.1:269730241-269747206 GCF_002162155.2 Triticum dicoccoides | reverse complement strand
CCAAAAGTCGATTCAGTCAATTGAAGTGTAGCTAAATCGGAGCAGCATCGCAAGCAAGAGCAAGAGCGAGAGCAGCAGCAAGAGCAAGAGCAGACCAGGCAGGGGACCGAGAGCAAGAGCAGAGCAGCAGTGCGAGCGAGAGCTAAAGCAGCAGCAGCTCCTACTGATGTGGACGTCGCCGCCGAGGGAGCAACACCATGGCGGAAGTGGCCGGCGACGCCGCCGTGGATGGAGCCGTGCCGTGTCGGCTCAGGACCGAGCGCCGGCAGCACCATGAGATCGAATCAAGAAGAAAATGCGGCGATTAGTGTACAACCTCTTTGGTGGCACCGATTAGGCTGCAGCTTCATCCGAGGAAACGGTGATGATGATGCTCTTCCGGTGGTGCAGGTGAAGACGGCGGTGTGAGAATGGAGGTGGTGCGAAAGACGAGGGGAACGTCGGGGTAGCTCCTTGGAGGTGGAGGACGG
Source organism: Triticum dicoccoides (assembly GCF_002162155.2). Lineage (NCBI taxonomy): Eukaryota > Viridiplantae > Streptophyta > Magnoliopsida > Poales > Poaceae > Triticum > Triticum dicoccoides. The sequence continues at coordinate 269,746,736 of NC_041381.1, read as the reverse complement.
GGTAGCTGAACTGGCGGGACGATGAGATCGACGATGGATCCTCATCCGGTAAAGTGGATGAGGGACATCGAGGTGTTGTTGTGGACGATGTCGTCAGGGAAGAGGCTCCGGCTGGGTGGCGGATGGAGCAGGGTGTGGGGTATCGTCGCGGGTTTTCGCGGCCTTGGTGTATGAATGCGTGGGAGAATGGGATAGCAGTGGGGAACCATAGCTTAGAGACGCGCTTGTCCGAAACATGGGGTAAGTTACAAAAGTACCCCCCACCGATTTGAGGCGGTTCTTTCGGTTCAGGGGTACCACGGGCATTTCGCGTGTCGGGATTTCACAGGAGGTGGGAGTTTTCGCACGCGTTGTAATTTCGGAATAGCAAGGCGCGGGTTGAGATGGAGGGAGTTGTCGGAGCACAATGAGACAAAAATATATCTTAAATATTTCAGGCTAACAAGGCGCGGGTTGAAGAGGCGGGAGTTTGGCAGCACGATAGACAGAGACGCTAGCTTGAATTTTCAGCATAACAAGGCGCGGCTTGAAATTTCGGAAGAACAAGCTTAACGTGTACCCAAAAAAAGACAATTTGCACCTCAACACGCACAACACACACACAAACACCATTTAGACTAGAGTAAGGTACACGTGCATTGCACGCATGAGATTTGGCAACCAAATTATGAATAAATACCACATTATAGCATGCAAGCTTTGAGTCATATATGCATGATGTAGATGTTCGTTTAATTCTTATAGTTCATTTCATTCAAAATCATCTAGTTTTTATAAGAAAGCTAATCTATTTTAAGATTCATGGAATTGTGCATTGTAAAACATAAAGTAAAAACAAATAATGGCAAATCATGTAGAAAAACATTTGGGCAATTCTGATACGGAAGATTCTAGAACAAATAAGAAGTGCTTGTGTTTTGATGTTTGTGCATTATGCTTAAGTTCAACCATGGAGGCTTCTAGATTATACATGTGGCGAAATCTGGTGGAATCTAGATGATATCCAACGGCCAATAGTGCTCAAATTTGCCATCTTTGGACCATCGGATTCGCCTCATCCAACGACCATCTTTCAAAGTTAAAGTTACCCGCACACAATAAAAAATATAAAATTATATATATATATATGGGTATAGATATAAATATGTGATGCAAAAGCCGCCCATCATCTCCAATTAGAATAGTGTGTCCATGCACGGATGCGACATGGCCAAATGATGTCTGCCATCGGTATCTCAAATTCAAATCAGTCTGACCTTGTTCAATGTGTATACATTACAACATGGTCATTTCCAAACCACACCGCGCAGATCTCCGTTATATTCATGCATGCATGGGTGTTAAACATCAGGATCTATTATTCAAATATTTGAATTCAACTTTACATTGATTATGACCTCACCTATTCTTTTATACCCACACAGTAGTCTTCTCTTTATAATTGTACCACTAACTTTCTCTCGTGCATGCATGCACACACACTACCAGCCGGCATTATCCATCGCACACATGCAATCTTTTTCTTCAGGCCGGTCTCCCATGAAGGCACACACCCACACACATCCCCCTCTCCATCATATCGGGCATTCTTTATCTCTCACGCGTGCATGCGCAATGATCGATGTTCCTCTATGTATGTGTGTATATAGCTAGGTCTTTCATAGTTTTCCACACAAATCGATCAATCGATATATCCAGTGAGGTCTCACCCTCTTTCCCACGTCCACATCGATCAATCTATACCTCTCTATATAGGATTAACATATATAGCTAATACACCCACATTAATTATATATCCAACGTCCCCTCTCATCATCCATGCCTTCTGCTTCATCTCTCAGACGCGTGCACAATGGCGAAGACAGGGGCAGTAAGGGCCCTGCCCCCCCCCCCCTAACATCACTATATATCGAGGCTAATATGAATGTGATCATTAGACAATTGCTGCTAAAAATGGTTTAATTTCATGAATTGACCCTCCTCATAAAGGATTAGCAATGCTTGGCCCCCTAGCTCATTTATTTTTCATGGCTCCGCCACTACGTGCAACAGCGCACGTGTCCGCCCCCTCTCTCTAAATATCGATCTCGCACTTGTGCATTCCTTCATAGTCTCCCTCCACTCGGCCCCTCGCACTATCTTCTATCCCCCACCAGATTTTGCCACATGTACAATCTAGCAGACTCCATGGTTGAACTTAAGCATAATGCACAAACCTCAAAACAATAGTGGTTCTCTTTTGTTCTAGAATCTTCCGTATCATAACTACCCAAACTTTTTTTCTAGTTGAATTGCCATTATTTTTTTTTACTTTATGCTTTACAACGCATAATTCCATGAATCATAAAATAGATTAAGGGCTTCTTTGATTCAAAGGATTCTCAAAGGAATTTTGGAGGATTCTAATCATTAGGAATTTTTCCTATCTTGGTTGTTTGATTCGTAGGATTGTAAACCATAGGAAATTTTCCATATGATTCATTTGCACTAGATTTCATAGGAAACATTCCATCCACTCAAACCTCTTTGAAAGAATTCTGCTTTTTTCTATGCACAATCAAACACTAGTACAATCCGGTAGGATTCAAGACGACATTCCACTATAATCCCATGTTTTTCCTATTCCCGCGTTCTTAGCTTTTTCTATAAAAACTAATTGATTTTGAATGAGATGAACTATAAGAATTAAACGAAGGGCTACATCAGACATATATGACTCAGAGCTTACATGCTATAGTGTGGTATTTATTCATAATTTGGTTGCAAAATCTGATGCGTGTAATGCACGTGTACCTTACTAGTACTTCGAGTATGAGCAAAACACATAAATTAGAATACCAATGGCACGCTACACAATGTCTCTCTTACAGTTCATGAAGCCACGTGGCACATGTGGAGGCGTTGTCGTGACCTCCTTGCGTGGATTGATCACAGTGACGTGTTGTTGGTTCCAGAAGAATGTACTCGTCCTCCCTGAGCCATACTGGCGGTACATGCACGAAGCGAAGATGTGCACGCACGCCATGCACGCACTCATTCCCTTGCATGCACACGTGGGTACATGGGCGGACGCAAGTTTGTACCAAGATCCACCCCATGTGATAATTTGACGCGTGTAAAGTCGTTCACTTCATTGATGGTCAATTAATACAGCGCATGCAAATTGAGTGGACGTGAGGGCGGAAGAAAGACATTATTACTCCACTGCGCGCATGCGAGTAGTTAAATTGTGGGTTGCTAGTAGTACTTCCATTGGTCTCCTTCGTATTTTGTGCCAATTTTTGACAGTAACATAATATTTACACATTTGAGCAGTGTAGTACTTGAAATTTATGTTCCGCTAAACTCATCGGGAGCTGTTTCGGGCCTCGAAACCAAACCATCAATTAATCTTTACCTTGTTCCCATCACATTCGAAAGCCTGCTCACACCTACTAGTACGTACCAAACTTGAACGTGTTCCCACTATGCAGGTATTAGTACTAGTGCTAGTACTTGGGTTATAAAAAGGGGAACTACCTAACCGAAAATTACTCTACCTTTCCTCCTCATAAGTGCTTCTTCTTCGTCCGTCGTTGCCATGACCGATGAGCAGAGCTCTAGGTCGAGAACTACTCGTAACAAGGGAGTGGCAACCAAGGCTGCGGGAAAAAAAGAGGGCTCGCCACCACGCAGAGACCTTGAAAGATCTCTCACGGGCAGGCGATGGCTCCCAGGAGCGCCCTAGCCGCAGAGGCGAACATGCCGATCCGGCAGAGCTGGAGTCGTTATCCCTCGACGACATGCCCGATCAACTCAATAAGCACCTCAATAAGCAGAAGGAGTTCATCCAAGGCTTGATGGAGTTGCTGAAGGAGAGCCTCAACAACATGCCCGCTGAGCTTAATCAGTAGGGGGAGTTGACCGCCGGCTTGGTGATGCTACTAAAGAAGAGCATTGCCTCGGAGAAGAAGGCGACCGGTGAAATCCTGCGACTTCAGGAAGACAAGGCAAAGCTCTGCCACGAGATCGACCTGTTGAAGGAGAAGAACGCCGGCTGGAACAAGCTGCATGAGAATAGTAGTTCCTCGATGAAGATGTTGCAGGCCTCGTCATGGAACAGAAGGAGGAGTTGGCGAAGCTCCGCATCGAGCACCCGGCTGCTGTCAAGGTACATAATGCGGCCGTGGAACAGATGATGAAGGCTCGCATCGAGAAATCCCGCGTCATGGACAGAATGAAGAAGATGGCGGAGGAGACGCACAAGGAGATGGAGGTCGTGGAGGCGATGAAGAAGCAGTTACGACTCCGCGGCGAATTAGATCATTTGGGGTGATAATCTTCCTTCTTCTTTTGCTGTTGTGTTTCATCTTTTGCTTCGGGTGTTTCGCCGCACGTGTCACGTTCTCTGTGAGGCATGAATAGAAAAATTGTTTTTTTAAGGGAATGAATAGAACAATGCTAACAATGAGATGACTAGCAAATAAGATCATTTTTTATCGCCATATGGCACTGGGCTGCCGTGTTTCGTGCTCCTCCGTCGCAGTACTACTCAAGTGGAAAACTTGAGTATACCGCACGGTTCTTTGCTCCTCCTCGATCAGGTCGTCGACGCATTTATACGAGCAGCCAAATCACAAGGCCCCGCTTTCCAGCAGTAATGAGCCGTCAAATCACAAAGGCCCTCGCCTCTCGTGAAACCGAGCAAGCTAGACTGCCCCGCCCTCTAGCCTTTTAAAAAATATATACTTTTGTACATCAGTAGTATCAATGGATTGCGCCATGGAGCAAAACTTGAAATTAAAAAAGGTGGTACATATAGAGATCGCTCGTCGCCAAAGTATGCATATAGTACTATTAAAAAGGCTAGTCACAATAATGATGTCCAGCACAACCCACCCCTCAAATAAAACTAAGCACCCTGAAATTCTTTGACAAAACTAAGCACCCTGGAATTCTTTGACAACTAAACTGTTGGCTATATGATGTTGGCCATATATATTGTACGTATATAATGTGAAGAAACGAGTGGTAGTACTATACCAACTAAAAGATGAAATGTAAGAAATACTAGTATGTACATACTGAAGAGTTAAAGTAACAAGAGGAAACATAACATAGTTCTGTTGGGGGCTCAGCACAACACACCCCTCAAATTAAATTAAGCACACCTGAAATTAAAATTTGCAACTATTCCGGTAGACACTGCATTAGAACCACCATGAGCAACGACACTGCCACCTTACTCGGAGTCCTCGTCCACGTCCTCGACTTCGTTCTTGTCCCTCTTCCTCTTGGTTGATACTTCTTTGCTTGAACCGCCAACTTGGATTTTGCTCTTCATCCAACCCTTGTAGATATTGAAACAAAGGTAGCCATCCATTGCAGCGTAGTGGATGTGGTCTATATCTAGTACATTCTGCTGCCATGCATGACGATGAAACGTGTATGGAGGTTTCTCCAGTTTACCGTATGAAGGATGAACCATGGATCCTGCCGAGGTCGGTATTGAAGGCTGACGAGAGGACACCAGCCGATTCTTCTGGAGGTCGAAGGTGTTGCCTACAACGAGGCCTATCCGACGCATGACTTCTTTGTCGTTACCAAAGTCTACAGTAACGAATTTGACTACGTTGCTCTTGAGGAAGTCCTTAAAATCCTGGCACTCAACGTCGGCATGGCATATGTGGTAGACCGAGCATAAGTCATGCACGCAAACCTGGATCACGACAGGCTTCTTCCTCTCTTCGTCCTTTAGATCCTTATCTCGTCCCAGGACTGTGGTGTACTCAACATCTAGCCCGACCCACTCATCATCTGAGTCTTCGAACATGCGTCTGAAGTGAGAAAGGCATCCTTTCACCGTCGCGGAAGAACGGGTGTAGATGACGTCGAACTCATCGCCGGTGATGGTTCTAACCTTGTACTCACTGCTGATCGGGGAGATTTGGGACGCCATGGATTTGGGAGGAGGGTTAGGATTAGTGGAACTGCCGTAATGTGAATGGACGGGACGACTAGGAGCGAACCGCCGTAGTATTAAAGGACGTGAGGGGACGAGAGGAGCAAACTACTAGCGTGCGAATGGCAGGGTAGTGGCTTTCCATTCTCCCATGATACGGGCTTCCGAGAGCCCTTGGATCTGAGATCAAACGGTTGCATGGCGTGATTCTAGACCTATGGGCGAATATCCTATCCTAGAGGGTTATTCTGCAAATTTTCAGCAACTTAGCATGCGACCGTTTGATCTCAGATCCAAGGGCTGCCAGCAGCCCGTATCATGGCCGCGCCTACCATGACCGTCGCGTCGCTCGCGCTGTTGTGCCCTTGGAGATTTAACACGGTGCGTTAGGCTATCTGATGTTGGCATGTCATACATAGTCATCACTTAGTCACTCATACTACAACAAGGTTTTGGCTATAAGGTTGGTTATAAGTGTATTTTTTTACTTCTCTCTATCTCTTTCTTCGTACTCCCTCTGTCCCATAATATAAGAACATTTTTGACACTAGTGTAGTGCCAAAAACGTTCTTATATTATGGGACACAGGGAGTACTAGTATTTATTGCATTTGCCAAGGAGTGACATCTTCCAATGAAATGGTGTTGCTAAGTTTGCTTCATTTAATTAGCTATAGACTCAAAATTGTCTTTTCACCTAGGTACACGCACTTAGCACTGTTTCTTCCTTGGGTCACCAAACTAGTCTCTCTCTTCTTGATTAACTTGCCACATCAGACTTTATGCCTATGTGGCAAGCTTAGCACCTGTAGGAGCAAGTAAAAGTAAGTACAATAGTGCGCTTTACATAGCATTTTTGCATATGTGGAGGAAAGAGAGGCAAGGAAAAAGTGGAGAAGTGGGCTCTCATGCAAGAGCCAGCCTCTACTACATGGTGGAGCATTGGGAGAGGCACCTGTATGGAGGTGGTCAGGAATCGGGAGACTCACGCCGGTCGTAGCGCCGCAGTTAAAATGATAATGGAAAGTCAAATCACAGGGCCCCACCTGTCCAGCAGTAACTCGTTGTCAAATCACACAGCCCTGCGTTTGCAGCAGCCTACTCCCTCGTCTTCTCGCGTCTCTGTTGAACCGACTAGGTGGAACTGCCCCGCCGCCTACCACGGAGGAAAAGCCTCGCCCTCGACTTTTAAATAGTATACAGTATACTAATTTTGTATCCATGGATTGTGCCCGCACCATGGAGCAAAGCGTCTAGAAAACGGCGGTACACATGTACGGAGTATACAGCATGCCAGTCGCGTTTTCATCGGACCCCAGACGGTCTGTCGGTCTGGCACACTACTCTCCGAATGGAACGCGCGTCATATTGCGCTCGCACACACATGTGGGACGGCAATTAAGAACCGACCATAGGCACACTCCCCACCCCCACATTTCGGGTGACTTAATAGAAGAGGGAGACAAGCGATAGTACTAGAGAAGTGTTATACTACGTTGGTGCCTGGACGATCCCTGCAAGACACGGAAGATCAGTTCGTCCATGCATGTGACCAGACTCCAGCAGACACGCCTGGATTGGCTATCATCTACATATCATGCAGGCTGTGTTGTACATGACTGTAGTTGTGGTGAGAAATCCAAAAAAAGGTTTCTTGTCATCTCGCAAAATTAGGTGTCATGTGCTTCGGATCACTGCGAGGGTTAAACAGCGACAACTGAGTTGGGCTAGTCACTGGGGGCACATGCATGAACAGTGACTACTCGGCTGCCATCTAGGTCAAGTCGGCTATGTTAATTAGGACATCTATCAACGGACCCCTTTTCTACGAGTTTATCTTTAATTTGAGCTTTGTTCCTCGTCTAGTTTGTCCATCGGGATTCATGTTGTCTCCTTTGGGCAGTGAGGTTATGATTTCTTGTCATGTGGCATTTTTTCGTGTTATATGTTATAATCCAGCGCTTCAGATCAAAATGACGACAACAGTGCCTCCGGGCCACGTGCATGAAGACTTCTCGACAGTCATTGGCGAGGTCAAGCCGGCTCCGATAGACAAAAGAAAACTAGTACTACTCCACTATATAGGCAGGAGCCTCCGCGCTTGCTTGCTAGTGTTGCTATCTTCACACTGTCTCGGCCTCTCCAGATCTAAACACGACAGCGGTGGCCACACACACACACTCTCTCTCTCTCTCTCTGCTCGCCACTGGTCACAGATCCAGCCGGATCCTCTCTGTCGGGGAAGGTGAGAAGGTGCAACGTTCACGCGGTCGTCCTCGGCGATGGCTCTTACCCACTGCTGGGCGCGTCCCGATCAGCCTGCCTTGCCATTCTCTCCCAAGCACCGCTAGCGAGGGAGGGCCTCCGACCCCTTCTTCCTTGCTGTCGTAGTGTGGGAAGATCCGGCCTCCCGCCGCCCACCTAGCGATATCCCGGCGACCATCAGGTATAACTTCCTTCAAAACCGGCCTTGCTCTACTTCCCGAGCTCCTGACGTCGCTGCATTTGTATCTTTTACTATTTCTCAGGCCCCCTCGTAGATAGGATCGATCAGCTGTTCGAAAACCACCTAATTTTTTTACGTTTAAGAGGTAAAACTAGTTCATGCACTCGAATCTAGTACTACTTGGTTCAAATAAGGAAGAAAGGGGGTGGGGTGGGGGAGGATTTGTTACCTGAATCTTGGACTTGGTCAAAAGAGGAAATAATGGGGGCGAAAAGTAGCAAAGACTGGCTATCCAATTGGTCTCTAGGTCTAATAGGGAAATAAAGGGAAACGCAGTACAAACTCAATATAAACCCGATCTATTGGTTGAAAAAGGAAAGAAAGTGGGGACTGGGGGATAAGTCAACAGAGTAAGTCCAGCACTAGATTTGCTAGCCTCACACAGTATAAGGTGGCTATACCGAACAAAAATGGGACCAACCCAGATATCCTGTTCTGATGTTTGTTGCCCCAAGCCACTCTTATGTAATGCCACTGGTTAAATGTGGCAGTCGCACTATTAAAAGTAAGGACACGTTAAACCAATGTTGTTTTCAATGTAATGCCTCCAGTAATATGAATCAATGGCACTTCTTTACATGTCCTGTTAAAATTTCCCATTAAGATAAGTTGGTTCTTTTCGTTAGAAATGCAACTATCCTGGTCCGCCTACTCTCCCGTGCCCAGAGTAATGTTGTATTTAATGGTTGTCATAGTTAATCCTAATGTCCACACTAATATCTAGCAATGCCACTGCTTTAGAAATTGCTACTGTCCTTGTAGGATTGCCATTCAGATAAGAAACATGCTTCTTTTCATTTGATGCATGTTTCATCACTTGTTAGTCACCCTCCTTTCCACCTTTTTGTGCAAACAGAGATATACATTTCACGCTCGATCTTAGTTGAACTGCACAAATGATATCCAAATTATAGTTGAGCATTACAGGAGCATCACAACCAACCTTGATGCTCAATTTTATTGCAACTAATGAAGAAGAAGCTCTGTGGGTTTCGTTTTCTGATGGAAATGGAACCGGGGCTGGAGCCCTTTTCTTAAATTTTTTTTGAAGAAGAAGCTGCTAGCTCACGGGACATTGCTTCATTTTAGGTGAACTGCACCAAAAGATCCCATGAATTGAATCATCCATGTTGGTGACTGAAAGAGCCAGCTTCAGCATCCCAGTCTAAGCACCCCCGGCCTCCATCCTTGCAACGCACGGTACACCTCGTTTGCCACCTGCTCGACCCTAGTGTCACTAATAAAATGAAGTAATAATACAGTTAAAATAGAGCGAGTGTCATCTCTATCATTTCATTTCCAATGTAGATAAAGAAAGTGCTTCTCTTTGTTAAAGTATGCTTCATCAACTAGTCCCATTGTCAATGTTTAAGCATTTTTGCAAACTGGGGTGCTTAATTTTAGTTGATATGTACAAAAATAGAGATTTGAATGTCTCAAGGCGCCTCCTTGTACTACCGCTGTACACTGATGTTCGTCACTGGCAGAAGGTGTATCTGGGAGACTTGGGATGATGTCGAGTATGAGGCGTACCCAGTACTGGGCGTACCGTATGAGGCGTCGCAAGGCCCATCTCGCCCTCGCAGCATGGCATACTATGATACTATCGTAATATTTTCTTCTATTTATTTTGTGTGTTTCATCAACTAGTGCCACTATAATGTAATCACGCTTTTTCATTATCTATGCAAACAGGGTTATTCAGATGCAATTGGGTGGAACTGCACAAATGTATGTATGGAACCGGCATATATGCAGAGTGCGAGGTGTGCCAAGTAAAAATTACTGACACCAACCATGCTGCATGCACGCATTGGCATCCACCACCACCAGTGGGATGTGTGGCGCTCTCTGTGGACGGATCTTTCTCGGCAGCAAATCCCCTAACCAAATACTAGTAGCTTATATTGGTAGTTTTCTAGGGAGTACTCTTTTCTGAAAGAAGCACCAATCTATTTTTCTTTATTTGTACACTGTGTCACAACTTTGACCCAAAGGTCCAGAGCTATTTTAGGGTGATTGGCGTAGTACTCGGAGACTGATTGTAAGCATGATTTTCATTAGCTGTCACACTGATTGTAAGCACGAGCAGGTGGAAGATTAGGTTAGTGTGAAGCTTACCTTAAACCCTACCGCCGCCGTTGAAACGAGGCGAGCGTCGAGGGAACTGTGGAGAACGGCGGGGAAGCGACGTCACGCAATCCGGCCTCCTCTTGCGGTGGGAGAATGAATACTCATGTGGCTCCGGCTGGCTCTGCACCCTCACGAACGGCACACCATACTCGATCGATTCGTTCTCCTCTGGGTGCTCGACGTTCGACCTGTACAACCACCACCTCCGCCTGACTGTCGCCTCGGGCGAATTTGTCTGCTCCATCACCCATAGGAGATACTCGATGAACTCGGAGGACTGCGGCGTGACTGCCGCCGAGGAGTACATGTACATCGCCACCCTCATCGCCGTTGTCTCGCTCTTTCGCGTACATTGCCACATGGCCCGCACCGTCCTCGAAATCTCCCACTCATTGTCAAACCAACTAAGGATCTCCTTCAACCTGGCTAACTTTGCCTGGTCGCCGCCGGCGATCTACCTGATTCACTGCTGCATCCTCTCCATAGATGTCCTTCTGAGTGGTCTGGTGCTAGCTTTGGAAGATGGGAGGAGAGACGGTGGTCTTGCAATAGAGAAGAGGGAGAGGCGAGACGGTGGTTTTGGAATGGAGAAGATGGAGAGGAGAGGAGGTGGTTTTGCAATGGAGAAGATCAGAAGAGGGAGAGGCGAGACGGTGGTTTTGGAATGGAGATGATGGAGAGGAGAGGAGGTGGTTTTGCAATGGAGAAGACCAGAAGAGGGAGAGGCGAGACAGTGGTTTTGGAATGGAGATGATGGAGAGGAGAGGAGGTGGTTTTGGAATGGAGATGATGGAGAGGAGAGGAGGTGGTTTTGCAATGGAGAAGATCAAAAGAGGGAGAGGCGAGACGGTGGTTTTGGAATGGAGATGATGGAGAGGAGAGGAGGTGGTTTTGCAATGGAGAAGAGGGAGAGGAGCGTGCGGCGACGATTTAGGATTGGACGAGAGGGCCGGCGCACTGTGACTGGATCAAAATCAAAATCAATTTACCCTTCAATTGAGAAAGCGACCCCACATTGACTAGTCTCCCTTTTATTCTGGGTCATAATTGACCATGATTTTCGCACATAAAATATATGTTATACGTTGCAAATATAATATAATTTGAAAGTACATTCAGATACGAACCAAATGATACAATTTTTGGTGACATGCATTCACATTTTGCTTGTCAAATACAGTACATGGTCAAACTTTGACCCAAAATACGCAAAACAACAAAAAAATACTTCCAAGATGAGCGCCGCTCTTCCGCTCTTCTCCTCTTAAACCACCGCCGCTCCTCTCCTGTTCCAATCTAAATCCAGCGCTGCTCCTCTCCTCTTCCATTTCAAAACCACCGCCCCTCCTCTCCTGTTCCAATCCAAAATCAGCGTCGCTCCTCTCCCGTTCTAATCCAAAACCAGTGCTGATCCTATCCTCTTCCATTCGAAAACCACCGCCGGCGAGTGAAGGTGTTGTGGAGAAGTAGATCGATGGAGGAGTACAACGATACATGAGGATCGCAGATGGTGACCCTGTGAAGCTAGCTAGGATGTTGGAGATACAGTCTTGGTTTGACAACAAGGACCAACTAGCAGCGACGGCGACATTCATGGCCAAATATCTGCAACAGAGAGAAAAGGCGGCGATACTCCCGGAGGGAGTCGCGCCGGAGTACATAGAGCTGCTCCTCTGGGCCATGGAGCAAACAGATTCACCGAATCCGATCGTGAGGGAGCGGTGGTGGGAGTATCGATCCCAGATGGAGCATCCACCAGAGATTGAAGGAACGAGCATCTACAGGGTGTCGTTTGTGAGGGTGTCCTGCCAGAGCGAGCCGGTAGAGTCTTCGTCGATCGAACCCAACTGCAAGAGGAGAAAAGCAGTTGGCCCGACGACGCTTCCCCGCCATCGTCTCCCTCGCCGTTCACATCGTCTCACAGGGTGGCTATCTGCCGCCGAGGAATAGGAGGGGGTTGCCCCCCCCAGCCCAATAGTCAGGCAGGTTGTGAATTGTCAGGAGGAGCTTAGGGTTGTCAGTATTTGCAGGTTGTGAATTGTGTTTTGTGTTGTGTATTTTGAGAGTACTTTCAGATATGAATGTCTTTTGAATTTCAGATTTGCAGTGTTGAGCATATGAAGTATTTTATGAACTCTAGAGATCTATTTTTAGCACTTCAAAAAATGTAGTTTCATAGGAGTATAAAAGTGCGTACAATGTGATTCTCAGAGAAGAAACTGCAAGTTTCAGTTTCAGATAAGAAACTGCAAGTTCAGTTTTAGATAAGAAACTGCAACTTTCAGAGGCAGATCATTTATATTAACACGGCCTTTTCAAACAGGGTTAACATCATGTTGAAAGTTTTATTCATGGTTGAAAATGGAACTACCAGCCAGTTAACATCATACTGATCAACATTCATGCATAGAACATCTTCATATGATGCACAATCAAAATGCCCACACAATGTCGAGTGTGCGAAACACAAAGAAAACGAGGCACAAAGTTTTGCCAAGTGTTGGACGTGGTTTTGGGCTGCCCCGTCTAGGCTTTCATTTTTAACATGCACAGCCCACGACCTCGGATGGGAGGTCCATAGGCCTGTTTGTATTTTCTTAGGGCCGTCATGTATCGACCGGCCTATGGACCTCCCATCCGAGGTTTTATTTTTGGCAGCCCAATTTCTGTGTTTTTTTGAAGAAAACGCAGAGGTCTGTTCTATTTTTTTATATAAGAATAGGAACGCCAGGTCTAACTTATGTTTCCCTTCTAACTATATTATATATATTTAAATTATTTTATATGTTATTATATATTATTTTTATTGTCATCATATATTTAACAGATACTTACATATGTAAGAAAACAATATCCCACATCTTATTAACTTATAAAAATAATTTCTTAACAAATAAAATCCTGGATTGTTTTGGCATGAAAATCCTAGTGATTGTGTACAAAAGCTTGGTAAGATTTAAGTACGAATGTAATAATATCACTTATTATTTAAATATATTTATAACAAAATGCTCAGCCCCTTTTTAGTTTTTGATAACATTGCTCGCCCAACCCAACATTATAATTAGAATCAGCCCAACAAAATCGTGTATTTCGAGAAAGTGCAAATGGCCTGTAATTTTTTAGGAAATAAAATAAATGAGCCGCATGGACGCTACATTATTTGTTCACCCAGCCCAGCTAATGGCTGTAATTCAAAAATAATAATCAAATTGACTGTAAATTCTACCGCGCAAAAAAACTGTAAATTCTGAAAAAATGGGTTAAATACGTGCCACATTTTTGTAAGCTGAAATGTGAGCCAGTAGATCGAAGCCAACGCAAGTCGTTGTCAATTTAGTCAACAAATGATTCTGACATGTTAATCGTTGGATTTACATCCAACGACCGGCATCCATCTTCAATCTCTCGTCTTCTTCCTCCAGCGCCGCCGGGACCACCTCCCGCCTCCTGCTGCTAGCAGCTCTGCTTAGCATGCTTCACTATGAAGCGCTACTCCACCGTTGGCCAGGCCATCCCTCCACCCCTCCACACTTCATGTTCTTCTCCACCGACTATCGAACCACACCGCACTAGAACCAGTTAACCCTCGTACACCTCTCCATCTGCGACTCTACTCCCGCGTCTTCCCATCTCTAGCTCGTTGCTGTCCGGGGCCTCGCCGTCGTCCACCACCTTGGATGGGCTCGGCGCGTCGTGGTCAACGTGGTCAACGAATGACACCATCGAAACTAGACTGTGCATGGAGAGGCTAACACTTGGGTCCACGGCCGCACACGAGGAAATGCCTCCTTATTACGCGCAAAATAATGATTCCTCCACCTAACATCTGGGACCCACCGGAAGGGCCTCTGTATTTCGCGAAAAAAATATGCCCCCCGCTGACATGCCGGACCCACCAGCTATCTTCGCACGCAAGGAAGTGCCTCCTTATTACGCACAAAAAAATGAATACTCCCCCTGCCAGCTGGAACCCAGCAAAGTGGGAGGCTGACTTGTGGGCCTACCAAGTTGACGGGGACGGAGGGCTTTGTCAACTTAGTCAATATGAATGATTCTAGATCCTGTTACCGTACGATGTTCATCTAACGGCCGTAGTGCTTCTTCAACCTCTGGTCTTCTTGCTCCGGCCGCCCAAACCAACGCCGGTCGTGCCGCGTGCTCCTGCCTTCCATGGTCAGCTGTGATGCCGCGGAGGCCTCACCGCCCCCTACTACTCCCACTGCTGGCCAGGCCATCCCTCTACTCACCCACACCCCCTGTTATTCTGCGGCAACAGCAGCCTCACACCGCAGCCGAACTAGTGAACCCTCGTACTCCTCTTCGCGTGGGCATCCACTGCTGCGTCTTTCCCGGCTCCGAGTCGTCCCCTTCCTAGGCCTCGCCGTCGTCCACCGCCATGGTGCTCTAGGCGTGGCGTGGTCAACGTAGTCAAGGAACGACTTCCATCGGACGTGGACTGTACGTGGAGAGGCTGACAATTGGGTCCACGGTCGCAGCAAGGAAGTGCCTCCTTATTATGCGCAAAATAATGATTCCTCCACCTGACAGCAGGGACCCACCGGACGGGCCACCGTATTTCACAAAAAAATGTTTCCCCCTAACTGCTGGGACCCACCAGCTACATCTTCGCACGCAAGGAAGTGCGTCCAGGAAAAAAAAAGATTTGCCCCCCTGACTGCTGGGACCCACCAGCTACATCTTCGCACGCAAGGAAGTGCGTCCGGGCAAAAAAATAATTCGCCCCCCTGACTTCTGGGACCTACCAGCTACATCTTCGCACACAAGGAAGTGCGTCCGGGCAAAAAAACGATTCACCCCCCAGACTGCTGGGACCCACCGGCAACATCTTCGCAGGCAAGGAAGTGCCTGACAGTCGGGACCCACCTGGTCGAAGCGTACGTAGCGTTCTCATTCTGGTCACGAACGTGTACGTACATATATACTGGTGGATGTAGAGGCGCGCACATGTCGTAGTAGAGGCGCGCACGTAGCATGTACGTATACGTACAGCGGCCAGGGTGCAAGAAAGAAAATATGGCCACGTATGTGTACATACGGGCGGGGTCTCGAACGCCTACTCGCGAATACGTACGGCAAGGGCTCGTGTACATAGATGGGTCGGAACGGAGAACCAGCATCGTCGTCGTGTTCATGGGGAGGCAACAAAATGCGTCTTGTTCATGGGGAGGCAACGGAATGCGTCGTGTTCATCGGGAGGCAACGGAACGCGTGGGAGCCAACCGGCTGGGTCGGAACGGAATGCGTGATCGTGTTCATCGAGAGGGCTTGGACGGAACAGGCGATGGAAACGAGGCCTGGCGTACCGCACAATGGAGGAAACGGACCTCCTACGTTCGGAACGGGGTCCTGTTGATCAGGAGGGGTGTGGCGTACCGCAAAATGGACGAAGCGGACCTCCTACAGTCGAAACAGGGGTCCTGTTGATCGGGAGGGATGTGGCGTACCGCAAAACGGAGGAAACGGACCTCCTACGGTCAAAACGGGGGTCCTATTGATCGGGAGGGGTGTGGCATACCGCAAAACGGATGAAATGGACCTCCTACGGTCGAAACGGGGGTCCTGTTCATCGGGAGGGGTGTGGCATACCGCAAAACGGGACTCCACGGGATATTGTTCATCTCCACCATCGACCTCCTCCAGCCTCCACAGGCTACCGTCGACCTCCTCCAGCCTCCACGGGCTCCTGTTCATCCAGCCTCCACCCCGCGCTACTCCACCGGCTACTGTTCAACTACCCCTCCACCGTCTATTGTTCATCCAGCCCTCCACACCACGGGGTCCTGTTCAACCACCCCTCCACGAGCACCCCTCCACCGTTTACTGTTTAACCAGCCCTCCACACCACGGGGTCCTGTTCATCCAGAGGCAACGCCACTACTCACTGTTCATCCA
>NC_041381.1:269705001-269730021 GCF_002162155.2 Triticum dicoccoides | reverse complement strand
TTCATCCAATCGATCGGCTTCAGTTAGCAGCAGTAGGGAAGGAATCGCTCGATCCGGTTCAGTTAACAGCCATCCATCGATCGCTCGGGTTCAGTTACGCGTAGCCTGTAGTGCAATCGCTCGGGTTCAGTTAGAGCCTAATGCCTCGCTCGGGTTCAGTTAGAGTCAACGCCTCACACACATGCGCGTACATGTACGAGAGAAACGCGCATCGCTCGGCCCCCGACCTCCCAACCGGGAACTCCCCGAAATTTTCCTCCCCCTCGCTTCTACCACGGTTTTTTCCATCATGGACGGCCCAAAGAATGTCATGCAGCTGCGTCTCCGGCCCGCCCAGGATGAAAAGCCCATTTTCTGTCATGATTTTTGGTCATAGAAGTAGGAGCCCACCACATCTATGATGATACCGGGTTTTGTCACAATTATCGTCATAGAAGTGTCATATGTATGACAGGAAAAAAATTCGTTCGGCCCAAAATGTCACGGATGTGTCTTTTTTTGTAGTGTAAGAATTCTTTTTCAATAGTAGCATAATTTCTCTGGGCAGTGTCTAGAGTTTTACTAGCATATTGAATAACATTTAGTTTCTTATCAACTCTTTGCCCTAGAACAGCACCTACAACATAATCGCTAGCATCACACATAATTTCAAAGGGTAAATTCCAATCAGGAGGCTGAACAATTGGTGCAGAAATCAAAGCTTTCTTAAGTATTTTAAATGCTTCTACACAATCATCATCGAAAACAAAAGGAATATCTTTTTGCAATAGATTAGTCAGAGGCCTAGAGATTTTAGAAAAGTCCTTAATGAACCTCCTATAAAAACTGACATGACCAAGGAAACTTCGTATAGCTTTAATGTCCTTGGGACATGGCATCTTTTCAATAGCATCAACTTTAGCTTTATCAACTTCAATACCTCTTTCAGAAATTTTATGCCCCAAGACAATGCCTTCATTAACCATAAAGTGACACTTCTCCCAATTCAAAACAAGACTAGTATCTTTGCATCTCTGCAAAACTCTATCAAGGTTGCTCAAGCAATCATAAAAGGAGGATCCATAAACGGAGAAATCATCCATGAATACCTCACAAAAGTCAAAGAATATAGCCATCATGCATCTTTGAAAGGTAGCAGGTGCATTACATAAACCAAAAGGCATACGTCTATAGGCAAAAGTACCGAAAGGGCAAGTAAAAGTAGTCTTTGCTTGATCGTCCGCTAATACAAGTATTTGAGAGAAACCAGAATAACCATCTAGAAAGCAGAAATGTGTATGTTTGGATAGTCTTTCTAGCATTTGATCAGTAAAGGTAAAGGGTAATGATCTTTCTTAGTAGCTTTATTTAATTTACGGAAATCAATTACCATCCTATAACCAGTAATAATTCTTTGCGGGATCAATTCATCTTTATCATTAGGAACAATAGTAATACCTCCCTTCTTAGGGACACAATGGACAGGGCTTACCCACTGACTATCAGCAACGGGATAAATTATACCTGCCTCGAGGAGCTTTAGTATTTCTTTTCTTACCACTTCTTTCATCTTAGGATTTAAACGTCGTTGATGATCTCTAAATGGTTTGGCGTTTTCTTCCAATTTTATTTTGTGTTGGCATAGAGTGGGACTAATGCCCTTAAGATCGTCAAGAGTATATCCAATAGCAGCATGTTGCTTCTTTAGAGTTTTCAATAATCTTCCCTCTTCCTGCTCTGAAAGGTTGGCACTAATAATAACAGGATATATCTTCTTTTCATCAAGATAAGCATATTTAAGGGTATCAGGTAAAGGTTTAAGCTCAAACATGGGATCGCCCTTGGGTGGAGGGGGATCCCCTAGGATTTCAACAGGCAAGTTGTGTTTCAAAATAGGACCCTGTTTAAAGAATACTTCATCTATTTCCCTTCTTTCATCCATAAACATATCATTTTCATGGTCTAGCAAATATTGTTCTAAGGGATCAGTTGGAGGCACGGAAATAGAAACAAGACCAATAATTTCATCCTTACTAGGCAATTCTTTATCATGGGGTTGTCTACAAAATTTAGCAAAATTAAACTCATGAGACATATCTCCTAAGCCAATCGTAACAACATCCTTTTCGCAATCAATCTTAGCATTAACAGTATTCAAGAAGGGTCTACCAAATATAATAGGACAAAAGCTATCTTGTGGGGAACCAAGAACAAGAAAATCCGCAGGATATTTAACTTTCCCACACAAGACTTCGACATCTCTAACAATCCCAATTGGTGAAATAGTATCTCTATTTGCAAGCTTAATAGTAACATCAATATCTTCTATTTTATCGGGTGCGATATCATGCATAATTTCTTCATATAAGGAATGAGGTATTGCACTAGCACTAACACCCATATCGCATAAGCCATGATAACAATGATATCCTTTTTTAATATAAATAACAGGCATGCCTACAACACGTCTATGTTTCTTAGCATCAGGTCTAGCAATGTTAGCAGCCTGTTCACAGAAATAAATAACATGCCCATCAATATTATCAGCCAAGAGATCTTTAACCATAGCAATACTAGGTTCAACTTTAATTTGCTCAGGAGGTGTATATGTTCTAGTATTACTCTTATGAACCACAGTTGAAGCTTTAGCATGATCCTTTATCCTAACATGGAAAGGTGGTTTCTCAACATAAGTAGTAGGAACAATAGGATCATTATAAGTGATAGTCTTTTCTTCAACTGTAACAGTTGCAACTACTTTTACTTCAGTGGGAGGATTATATTTAAACCACTTCTCCTTAGGGAGATCAACATGAGTAGCAAATGATTCACAGAAAGAAGCTACTATCTCAGAGTCAAGTCCATATTTAGTGCTAAATCCACGAAAAGCATCGGTATCCATAAAAGATTTAACACAATGAAACTTAGGTGTCATACCTGACTCCTTACCATCGTTGGAATCCAATCTCCAAAGTTGCGTTTAATTCTTTCCAAAAAATCTCACTTGAATTCAATAGTCTTCATCATGTAGGAGCCAGCACAAGAAGTATCGAGCATGGTGTGATCATTAAGAGAAAGCCGAGCATAAAAATTTTGAATAATCATTTCTCTTGAGAGCTCATGATTGGGGCATGAATATAAAATTGACTTAAGCCTCCCCCAAGCTTGAGCGATGCTTTCTCCTTCGCGAGGCCAAAAATTATATATATAATTACAATCACGATGAACAAGATGCATAGGATAAAACTTCTGGTGAAATTCCAATTTCAATCGTTTATAGTCCCAAGATCCCATATCATCAAATAGCCTATACCATGTCAATGCATCTCCCTTCCAAGATAAAGGGAAAACCTTCTTATTGAAAATATCATCGGGCATACCTGCAAGCTTAAATAATCCACAAACTTCATTCACATAGATAAGGTGTAAATTGGGATGCAATGTTCCATCTCCTGCAAAGGGATTAGCTAGTTGTTTCTCTACCATACCCGAAGGAATTTCAAAGTAAACATTTTCAGTAGGTTCAGTAGGTTGAGGAGCAACTCTTTGCTCTGCTAGTCAGGGTGAAGATACCCCGAACAAGCCCCTCAAAGGATTAGTTTCCATAGTAACAAGTGACAGTAAATTTTAGCACACTATATAAATGTTTCCTTACCAAGTTCCACTCACCAAAGGCGCTTCACTCCTCGGCAACGGCGCCCGAAAAGAGTCTTAATGACCCACAAGTGTAGGGGATCTATCGTAGTCCTTTCGATAAGTAAGAGTGTCAAACCCAACGAGGAGTAGAAGGAAATGACAAGCGGTTTTCAGTAAGGTATTCTCTACAAGCACTGAAATTGTAGGTAACAGATAGTTTTGTGATAGGATAATTTGTAACGAGTAACAAGCAATAAAAGTAAATAAGGTGCAGCAAGGTGTCCCAATCCTTTTTGTAGCAAAGGACAAGCCTGGACAAGTTCTTATAATGAGAAAAGCGCTCCCGAGGACACATGGGAATTATCGTCAAGCTAGTTTTCATCACGCTCATATGATTCGCGTTCGTTACTTTGATAATTTGATATGTGGGTGGACCGGGTGCTTGGGTACTGCCCTTTCTTGGACAAGCATCCCACTTATGATTTACCCCTATTGCAAGCATCCGCAACTACAAAAGAAGTATTAAGGTAAACCTAACCATAGCATGAAACATATGGATCCAAATCAGCCCCTTACGAAGCAACGCATAAACTAGGGTTTAAGCTTATGTCACTCTAGCAACCCATCATCTACTTATTACTTCCCAATGCCTTCCTCTAGGCCCAAATAATGGTGAAGTGTCATGTAGTCGACATTCACATAACACCGCTAGAGGAGAGACAACATACATCTCATCAAAATATCGAACGAATACCAAATTCACATGACTACTAATAGAAAGACTCCACCCATGTCCTCAGGAACAAACGTAACTACTCACAAAGCATATTCATGTTCATAATCAGCGGGGTATTAATATGCATTAAGGATCTGTACATATGATCTTCCACCAAATAAACCAACTAGCATCAACTACAAGGAGTAATCAACACTACTAGCAACCCACAGGTACCAATCTGAGGTTTTAGTACAAAGATTTGATACAAGAGATGAACTAAGGTTAGAGAGGAGATGGTGATGGTGAAGATGTTGAAGGAGATCGATCCCCTCCCGATGAGAGGGTCGTTGGTGATGATGATGGTGATGATTTCCCCCTCCCGGAGAGAAGTTTCCCTGGCAGAACAGCTCCGCCGGAGCCCTAGATTGGTTCCGCCTCGTGGCGGCGGAGTTTCGTCCCGTAAGCTTGCTTATAATTTTTTCCAGGGTAAAAGACTTCATATAGCAGAAGATGTGCACCGGAGGGCAGCCAGGTGGCCCATGAGGAAGGGGGCGCGCCCTGTAAGGGTGGGTGCGCCCCCCACCCTCGTGGACGGTGGGTGGCCCCCCTCAGGTATTTCTTCCGCTGAATAATTATCATTAATTCCAAAAATTACTTTCGTGGAGTTTCAAGACTTTTGGAGCTGTGCAGAATAGGTCTCCAATATTTGCTCCTTTTCCAGCCCAGAATCCCAGCTACCGGCATTCTCCCTCTTCATGTTAAACCTTGTAAAATAAGAGAGAATAGCCATAAGTATTGTGACATAGCGTGTAATAACAACCCATAATGCAACAAATATCAATATAAAAGCATGATGCAAAATGGACATATCAGATACGAGCCAATGTTACGGAAGATGATGAGCAAACTATGGCACATTTCTTGAATGGAGTCAATCATCCCATCAAGAGGATTGCCGACTTCCAACCTTACTCCAACCTAATCGAGCTAGTGTATCAAGCCACCAAGGCGGAACGACAAGTGCAAGATGACTTCAAGTACGCCAAGTACTCTTCCAAGAACTACGACTCCAACAACCAAGCTTCAATGACTCCAACACGTTCTACCTCAACCAAACCTTCTACAAGCAACAGCGACAAGTCAAGTTACAAGGAAACTTCGACAACGTCAAGTCATCCTCCTACTACAAGCAACCTCAAGCCGAGAGCTTCATCATCTATGACTCCACTAGATGAGACCATCAAGACAAGTTCCATCAAGTGCTTCACATGCGGCCGCCGAGGCCACAAGTCCTTCCAGTGTACCAACAAGCATACCATGATCCTCAACAACGACGACACCTATGACTCCATGAGTGAAGAGGAAATGGAAGCCCTTGAGCAAGTGGCCATGCAACGGCGCGTGAATGAGGATGAAGATTATCAAGTCTTTTGTAACAAAGATTCAAGCCCCGCTCTCGTTTTTTCCAAAGTCTTGACACTTCAACAACAACAAGATGAAGACCAAATATGCATATCTTCCACACCAAGGCGGGCATCAATGGAAGGTCCATGAAGGTCATCACCGACGGAGGAAGTTGCCATAAATTGGCAAGTGAAGAACTATGCTCCAAGCTCCAATTGGTCAAGATGAAGCACCCTCGCCCATACAAGGTACAGTGGCTTCGCGACGCCGACACTATTCAAGTGGAGTACATGGTCCAAGTTTCATTAAAGATCGGAGCATACGAAGACACTTTGGAATGCAACATGGTTCTGATGTCTGTTTGCCATCTCCTACTTGGATGACCATGGCAATTCCACCAAGGCGTCATCCACAACGGGTGTACCAATCACTATAGCTTCAAGATGAAGGGAAAGAAGTACATTTTACGACCTATGTCACGAAGTCAAGTGATCGCCGACAATCAAGCCACCACACATCATGGAGAGAATAGTGAGTGTGAGCCACCCAAAAGGGAGTGAGAGCCACAAGCCAAAAATGAGTGCCTCCACAATGAGCGACAATAAAACCCTAGTGCTATTTGCTACCAAAAGTGAGATGAGAAAAGTGTGTGAGAACCCATCAAGTGTTACACGCTATGTCCTTTTGTGCAAGGACGAGGCAACAAAAACAAACACCTCTCACAATCTACCTTTAGTGTTATCTTCTCTATTGCAGGAATTCCAAGATGTATTCCCCGATGAGCTACCTCCGGGTCAACCTCCCCTTCAAGGCATCGAACACCGCATCGACCTCATCCCTGGAGCACCTTTTCCTAACAAGGCACCATACTGCGTCAATCCCGAAGAAACCAAGGAGATCCAACGGCAAGTACAACAACTCATCAACAATGGCCATGTACGAGAAAGCTTGAGCCCATGTGCCGTCTCGGTAATCCTTGTTCCCAAGAAAGATGGTGCATATCGCATGTGTTCTGATTATCGTCCTATCAATGCTATCACCATTCGCTATATATTTCCTATTCCAAGCCTTTATGATATGATAGATGAGCTTAGCGGAGCCACCATTTTCTCTAAGATTGATCTTAAGAGTGGCTATTACCAAATCTGCATACAAGAAGGTGACGAATGGAAAACTGCATTTAAGACCAAATTTAGCTTATATGAATGGCTAGTTATGCCAATGGGCTTATCCAAAGCACCCGGTACTTTCACGTGAGTCATGCATTGTGTCCTTAGGCCATACATTGGTGTATTTGTTGTGGTCTACTTTGACGATATTGGTGTATTTAGCAAATCTCTCAAAGATCATGTCACCCATCTTAGAAACGTTTTGCATACTCTTAGAAAAGAGCGCCTTTATGCTAATATGGACATATGCCTTTTTGGTGTTGATAAGCTTGTTTTCTTGGGTTTCGTTGTGTCTTCTAAGGGTGTTCATGTAGATGAATCTAAGATCAATGCTATTAAAACTCGGCCCCAACCAACCAACTTGCAACAAGTGCGTAGTTTTCTTGGCTTAGCTGGTTTCTATCATATATTTGTGAAGAATTTTAGCACCATCGCTTTACCTTTACATGCCTTGAGTGAGAAAAATGCACCTTTTGTTTGGGGACCGTCTCAAGATACACATGCCCATTTGCTTGCATTACCCAACTTTGATAAACCATTTGAGATACTTTGTGATGCTAGCGGTTGCGGCATAGGAGGTGTGTTGATGCAAGAGAAGCGCCCCATAGCTTACTTTAGTGAAAAACTTTCCTGTGCGCAACTTAACTACCCCATCTATGACAAAGAGTTGTATGCTTTAGTGAGAGTTGTGCATGTTTGGGAGCATTATCTCCGCCCTCATGAGTTCATTCTTCACACAGATCATGAAACGTTTAAGTATCTTAAGGGTCAAACTAAGTTGAACAAGTGTCATGCTAAGTGGAGTGAATTCATTGAGTCTTTTCCTTATGTCATCAAGTATATCAAAAGCAAAGAGAATGTTGTGGCGGATGCGCTTTCCCGTAGATGCATGCTTTGAGTGTCATTGGCTTTGAGCTCTTAAAAGAATTGTATGCGCATGATCCTACTTTTGCTATTCCTTATGCAAAATGTTTGATGCATACATCTTGGGAACGCTATTACATCAAAGATGATTATCTTATGAGAGCTAACAAACTATGTGTTCTCGAGTCTTCTCTTCGTTTGTTACTTTTGCAAGATGCTCATGGAGGAGGATTTATGGGACACTTTGGACGCAATAAGACATTTGCTATGCTCTCTAAGAACTACTTTTGGCCCAAGATGTTCTGTGACGTCTCACGCTTCACCAATCGATGCTCTACATGTCACAATTTGTATGGACTTTGTGCTTGGTCTACCTAGAACTAGAAATGGCAAAGATTCTGTGTTTGTTGTCGTGGACCGATTCTCTAAAATGGCTCATTTCATCCCATGCAACAAGATAGACGATGCTTCACATGTTGCAAATCTTTTTTGTAGGGAAATCTTGCGCCTACATGGAGTACCAAAGACTATTGTCTCGTACCGTGACGTCAAGTTCTTAAGTTACTTTTGGAAGACCTTATGCGCCAAGATCGGAATCAAGCTCTTGTTCTCTTCGTCATACCATCCCCAAACCGATGGCCAAAAGGAGGTAATGACCCAGACGCTATCTACTCTCCTACGCGTGTTGACGAAGAAGAACATCAAGGAGTGGGAAGAGTGTTTACCCATCACCGAGTAAGCCTACAATTGAGCATGACACTCTACTACCGACAAGTCCCCCTTTGAGGTCATCTACGGCTTCAACCCATTGTCCCCATTGGACATTCTACCCCTTCCACTACAAGAGCGCATCAACATGGACGCAAGTGCACGAGTGAGCTACCTCGAGAAGATGCATGAAGATACAAGGCACACCATCGAGCGCCAAGTACAACGACTCGCGACCAAGCTCAACATCAACAAGCAACCCATGATATTCGACATTGGAGATCTTGTGTGGCTGCACCTTCGCAAGGACCGCTTCCCCAACGAACGCAAGCCCAAGCTTCTACCTCGAGTCGACGGATCCTTCAAGGTGCTTGCATGCTACAACAACAATGCTTACAAGTCGATTTCCCGTGCGATAAGTACAACATGAGAGACATCTTCAGAATCAAGGATCTATCTCCCTATCATGGTGATGAGGTTCTTGATCTGAGGTCGGATCTTTCCCGGGGGGAGATGATGCGGAGCATCCTAAGGTCATCCCGTGGACCTACCTACGTATCCCATGACACCACTTGGACCTATGACAAGAGCTCGAGCAAAGGCTATCGAAGATAAGGTGAACTTGCTCCTCTCTGAACTTATACATTCTTCATGCGAGACATGGCTATTACCTCAAGCGGAAACCCTATGTGAGATCAGGTACTTGGAGGAGAGCCATAGGGCAACTACATCCAATGGACAAGACGGCGAGGACACCGAGTACAAGAATCAGGAAGAAGAGCTGCCAGTAGCCTACAGCCTCCGGACGACCGACACGGACCGAACGTCCGACACCCCAACGACCAGACGTCCGAGCCCCTCCGGACATCCAGTGTCACCCAACAGAAGGGAAATTATTGGAAGTCTGAGACCTCCGCCGCCTCCGGAAATCCAACGTCGTCTGATCAAAGCCAAAAGGCCAAACGTCCGACCCCTACCAGACGACTGGACCCTTGCGAGCCTCCGGACGACCGACGCCTGTCTACACACAGTGTGTTGGGCTGAGGCCATGTATCCCTTTGTGACCCTAGACTATATATACTCCTCATCCTCCCTCTTTCTAGGGTTAGCAAAGGTTTAGCTCATTTGAGAGATAGAGTTTTGCTCATCCATTCGGTTCTACTCCATCGAGAGACCGCGGCCTCTATGGAGAAGGTCCATCGATTGGATTTAAGACCCCTCACGGGAAGACCCCTCAAGACCTCCTCTCGGAGAAGAACTCGCTACCGATCGTATCGTCATTTGTTGCGTTTGCAGCTTCTATCACTCTTTATGTTCATGGATCTAGCACATGTGTGATCTCTCTCATTGATTTGAGTGTTTCCCCTCGTGTTTCCCCTCGTGTTCTTCATGTTCTTTGTAGGATCCACTCCATTTCACGAAAGATCGGCCTTAGGGTTTCCACCCTACATCACGCGCACTTTGGGGTGTCTACGCCGTAGAGCTTGTAGCCCCGAAATTTAACCCATGGTCGGCATGCCCGATCACCTTCAACCGCAAGGACCATCGAACCAGTATCCATCATGGAGGATCTGCGGCCCTGGTTCTTGACCCTATTATCGATGGGTACCACTTCACTGGAGTCCTCATGGACAAAGGCAGTAGCCTGAATCTGATTTGTCAGATACGGTGAGAAAAATGGGTATTGACCCGTCAAGGATCAAACCCAGTAATGCCACCTAAAAGGTATAATCCCATGCGTTGAAGCCCGCTGCTCGGGCACCCTGAGCCTAGAAGTAGTGTTCGGCTCACCGGACAACTATTGCAACAAAGAATTGATCTTTAAGATTGTCCCCTTTTGCAGTGGGTATCACGCCCTCCTAGGTCGGACGTCGTTCACTCAATTCAAATTCATCCCCATTACGCCTACCTAAAGCTAAAGATGCCCGAACCAAAGGGCGTCATCACAGTCAATGGCAACATGGAGCGTTCACTTCGGACTGGGGAACATACAGCGACTCTGGCAGCCGAAGTCCAAACCGACATCGAGGGGCCCAAGTATTAGCCCACCATCAAGGCACAAGAGGCAAGTAAACGGGCCCGAGCCCTGTCCCCATTTAGGGAGCCTTCCCACGCTCGACATAAATAGGGATACGCCCCCTACAGCATATCCACCCCAATCGCACACTACATGCCTCGTAAGCACAACTTCATGCTCAAAATACCATAGGCAGTTGTGGGGCCCAATAAAACAAAAGCCAAGTGTTTGGCTCAACCGACCTATGGTCAACCACGTCTTTGGACATAAACATGTACCATCTCGGACCTATCTGGCATTAAGCTCGAACAGCACGACGACTTCTCAAGACCCTTTGTCAAGGGCCCGTCGGCCGATCATCATCCCCTCCAAGGAGTTCTTCTTCCCCACAGAAGCAAAGGCGCAGACGTGCAGCGGGGCACTGTAAGGGCATCAATCCACGCATCAAGGCCCTGTGCAAACCTTTCATCTGTAAAAAAAATTCTTTCCTACAAAGTACATGTAATAGTTGCTTCGGCAGTTTGAATTGTACGGCTAGACGTCATGAGCTTATTGGGGATAAATACCACCTTTTACGGTCCTATCGCAGTCATTTATATTGCACATCTCTTTTCCTCCCACTCTTCAACGCCGCCACAAGTTAGTTCGGCACACATTTTCTCTAAAAATGCAATCAGCTACTAGACCGTGGGCTCGGTTGTAATACTCGCCCTATGCATCAAGTTCGGCACTATCTTTTTTCTATGAGTTCAGCGTCTCACATAGTGCATTATATGAATCGGTTCCGAATTATGTCTTGGGTCAATAGTTGGGTTGCCCGGCTCCTGTGCTTACCTTCTTAAGTTCCACATGTTCGGCTAAGAAGGTAAAGGGAGAACCACTGTGATTGTACTTCTGGCTAGCCCAGTCAAGTACCTCAGTGGAGAAAGCCGAAAACTGACTGTCATAATAAGTGAGAACTGGTCGGCAATCCAATGACAAGTGTCAAACCAGGAATCGATGGTAATTGCCCCCTGTTATAAGAAGGGTTTTGTCCTTGCACAAACTAAGTGATAAAGGTATATACCTCGGCTCTCCCGAACATCACAAAATACTGGGGGCTACTCACTAGCCCCTGTAATCAAGTTCCTATGGCTAAGTGAAAGTAATAAAACTGCATAGTCTAATTACCTTATTTCCCTCATGCACTACCACCTTCGAGCACCGAGACGTCGGCTAAGGGTCATAGTACGGAGTATGAAACACCCTTCATAGCATCTACATGGGGGCTAAAGCCGACGACTGGTAACTTTCACATAAAAATGGCCGCATAGGAGTCAAAACAAAATTAAAAAAGATACAAGTACGATAAACCATACAAAATATCCGCATTATAAAGAAAAAGGTCCAATTGTCATTTAACGCATGATATTACGCTCATTGAAGGATTACATCTTTCGAACATTGGTCCTCTATCGCCCGAGCACCATCCATCACGATGGGGAAATACTGCTCGGGACATCGGTGCTCCTTTCCAACGGGCAGGGGTTCAGCGGCCATCTTGACCGGCTTGATCTTCGGCCAATGCACCATGGTCCTCGCGAAGGCCATTCGAGCTCCCTTGATGCACATGGAGCGCTTAACAGCATCCACCTAGGAAGCAATGTCACACAACTTCTGCACCAGGTCGAAGTAGCTGCTCGGTATTGGCTCTGAAGGCCATAGCCGGACACGAAGGTCCTTCATGGCCGGTTCCTCTATCCGATGCAGCTCCATTAGCTGTTTCATCTGATTACTCTGGAGGGGACGGTGTTCAGGCGCCTGGAATTGCGCCCAGAACAGTCTGTGCTCGGCATCATCCTCTCGATCCGCATAGTGCCTTGCGGCATCCTCCGCACTCCTCAGAAGCTCCAGAAATGTGCCTTGGGAATGCCACACTCGTGTGAGCAACGTGAATATGTGATCGACAAAGACACTCTACAGTAAGTACGACTTACCATCTGCAATTTGCTTTACTTGGCGGAGTTGCTCTCGGGCGCCCCGCCCCTTTGTCCTCGCCCCCGGATCTCCTGCCTTATCTTGGGCAGCTTAGTGGTTTGATCCTTATTTTGTTGTTCAAGGTCCTCACATTCAATGATGGCATCCTTGACCCCTTGCTGCACTTCGGCCACTCTGTCCTCGTGCTTGTCGTTGACAGTTTTCACCGTCGTGAGTTCGGCGACCGCCTTCTGTTCGGCCGCTTCTTCCTTGGCCTTCTTCAGTTCGGCCTTGAGGCCCTCGACCTCCACGGCGACAGCTGTAGTCATAATTAAGCAGTTCTTGCTTAGGGATAACCCCAAATACCTTGCTCAACAAGGAAAATTCAAATTAGTAAGTCTCGACCGGACTAACCTTGTGCTTTGTCAAACCGCTTGTTGACAAGGTCGAGCTCCTCATCGTAGCTTTTGAGCTTCCGGTTCATTTCGGCCAGCTCTGCGGCATTGGCAGCTGCCGCTAAAGACGAGGCCTATAAAAACAAAAATATCACATCATTTATGCTCCTGATTCAATGATTTTCGATCCTCTGCCAGGTTTTTTAATCCTAATAGAGTTTTGGGGGCAGCTATATATGAGGATTGCACAACTGATGTAGAGCATCTTCTGAAGGAAATATGCCCTAGAGGCAATAATAAAGTTATTATTTATTTCCTTATTTCATGATAAATGTTTATCATTCATGCTAGAATTGTATTAACCGGAAACATAATACATGTGTGAATACACAGACAAACATAGTGTACTAGTATGCCTCTACTTGACTAGCTCGTTAATCAAAGATGGTTAAGTTTTCTAACCATAGACATGAGTTGTCATTTGATTAACGGGATCACACCTGTAGGAGAATGATGTGATTGACTTGACCCATTCCGTTAGCTTAGCACTTGATCGTTTAGTATGTTGCTATTGCTTTCTTCATGACTTATACATGTTCCTGTAACTATGAGATTGTGCAACTCCCGTTTGCCGAAGGAACACTTTGGGTGCTACCAAACGTCACAACGTAACTGGGTGATTATAAAGGAGTACTACAGGTGTCTCCAAAGGTAAATGTTGGGTTGGCGTATTTCGAGATTAGGTTTTGTCACTCCGATTGTCGGAGTGGTATCTCTGGGCCCTCACGGTAATGCACATCACTATAAGCCTTGCAAGCAATGTAGCTAATGAGTTAGTTACGAAATGATGCATTACGTAACGAGTAAAGAGACTTGCCGGTAACAAGATTGAACTAGGTATCGGATACCGACGATCGAATCTTGGGCAAGTAACATACCGATGACAAAGG
Organism: Triticum dicoccoides; assembly: GCF_002162155.2. Classification (NCBI taxonomy): domain Eukaryota; kingdom Viridiplantae; phylum Streptophyta; class Magnoliopsida; order Poales; family Poaceae; genus Triticum; species Triticum dicoccoides. Next base: position 269,716,225 of record NC_041381.1, on the reverse strand, counting down.
GAACAACGTATGTTGTTATGCGGTTTGACCGATAAAGATCTTCGTAGAATATGTAGGAGCCAATATGAGCATCCAGGTTCCGCTATTAGTTATTGACCGGAAACGTGTCTCGGTCATGTCTACATAGTTCTCGAACCCGTAGGGTCCGCACGCTTAAGGTTTTGATGACAGTTATATTATGAGTTTATGAGTTTTGATGTACCGAAGGAGTTCGGAGTCCCGGATGAGATCAGGGACATGACAAGGAGTCTCAAAATGGTCGAGACGTAAAGATCTATATATTGGACGACTATATTCGGACTTCGGAAAGGTTCCGAGTGTTTCGGGTATTTTTTGGAGTACCGGAGAGTTACGGGAATTCGTTGGGGAGTATATGGGCCTTATTAGGCCATACGGGAATAGAGGAGAGAGGCCAAAAGGAAGGAGGCCTGCGCCCCCCCCCCCTCTGGTCCGAATTGGACAAGGGGCGCAGCCCCCCTTTCCTTCTTCCTCTCCCCCTCTTTCCCCTTCTCCTACTCCAACAAGGAAAGGAGGAGTCCTACTCCCGGTGGGAGTAGGACTCCCCCCCTTGGCGCGCCTCCTCCCTAGGCCGGCCGCCTCCCCCCTTGCTCCTTTATATATGCGGGCAGGGGGGCACCCCAAAGGCACGACAACAACAATTGATCTTTGAGATCTATTAGCCGTGTGCGGTGCCCCCCTCCACCATAGTCCTCCTCGATAATATTGTAGCGGTGCTTAGGTGAAGCCCTGCAACGGTAGAACATCAAGATCGTCACCACGCCGTCGTGCTGACGGAACTCTCCCTCGACACTCGGCTGGATCGGAGTTCGAGGGACATCATCGAGCTGAACGTGTGCTAGAACTCGGAGGTGCCGTTGTTTCGGTGCTTGATCGGTCGGGCCTTGAAGACGTACGACTACATCAACCGCGTTGTTCTAACGCTTCCACTTTCGGTCTACAAGGGTATATAGATTACACTCTCCCCTCTCGTTTCTATGCATCACCATGATCTTGCGTGTGCGTAGAGATTTTTTTTGAAATTACTACATTCCCCAACAGTGGTATCAGAGCCAGGTTTTATGCGTAGATGTCATATGCACGAGTAGAACACAAGTGAGTTGTGGGCGATACAAGTCATACTGCTTACCAGCATGTCATACTTTGGCTCAGCGGTATTGTGAGATGAAGCGGCCCGGACCGACATTACGCGTACGCTTACGCGAGACTGGTTTCACCGTTATGAGCACTCGTGCTTAAAGGTGACTGGCGGGTGTCTGTCTCTCTCACTTTAGCTGAACCGAGTGTGGCTACGCCCGGTCCTTGCGAAGGTTAAAACAGCATTAACTTGACGAACTATCATTGTGGTTTTGATGTGTAGGTAAGAACGGTTCTTGCTAAGCCCGTAGCAGCCACGTAAAATTTGCAACAGCAAAGTAGAGGACGTCTAACTTGTTTTTGCAGGGCATGTTGTGATGTGATATGGTCAAGACCTGATGCTATATTTTATTGTATGAGATGATCATGTTTTGTAACCGAAGTTATCGGCAACTGGCAGGAGCCATATGGTTGTCGCTTTATTGTATGAAATGCAAACGCCCTGTAATTGCTTTACTTTATCACTAAGCGGTAGCAATAGTCGTAGAAGCAATAGATGGCGTAACGACAACGATGCTACGATGGAGATCAAGGTGTCGCGCCGGTGATGATGGTGATCACGACGGTGCTTCGAAGATGGAGATCACAAGCACAAGATGATGATGGCCATATCATATCACTTATATTGATTGCATGTGATGTTTATCCTTTATGCATCGTATCTTGCTTTGATTGACGGTAGCATTTTAAGATGATCTCTCACTAATTATCAAGAAGTGTTCTCCCTGAGTATGCACCGTTGCGAAAGTTCTTCGTGCTGAGACACCACGTGATGATCGGGTGTGATAGGCTCTACGTTCAAATACAAGGGTGCAAAACAGTTGCGCACGCGGAATACTCAGGTTAAACTTGACGAGCCTAGCATATAACAGATATGGCCTCGGAACACGGAGACCGAAAGGTATCATATAGTAGATATGATCAACATATTGATGTTCACTGTTGAAACTACTCCATCTCACGTGACGATCAGACATGGTGTAGTTGATATGGATCACGTAATCACTTAGAGGATTAGAGGGATGTCTATCTAAGTGGGAGTTCTTAAGTAATATGATTAATTGAACTTAAATTTATCATGAACTTAGTCCTGGTAGTATTTTGCAAATTATGTTGTAGATCAATAGCTTGCGTTGTTACTTTCATATGTTTATTTTGAAATGTTCCTAGAGAAAATTGTGTTAAAAGATGTTAGTAGCAATAATGCGGATTTCATCCGTGATCTGAGGTTTATGCTCATTGTTGCACAGAAGCATTATGTCCTTAATGCACCACTAGGTGACAGACCTATTGCAAGAGCAGATGCAGATGTTATGAACGTTTGGCTAGCTCAATATGATGACAACTTGATAGTTCAGTGCACCATGCTTAACGGCTTAGAATCGGGACTTCAAAGACGTTTTGAACGTCGTGGACCATATGAGATGTTCCAGGAGTTGAAGTTACTATTTCAAGCAAATACCCGAGTTGAGAGATATGAAGTCTCCAACAAGTTCTATGGCTAAAAGATGGAGGAGAATCGCTCAACTAGTGAGCATGTGCTCAGATTGTCTGGGTACTACAATCGCTTGAATCAAGTGGGAGTTAATCTTCCAGATAAGATAGTGATTGACAGAGTTCTCTAGTCACCATCACCAAGTTAGTAGAACTTTGTGATGAACTACAGTATGCAAGGGATGACGAAAACGATTACCGAGCTCTTCATGATGTTGAAATCGACGAAGGTAGAAATCAAGAAAGAGCATAAGTGTTGATGGTTGACAAGATCACTAGTTTCAAGAAAAGGGCAAAGGGAAAGAAAGGGAAACTTCAAGTAGAATGACAAGCAAGTTGTCACTCCCGCGAAGAAGCCCAAAGCTGGACCAAAGCCTGAAACTGAATGATTATACTGCAAAGGAAATGGTCACTAGAAGTGGAAATGCCCTGAATATTTGGTGGGTAAGAAGGATGGCAAAGTGAACAAGGGTATATTTGATATACAGGTTATTGATGTGTACCTTACTAGTGTTTATAGTAGCCCCTGAGTATTTGATACTTGTTCGGTTGCTAAATATTAGTAACTCGAAACAGGAGTTACAGAACAAACAAAGACTAGTTGAGGGTGAAGTGACGATGTGTGTTGGAAGTGGTTCCAAGATTGATATGATCATCATTGTACACTCCCTATACTTTCGGGATTAGTGTTAAACCTAAATAAATGTTATTTGGCGTTTGCGTTGAGCATGAATATGATTTGATCATGTTTATTGCGATACGGTTATTCATTTAAAGTCAAAGAATAATTGTTGTTCTATTTACATGAATAAAACCTTCAATGGTCATACACCCAATGAAAATAGTTTGTTGGATCTCGATCATAGTAATACACATATTCATAATATTGATGCCAAAAGATGCAAAGTTAATAATGATAGTGCAACTTATTTGTGGCACTGCCGTTTGGGTCATATCGATGTAAAGCGCATGAAGAAACTCCATAAAGATGGATTTTTGGAATCTCTTGGTTATGAATCATTTGATGCTTGCGAACCGTGCCTTTTGGGCAAGATGACTAAAACTCCGTTCTCCAGAACAATGGAACGAGCTACTGACTTGATGGAAATAATACATACCGATGTATACGGTCCAATGAGTGTTGATGCTCGTGGCGGGTATCGCTATTTTCTGACCTTCACAAGATGAATTGAGCAGATATGAGTATATCTACTTAATGAAGCACAAGTCTGAAACATTTGGAAAGTTCAAAGAATTTCAGAGTGAAGTGGAGAATGATCGTAACAAGAAAATAAAGTTTCTGCAATTTGATCGTGGAGACAAATATTTGAGTTACGAGTTTGGTCTTCAATTAAGACAATGTGGAATAGTTTCACAAACTCATGCCACCTGGAACACCACAGCTTAATGGTGTGTCCGAAAGTCATAACAGTACTTTATTGGATATAGTGTGACCTATGATGTATCTTACCAATTTACCACTATCGTTTTGGGGTTATGCATTAGAGACAGTTGCATTCACTTTAAAAAGGGCACCATCAAAATCCGTTGAGACGACGCCTTATGAACTGTGGTTTGGCGACAAACCAAAGTTGTCGTTCCTTAAAGTTTGGGGCTGCGATGCTTATGTGAAAAAGTTTCATCCTGATAAGCTCAAATCCAAATCGGAGAAATGCGTCTGCATAGAATACCCAAAGGAAATTGTTGGGTACACCTTCTATCACAGATCCGAAGGCAAGATATTCGTTGCTTAAAATGGATCCTTTCTAGAGAAGGAGTTTCTCTCGAAAGAAGTGAGTGGGAGGAAAGTAGAACTTGATGAGGTAACTGTACCTTCTCCCGAATTGGAAAATAGTTCATCACTGAAATCAGTTCCAGTGATTCCTACACCAATTAGTGAGGAAGCTAATGATGATGATCATGAAACTTCAGATCAAGTTACTACAGAACCTCGTAGGTCTTCCAGAGTAAGATCCGCACCAGAGTGGTACGGTAATCCTATTCTGGAAGTCATGTTACTTGACCATGGTGAACCTACGAACTATAAGGAAGCGATGATGAGCCCAGATTCCACAAAATGGCTGGAGGCCATGAACTCTGAGATAGGATCCATGTATGAGAACAAAGTGTGGACTTTGGTGGACTTGCCCGATGATCGGCAAACCATAAGAAATAAATGGATCTTCAAGACAAAGACGGACGTTGATAGTAGTGTTACTATCTACAAAGCTTGACTTGTCGCAAAAAGGTTTTTGACAAGTTCAAGGTGTTGACTACAATGAGATTTTCTCAACTGTAGCGATGCTTAAGTCTGTCCGAATCATGTTAGCAATTTCCACATTTTATGAAATCTGGCAAATGGATGTCAAAACTGCATTCCTTAATGGTTTTCTTAAAGAAGAGTTGTATATGATGCAACCAGAAGGTTTTGTCAATCCTTAAGGTGCTAACAAAATGTGCATGCTCCAGCGATCCATCTATGGACTGGTGCAAGCATCTTGGAGTTGGAATATACGCTTTGATGAGTTGATCAAAGCATATAGTTTTGTACAGACTTACGGTGAAGCCTGTATTTACAAGAAAGTGAGTGCGAGCACTACAGTATTTCTGATAAGTATATGTGAATGACATATTGTTGATTAGAAATAATGTAGAATTATTCTGCAAAGCATAAAGGAGTGTTTGAAAGGAGTTCTTTAAAAGAAAGACCTCAGTAAAGCTACTTACATATTGAGCATCAAGATCTATTGAGATAGATCAAGACGCTTGATAAGATTTTCAATGAGTACATACCTTGACAAGATTTTGAAGTAGTTCAAAATGGAACAGTCAAAGAAAGAGTTCTTGCGTGTGTTGCAAAGGTATGAAATTGAGTAAGACTCAAATCCCGAGCACGGCAGAAAATAGAAAGAGAATGAAAGTCATTCCCTATGCATCAGTCATAGGTTCTATAAAAGTATGCCATACTATGGTCTAGACCTATTGTATACTTTGCCCTAGTTTGGCAAGGGAGTACAATAGTGATCTAGGAGTAGATCACTGGACATTGGTCAAATTATCCTTAGTGGAATAAGGATATGTTTCTCGATTATGGAGGTGACAAAAGGTTCGTCGTAAAGGCTTACGTCAATACAAGTTTTAGCATTGATCCAGATGACTCTAAGTCTCGATCTAGATACATATTGAAAGTGGGAGCAATCAGCTAGAGTAGCTCTGTGCAGAGCATTGTAGACATAGAATATTTGCAAAATACATACGGCTCTGAGTTAATGTGACAGACCCGTTGACTAAGCTTCTCTCACGAGCAAAACATGATCACACCTTAGTACTCTTTGGGTGTTAATCACATAGAGATGTGAACTAGATTATTGACTCTAGTAAAGCCTTTGGGTGTTGGTCACATGACAATGTGAACTATGGGTGTTAATCATATACAGATATGAATATTGGTGTTAAATCACATGGCGATGTGAACTAGATTATTGACTCTAGTGCAAGTGGGAGACTGAAGGAAATATGCCCTAGAGGCAATAATAAAGTTATTATTTATTTCCTTATTTCATGATAAATGTTTATTATTCATGCTAGAATTGTATTAACCGGAAACATAATACATGTGTGAATACAAAGACAAACATAGTGTCACTAGTATGCCTCTACTTGACTAGCTCGTTAATCAAAGATGGTTAAGTTTCCTAACCATAGACATGAGTTGTCATTTGATTAACGGGATCACACCATTAGGAGAATGATGTGATTGACTTGAGCCATTCCGTTAGCTTAGCACTTGATCGTTTAGTATGTTGCTATTGCTTTCTTCATGACTTATACATGTTCCTGTAACTATGAGATTATGCAACTCCCGTTTGTCGGAGGAACACTTTGGGTGCTACCAAACGTCACAACGTAACTGGGTGATTATAAAGGAGTACTACAGGTGTCTCCAAAAGTACATGTTGGGTTGGCGTATTTCGAGATTAGGTTTTGTCACTCCGATTGTCGGAGAGGTATCTCTGGGCCCTCACGGTAATGCACATCACTATAACCCTTGCAAGCAATGTAGCTAATGAGTTAGTTACAGAATGATGCATTACGTAACGAGTAAAGAGACTTGCCGGTAACGAGATTGAACTAGGTATTGGATACCGATGATCGAATCTCGGGCAAGTAACATACCGATGACAAAGAGAACAACGTATGTTGTTATGCGGTTTGATCGATAAAGATCTTCGTAGAATATGTAGGAGCCAATATGACAATCCAGGTTCCGCTATTGGTTATTGACCGGAAACGTGTCTCGGTCATGTCTACATAGTTCTCGAACCCATAGGGTCCGCACGCTTAAGGTTTCGATGACAGTTATATTATGAGTTTATGAGTTTTGAGGTACTGAAGGAGTTCGAAGTCCCGGATAAGATCAGGGACATGACGAGGAGTCTCGAAATGGTTGAGACGTAAAGATCTATATATTGGACGACTATATTCGGACTTCGGAAAGGTTCCAAGTGTTTCGGGTATCTTTCGGAGTACCGGAAAGTTACGGGAATTCGCTGGGGAGTATATGGGCCTTATTGGGCCATACGGGAATAGAGGAGAGAGGCCAAAAGGAAGGAGGCCTGCGCCCCCCCCCCTCTGGTCCGAATTGGACAAGGGGCGCAGCCCCCCTTTCCTTCTTCCTCTCCCCCTCTTTCCCCTTCTCCTACTCCAACAAGGAAAGGAGGAGTCCTACTCCCGGTGGGAGTAGGACTCCCCCCCTTGGCGCGCCTCCTCCCTAGGCCGGCCGCCTCCCCCCTTGCTCCTTTATATACGGGGGCAGGGGGGCACCCCAAAGGCACGACAACAACAATTGATCTTTGAGATCTATTAGCCCTGTGTGGTGCCCCCCTCCATCATAGTCCTCCTCAATAATATTGTAGCGGTGCTTAGGTGAAGCTCTGCAACGGTAGAACATCAAGATTGTCACCACGCCGTCGTGCTGACGGAACTCTCCCTCGACACTCGGCTGGATCGGAGTTCGAGGGACGTCATCGAGCTGAACGTGTGCTAGAACTCGGAGGTGTCGTAGTTTCGGTGCTTGATCGGTCGGGCCGTGAAGACGTACGACTACATCAACCGCGTTGTTCTAACGCTTCCGCTTTCGGTCTACAAGGGTATGTAGATTACCCTCTCCCCTCTCGTTGTTATGCATCACCATGATCTTGCGTGTGCGTAGGGAATTGTTTTGAAATTACTATGTTCCCCAACATCTTCCATCATCCCCATGGACTCTACACCAACATATCAAGTGCCACGTGGACCCATGACAAGAGCTAGAGCATGTGCAATGGAAACCGAGGTGAACTCCTTCCTACTTGATATGCATATGGACACAAACGAAACTTGGTCTACCTCACCAAAATACTTTATGCCTCATTAGGTACAAAGAGTTATAGAGGCAAAGGTCATGATCTTTCGATGAGATGATAACTATCGATTTGGTGGAGACGACTTTGACGATCCGACTACAAACATGCACGACCTTGCGCCTTAGCAATCGCTAAACCAACTCCGAGAGGTTATTGACCACGCTGGAGCACGATCAATCTGACCACGAAGGTCTATTCTTCCAAGCAATCGAAGAACAAGCAAGAATATGATTAAGCAATCTGAATATTGCGAGTATGTATGAAGTATTGATAAAAGTGGGGTTTCATAAGCGGTCTTGGTCTGGTCGTTGGACACAAACGAACTACACAAAGTTGCAGCGATGGCTAACTTTTAACTAAATAAAACCCAAGTCTAAACGATGCCTTAAGGGCTATATTTATAGGGAAAAGAGTGGGGATTTTGTCCACCCTTGGCAAGGTGGGACTAAAACACATCCTAAGTCGTTTCCCCTACAATATGGACTCTAAAAATAGATTACATGGGCCTGGCCCAAAATAAGGTGGCGCAACACCGTTAATAACCTATGGACGAAATTTATGAAAGGTCATCTTGTATATTTCGTCCATCCTCTTGTATGTCATCATGGTGGCTTCAAAGTCCGGAAATCTCCACTTGAACCTTCGTTCTTGTTCTCTTCGCACGCACCTTCATCTCCGTGCTTCACCATGCTCCAATGTTCAACCTTCTTGTCCGTGCTATGCCCTTCAATTGCAAGCAACACAAATGTATCTAAGTTAGGCAGCATCATATTCTCATGAACACTAGAAACGTTATCAAGAAACGAAAGTACCTGATAATTTAATTGGCGTATCTGAGCTCTAGCAACTGTTCCAAGAGGTAAAACAGAAGGGGATATGGGTGTAACTATGGTAGCCATGTCCTCATCAAAGAGGAACACCCTCAAGCAGCTCAGGAGCATCACCAAGGAGTAGGAGGACCACCCCAAGGCCATGCGGAGCAAGACGGAGCACAACAGCACTAGCACTGGAAGTCCCGGGCGACCCATGTGCACGGGCCCCCGAGACCCCGTGCACACGGGCTACACAGGGAGCTACGCCTGTAGCACCCCATGTGCACGGGCGTGTACCGTGCGCACGGGCCCAACTTACCACGTGCGCATGGGCCTCCTAGGATGGGCGGCTGAGATGATGCTTTGATCCCCCTCTTCTCCCACTTCGACCCCAAGCCTATATATGTCGTACCTAGGGTTATGTTTAGGGTTAGCAAAGACATAGATGAGAATTTGAGAGCTTTGCTCCTTCTACCACCTCCATTGGAGATGAAGGCCTCTTTGGATAGGATCCCCTAGGGATTTCAAGACCTCCTCTTGGAGAAGACTACCATTATCAAGACTCATCTCTTATGAGTGGGAAGAACTCTACCATTGTATCTTTCCTTTGATTGTGTTCGTGAACTTGTGGACCTTGTGTCGCTATTCTAGTGGATGTGTAATTGGGTATTGTTGGAGTGAATTCCTCTTTGTGTTCTTGGTGTTCATCCCTTTTCCCCCACCAAGTGTGAAAAGATCCATGTTTGGGTTTCACCCTACTACAACAACTTTGCTCATAAAACCCACTTTATGGAAAGAATATTACATGGCTTACCTCGAAGCCTGTCAGGAGGCCACCAACGGCTTCCTTCAGTCCGCTGTCAACGGACCGAATAGTTTGCAAAACCACGGCCATAAGGGTGCGATGTTCTGTGATGATGGAGGAGCTATTCAAAGCCTACTCCATCACGTCCGGCCAACCAGCCGCCGTCCGATCTCCGGTGTTCGGTGCTGGCAGTGGGACCCTGGCTCCCCCTTCGGTGGAGGGAAGAATTGATGACTCCGAGAGCCTTGGGGGCTCCAGAACTGTCTTTCAGGATGGCACAGATTGATCGAGCTCCCCCTCATTATTCATTAGGAGGGATCCCCCCTCCTCGTCTTTAGTGACCAGGTGTTAACCTCAGCCATGATGTCGTCACCACCACTTCCCGTGTCCGGACCGGGAATGGTCCTTCGGGACACCACCTCTTCGGTCTCCCCAATGACCGGAGGAGGCGTAGAACGCGATGCAGTCCTGCTCTCCACCAGTTCGGCTGGTGGAGAAGTCCCCTCTGAGACTTGGCTAGTTGGGAGATCGTGCGGTGTGCTGCAACATGAAGTGCATCTATACGATTAGTAATAATCTAATGAAACAAACGCCTGGGGAATCTCCGGATTCTTACCTTTCAGCGGGGGGCTTGACCCTGGGGTTCCTTTTTGGACACTGCGGACTCCTTGTCAGAGTCCGAGCTATCATCGTGCAGGACCAACTTGGGCCTACACTGCTTCTTGGGGGCGCGAGGAGGATGTTCCTCCTCGGCGTCGTCCGTCGCCACCCTCTTCTTGGTGCGGGAGGAGTCGCTCTCCTCCCCTTCCTCTTCGTGCTCCCCCTCGTGAGTGGAGGGAGCTTGGGTGTCCCCGGATTTGGTGTCCGGATGTAATCTCGGGCGGAGGCCTTCTTTGGCCTCCCTCGCCCCATTCTTCTTATTCTTTTCTTTCTTCTCTGACGCCACAATCAGCATCTCCCCTAGCAAGGTCGGCCTAGGGTCTTCGGGCAGTGGGATGTACTATCAATCTGCACGACTTTTTCGAGCCAGTCCTATGAAGATGGGGAAGATGTTAGATCCCTTGTTGAAAAATACATACGCGGACATAAAAGAATAAAGCTTTTTTACCTTCTTAGGAGGGTGCGCGGAGTCGAGGCCGATGTCCTCCTTGGCCGGCCACTCCTTTTGGGGCTTGAATAGCACTTTCCACACCTTGTCGTGGGTAGTGCCACAGAAGCAAAGCACGATGATGGGGTCCTCGGGCTTGTAAGCCCACATTCGGACGTCCCGTTGCTGGCAAGCAAGGAGGCGGCGGTAGAGCATCACCTGAACCACATTGGTCAGCTTGGCGCCCGCCATTTTCATATTGGTGATACGCTTCTGCAGCGACTCCACCTCCGTGGGTGACCCCCCAATGGAGGCCCTTCTTGGTCCACGAGGTTAGCCTCATGGGTGGTCCGGGTCAGAATTCGGAACCGGCGCACAGGCCGCGTCGCGTGGCTTTGTGATGTAGAACCACTCCTTCTGCCAAACCTTGATAGTATCTATGAATGTGCCCTTCGGCCACTCAACC
>NC_041381.1:269702475-269704712 GCF_002162155.2 Triticum dicoccoides | reverse complement strand
ACTTGACATTGAAGACCCTTAGCCATAAGCCAAAGTGTGGTTGGAGCCGAAGAAAGGCCTCACAGACGACATTGAAGGCTGAGATGTGAAGAAAGGAGTTCGGGGCCAAATCATGAAAATCTAGCTCTTAGAAGAACATTAACCCCCTGACGAAGGGGTGGAGCGAGAAACCCGTCCCCGGATGAAGTGGGGGGGGGGGAAATACCACCCCCTCACCTGGTTTGGGCGTGGCGACGGCCTGGCCCTCCTTTGGGGCCCGGTGAATGATGGCGGCCAGGAGGTAGCCGACGCGCTTCAAGTCCTCAATATCATCGTTGGTGGTGATGGAGTCCTCCCACTTGCCCTTAGCACCAGATCTGGCCATGTCCGAATTAAAGGAGTGGCTAGGAGGGAGCGTTTGAAGAGAGGTGGTTTGGGGCGCTGGAGCTCTGTGGATTGGGAAAGCAATGTCGAGACGAAGGAGAAGGTGTGCACAAATAACGGTGGTTGTTTCCCCTTTTATAAGTTGTCGCAATACCAAGAGTCCTTTAACTGCACCGCGTGCCTTGCCATTTCCGGAGATAATCATGACGTTATGCGCGAGTGTGGTAATCGAAATCATTGATCATATCCCTTAAAAAATGGGGCACGATCTCTGCCCTGAGTAGAGGCAACAATGGAGGAGCTCCCTCGAACCGCACATCAAGTTCTCGCAATGGTTCGGTGTTTGTGACTGGTCGTGACCTTTCGCCAAAAGTTGCCAGGCAAAGGCACTATTCACACTTAGGCGGTTGGCCTTCGAGGCTAAGAAATATCGATGATTTGGATTCCAGATACAAACTAAATAAGCACGTAGGCGAACTCAGCCATGCAACTTTTGGAGGCTTGGCCGAGGGGGATTGCTCCCAACACATAAGGGGAGAAGAACTCGCCTCGCAAGCCGGAGACTTTTAAGTGCACGAGGAACTTCGGGAGTTATTAAACACAGGCGTAGGAGGCTATCTCAGGGGCTACTGAGGGAGTCCTGGACTAGGGGGTCCTTGGGCTGCCGGCCTATCTCTCATGGGCCGTACAGGTGGGCCGCACTACGACTACTACAAGGCCGAGCTACAGGGCGACTCCATGTCCGGACAGGAGATCCTTGAAGCCTTGGTGTGTACTAAAAGTCAAGATTGGAAGATCGGCATGTTATTCCCTCCTCGTAACCGACCATTAGTAACCCTAGTACCCCTGGTGTCTGTATAAACCAGAGGGTTTAGTCTGTAGAGGCTACAACAACAATCATCATCCTTCTAGCCTCGGGTTTAGTTCATATGATCTCATGGTAGATCGACTATGTAATCATCCTATACACTTCAATATAATCAAGCAGGACGTAGGATTTTACCTCTTCGAGAGGGCCCAAACCTGGGTAAACATCGTGTCCTTCGTCCCTTGTTCCCCATTGATCCAAGATCCACAGCTCGGGACCCCCTACCCGAGATCCGCCGGTTTTAACACCGACATCTTTCGTTTTATAGCCTAATTTTGCTTTGTTTTTTCCCAATTTTGAAAATCCCCACAAAAATAGCCCTCCCAATTTATTTATTTTGAATTGTTGGTGTGATGATGTTTTGTTGCATTTGATCCATGGATTTGATGTGTTACTCGTAGATCTACCTTCCCCTGACTTTTCCCCCAATTCCAACCACGAAATTCCACAAATTATGCCCTGAAATTTTTCTTTTCCCTCGAGATCCATCAAGTTCGTCGAGGATTTTGGAGCCTGGACATCCGGCCAGTGGCCCCCGGACATCCGATCCGCAAGCCCGGATATTCGGCCTCTCGCAGCAACACCGCCTCCACCACTTCTTCTTCCGCCTAACCTTCGCCAATTTTGACTGGGTTTACACTTATTTTTTTGCATACCACCACCGCTTTTCACAACCACCATCGCTTACCCACTACCACCTCCGATAATTTTGACACGTTTTGTTCTTTAAGAACTTGAATTGCGATTTCCGTTTCCTAACATGTTTTTGACTACATAGGGACGGTTCGACACTCACCGCCACTCATCTTCCCCACAGACTCGTCGTCGACAACAACCACTTCACCATTTTGACACCATCAACTGTAAGCAAGGGCAGTAAACTCGATGACACCTACGTATATTCTCCCTTGTCATTGCATTGGTAACCCAATGCCCATTTTGTGTCACTTGCCTATCAAGACTAGCCATTGAGTATTGCCGGCAACGTTACTTGTGCACATTAGTA
>NC_041381.1:269672767-269701779 GCF_002162155.2 Triticum dicoccoides | reverse complement strand
GACGGTCTATTCTGCTAATATTAGCAGAATAACTATTCTGCACACCACTTCCGCACTGCACGCTGAACGCAAGTGCACGTCATTCTTTGAACCAAGTGTGCTGCAGTACTCACACGAGTGAACTTCTCGTCGGAAAAAACTACACGCGTTATTTTTTCAGTACTGTTTTCGCTCTAATATTTTAACCATTTATCAGAATGAGGCATGTAATATACCTTTGAAAAGCTATGGATTAGGCGCAACTTCGACATGTTGAACACTTTTCGAGATTCCACACGGTTTAAGAGCAGTTTTGAAAATGGTGCGGCCCATGACGAGTGGCAGCGAGTGTTTTTTCGCGATTTCTTCTAAACCGCTCGTCGGAATTAAGCAAACGATACACTGTTGGATAGATATTGTCGAGGCGCATCTTTTTCATATATAAATTTTTCTCTAATTCCTTAGGGTTTAAGAGTAGTTTCAAATTTACTAAATCATGGAATTCTGTTTTTCAATTTTTTTCAAATTTTCGGTACTATTTTCGCTCCAGTTTTTGAACCGTTTGTCGAAACGAGGCGTGTGATACGTCGTTGGAAATCTACGAATGAGGCGCAACTTTCATATGTTGAAATATTTTTGAAATTCCTTACAGTTTTAAGTTAATTTTGAAAATCGTGCAGCGGACGATGAGTGACAGCGGCCGTTTTTGGCGAAATTTTTGCAAACCGCTGGTCGGAATGATTCAAACGATACGCCGTTGGAAAGATATCAACGATACGCAACTCTTTCATGTAGAACACTCTCTCTAATTCTTTACGGTTTAAGAGGAATTTCGAATTTACCAAAATGCGGACACTCTGTTTTTCGCGACACCCAAATCGACGTGGGTACTTCATCCGACTGAAAACCGTACTGCATCGGATGAAAACCACATTGCAGCAGACGGGTAAGAAAACTGCATGGTTTTTTTTGTGGGACATAAATTTTTGAAGACGAGGAAGAAACCGCACTGCTTTTAGACCAAAAACCACACTGCATCAGACAGTCAAGTGAACTTCATAAATTCTTTTGTCAGACGTAAAATTTCTCACCCAAGTTTTTTGTGAGTTTTTTTTGTCTTTTTACAACAATTTTTATGAACGAGAGTGGACCACAGAGACGAGGGCAAATGAACTGCGACATACGGCGAAGTGAACGTCATTGCTATCTTGTTGTTTCGTTTAAAAAAACCGCACTTTCATGTTGCACGCAAGTGAACGATATAACTCTCGAAAATGAACCACATCCGAAGACCAAGCGCACTGCATGTTTTTGACGCAATCGACTGAGTTTTGAAACACACAAGCACATCGTGCACTTTTTCGTAGTGGGACATTGAGGCTGGGCAATCGAAGTGCATTTTTCTTCTCATCGAAGTGCAATTTTCTTCTCTTTGCATTGCATACACATAGAATTAGGGATACATTAAAAATGCTAGCCATGATGGGCTGCACGACCACAATTACAGAACTGCATGCCACGAGATGAAGTAAGAAGGATCTTGAGTCGTCACACTTCAAGCAGCGCACCAAGGAGGAAGGATCTTGAGTCGTCACACTTCAAGCAGCGCGGCGTTGACTACTCGTCGCTGGAGAGGTCGGGAGCCTGTCTCCACTGGCTCGCCGGATTGTGCACTGTGCACTCCCACTGGGTTCCTGAATGTTGGAATACATCCCACATAATGTCTTCATGTTGTTGGATGCAAAAGAGACACAAAGACGCAGCTTAAATGCCAAAAACTTTCCAGTGTTTTTTTGCCGCAAGAAGTCCTTCAAGAACAGAGATGCTTGCACAATCCAAAGCAAGGGCATAGGAGCAAATAAAGCATAGATTTTCTGGACAGACCTTTGGATGCATGTATAGCCAGAATCATTTTCTCTTCGACAAATTGCAAGGCGCAAGTTTTGAGACACATACAGTCTTTCATTGGTATGCAACACTACAATTTTGGAGGTAAACAAATTAGGCAAACTATTGGGATTAAGATAGTGAAAAGTAAATATACCCGAAAGCAAGCTTCAGTTGAGTAAACCATTTGAACCCAGAGTGGAGGTGGGCTGGTGGGGCGTGTGCTCCGGATTTGAGCTAATAGAATCGCACACCTGTGCCAGCCGAATTGCACGGGCGTTGTGGCTGGAATCAACGATCACCATGGATGTGCAATGCAATGTTGTCAGCCGCCTCACTCTGAACATGGCCATCGTGCAGTTCAGCAGGCCCATACAAGGAGTTCGCAAATATCAAGGGGTTCGTCGATGACCTGCATGCAAACACCAAACCGCACCATGGGCAAGTGGATGTCACGAGTGCAGACTGCACCATCGGTGACGTGCTGGAATAGTGAACTAGCCGAACTTCATGGTGGTAGCAACCGAGCTGGACGGGGGAGGCGCCAGAGCACTGACACTGGTGTAGGGGAGAAAGATGGGTGCACGAGGGGGTTTCTCCGGTTGGTGCAGTACGCGACGATGGGCCTTGGGCCCACTGCAACTGTGATCGGAGTCCCCATCGTAGGGGCAAATGCCTGTCGTGGTTGAGGATGAGCGCAGAAAGACTAAAGAGACGATGAGCACACACAGGGCGGGATGGGGATGGAAATGGCTGCGCTGCAGGCCAGCCGCCGATGCCCGCTTCTGAAGAGGTAGAAGGTGAGCAGGGTGAGGCAAGACGACAGAACTCCAGGCTCCCGAGGAGAAGAAAACCTCCCAGGTGCACTGCAACACCGGGTGAGCCGAACCCCGACGAGAAGTGGGGCGAACTGCACCCGCATGGGCCGTGATCGAGCTGCACTGCACGCCATGCTCAACAACACTGCATGATGTGCTCGTTGGAAAGGGGCGCCACACCGGCTGCTCTTCAACTTGACGACCTTGTTCATGGACTGCACGGGTACGGTCGTCGGGCTGCAGGGAAGGGGCGCCCATACCCTGACGCTGTTCCAAGATGTTGCAGACCAACTGAGCTGCGGTTTGAATAAAAAAATCACCCGTATGGAAAAGTGAGCTTCATAGCCGGAGGTAGTGAGAAGAGAGGGGAGCGGGACGACGTGGATAAGTACAGCTCCTCCGTGGGACTGTCTAAGGGTGGCGAACTGCAAGCGCGTCACCGGCGGACTGCAACGGCACGCTGCCGCTGGAAGTCGTGGGAAGGGAGGGCCAGGCGAGATCTCGTCGTTATGGTGCTCGTCAACATGGGGACGGACCGACGTGGGATCTGCAGTGGAAAGCAGCCACCGCCGCATCGACCTGGCTTCCCTCCACCTGATTCCCGCGGGGTCGGTGTGGATCCGGGGTTAGGTGAAGTTTTGTTCAATCTTGGTACCATCTTATCATCACTGGTGCAATATTTTGTTCCCACATATACACAATTACTATCTTGGTTCGTGAAGTTTTGAATAAGTGGCCAAAGAAAGAGATCAAAAGCTTTTAAGCAAAAGAAAACTAAGCAAAGATCTAGTAAGCAAGAACCATAGCATCATACTACATTGCACTTAAGATTGTGATACTCGATCATCTTAGATCATATCACCGAAACATCACACATATATAGCATACTTGGGATAGCAATTGTTGCATTTTTGCTTTGTAAGTCGTGCACAAGTATCATATCCGCCTATTGAGCAATCGTGCTAGAGTCTCTCTAGAGTTGTGCAACAAGAGCATTTTCCGTGGATTCCACATTTTGAGCTCATTCCTTTGCATGACCCCATTTGTCTATATGTGCGTGTGTTTCCGTGTGCCACATATTGCTATTGGTCTACTTGTTTCACTTGCATATTTATGAATCTTTTGCAACATTATTTGAATCTCGCTAACAATCGCATAAGATTTTGTGCCACCATCCTCACCAAGCTACTCCAAAAGCCTTACTTGTGTAGGTGTGTGAATCGACGAGATCTGGTACCGATTGTGCTATTTCTTGCTACATTTTAAGTGATCATTGACCCATCTACAACATCAGATAAGGTGCATTTGGTCTAGTTCTTTCCTTCCTTCCATTCACATATTTGCTTGAGATGATGGATAGGCCAACCACTTCTTCGAATCCACTCCTCATCGAGCAAGATGAGGACCCGAACAACTACGTCACCAAGAACCACCTATTCGGTGCATAATGAGCTTTGCATCAAGAGAATCAAGCATTGAATGATCGCATCGACTTGCAAGACTACCTCGACCACAAGCTTTCCACACAAATGAAGGAGATCGGCGAAAGGTTGTCTACTCAAAAGGCGGAGACCGATGCAAGAATGGAGGAGATTCGAGCCTTGTTGGTCGCCATCATCATGATGGCACCACTCTAGTCGCCATTCTTCGGATGCAAGTTTTTCACGAGCTTGTCCACATCGTCGCCAAGACCATCGAGATCATCAAGATCAACGCAACCCATCACATGGCAATGGTTTACAAGACCGCCTCTGGAACGACTACGTCGCCAAGCTAATGATACTCCGGTCCAAGAGCAAGCTCCAATACATCACGATCAACAAGAACATCAAGATGGAGATGCACCTTGACAAGAGTAGCAACCCCGTGATGAACAAGCCCTTGAATCCCAATGTGTTCTACATGAAGCAACCCAAAACATGCAAGAGCGCAACTGCCAAGCGCGTCTACAAGAAGAGGCCCTCCGATGAGAGCAACAACAACCAGCTTGATAGAGGCGAGGGTCCCGATCTTTTGATGAGATGATAACTTTCGTTTTGGAGGAAGTCGACTTTGACGATCTGACTACAAACGTGCACGACGTTGCGCCTTAGCAATCGCTAAACCAATCTCCTGGGGTTACTGACGATGCTGGAAGCACGATCAGCCTGACCACGAAGGTCTATTCCTGCAAGCAATCCAAGAACAAGCAAGAATATGATAAAGCAATCTGAATATTGCGAATATGGATGAAGTATTGATAATGATAGGGATCCAAAAGTGGTCTTGGTCTGGTCGTTGGACACAAATGAAGTACACAAAGTTGCGTTGGCTAACTTTTAACTAAACAAATCCCAAAGGAAAAGCTACTAGATGGATCTACTTATATAGGAGCAAGGGATGGCGGCCAAGGAGGTGGGAGGACGTCCCAAGGCAGCCTAAAACTAACCCTAGGTCGTACAAGGCCAATGGGCCCAAGTGGAGGTGACGTAACACACCTTTGGACTTGTAGTTTGACTCGGATTCTGCTGCAGCATCAGATTGTTTTGTCCATAACTCAACGCTCTGGACGAATTTTAAGGTGAATCCAATTGCTTTGGAAAGAGCATGAAATCTACTTTCCAACAAAAAAAGAATCACCCAATTCAGAGTCCGTATGAAAAAGTTGTTGACGTTTTGAGTCAGGTATGTCTGTGCAGTCCGAATCTGAGTCCAGAACGTGAGAGACTTGGACTCTATCTTCTCTTGGGCCAAAAATGACGTGAGAGAACTTTTTGAACAGCAAATAAACATCTCTTTCTTCCTTATCTTCATATGTGGATTGTACAAATGTCCCATACACCTGCAATTAGACAAAACACAAAAGTGTGTGAAGTATTTTTGTTCTGGATAACATAAATAGATTATTGAATAGTTTGCACTAGAAATCACCTGACAAATATGCATGTATGCAATATTTTTGGTCATATCCAAGGTAGTCATGTCCTCATCAAAGCTGCACGCCTCGAGGAACAACAAGAAATGAGGAACCGTGCAAGAATTCCACGCCTTCAACGCCAAGCTAATAAACCGGAGCATGAGGAGCTAGCGGCTCAGGACCCTCAACCACGACAAGAACGTCATCACCATCGACCCCAACACAATGAAGAGAAACGCTATGGCAAGCTCAAGTTCACCATGCCCAAGTTTTCCAGAAGCAATGATCCCGAAGACTACCTTTCATGGCATTGAAGGTCGACAAGATCTTTCGCTTACACAACTATGAAGAAGAGAAGCAAATTGCCATGGCATCGCTTGAGTTCCAAGACTACTAGTGGACCCGTTGTGCCAAATGGCACAGAGGCACACTAAATCCATGCTCGTGATGAAAAAATTCCATGATTTAATCCCCTCCAATAGAAAACAAGGTGATGTGTGCAATGATATGAATATACACATTTTAACTTAATAGTATAGTTGTCGGTGTCAAACCCGGCGGATCTTGGGTAGGGGGTCCCGAACTGTGCGTCTAGGCGGATGGTAACAGGAGACAAGGGACACGATGTTTTACCCAGGTTCGGGCCCTCTTGATGGAGGTAAAACCCTACGTCCTGCTTGATTAATATTGATGATGTGTGTTACAAGAGTAGATCTACCACGAGATCAAGGAGGCTAAACCCTAGAAGCTAGCCTATGGTATGATTGTTGTTTTTCCTACGGACTAAAGCCATCCGGTTTATATAGACACCGGAGAGGGCTAGGGTTACACAGAGTCGGTTACAATGGTAGGAGATCTACATATCCGTATCGCCAAGCTTGCCTTCCACGCCAAGGAAAGTCCCCTCCGGACACGGGACGAAGTCTTCAATCTTGTATCTTCATAGTCTTGGAGTCCGGCCGATGGTGATAGTTCGGCTATCCGGACACCCCCTAGTCCAGGACTCCCTCAGTAGCCCCCGAACCAGGCTTCAATGACGACGAGTCCGGCGCGTATGTTGTCTTCGGCGTTTGCTAGGAGGGTTCTCCTTCACGCTCCATGTGTTTGCCGGATAGTGTCCGGTTGCTTCATAAATGCTGCGCTCCTTGGCTTCTACGTCCAATAATGGCCTTCTTCCACATGTCGTACGAATGCGAAAAGCCAGGGTATTCTTACATTTTTCCCCCTAGCTGCGCGAATAAGCCGCCTATAAGAGAGGCGAGGATCTAGATCCAAATCACACCATCCTCCTTCCGCAAGTACTCATTGAGGCGCATCTGACAAAAAATCCATTCCAACATGGACAGTCGACGCGGCTCCTCTTCTCGTGCTCCCAGTCCTCAGCCAGGAGATTGGAGGAGATGCTCAGTCCCACAGAGCGAGTTAGTGACGCTCCAAACAGAGGGATACCTTCCCCCGGCCTTTATGGTTCCGGTTCGAGCCGGACTGGCTACCTACAAGGGTGGGAAGCAGGCGGAGAGCGTCCCCAATCCCTCCAAAGGAGAGCGGGTATGATTCGTCCCCTACTTAATAAGGGGACTCGGATTTCCTATACATCCGTTTCTCCGGGGGCTCCTGGAGTTCTATGGACTCCAACTTCACCACCTCATGTCTGCCTCTATTTTGCACATCGCGGGCTTTGTAGCTCTTTGCGAGCTGTTCTTGGGCATCGAGCCCCATTTTGCGCTGTGGAAGAGGTTGTTTTGCCTCGTACCCCGTTCGGGGTCGATATATCAAGTGGGCGGAGCCAAAATATGGCGCATCGCCGGGACCGGATATCTATCCGTAACTCCGAAGAAGGCATCCGAAGACTGGCCTTCGCAGTGGTTCTATATGGAAGACGCCCCGCTGCCGGATCCAGTTCGGATCAGCCTCCCGGAGTTTAGCAACGCTCCTCTGAAGAAACGCCTGAGTTGGCGCCCGCGGAGCCCTCAACGGGAAGATGATAGGAGCGTCCACTATCTGATGGGTCGGATACGACTACTAGCCCATTCCGGATTAACCATGATTGGAGTCATGGCCACATGCATTATGCGAGGGGTGCAGCCGCTCCAATATAGGGGCCACCCCATGTGGGATTTTAACGGGGAGAATGACGCCACCCGTCATGGCCGCACGGGACCGGGATCGGCCGTCGATCTGGTGAAGATCCTGTCCGACTTGTACAAGGGGGAGGAGGAGGACTTCCTCCGCACGAGTCCATTGAATGGATTCTCCATGAATAACCCTGGAAGCTGGGTAAGAGGACGTTTAAATATCTGATCCACGCTTTCAAAGATAAGTGTCTTACCTTATGATTTCGATGCAGGAACTGCGCCGGGATGTGGAGGGCATAAAAAGCCCAACTCCACAACCCGAGGATCCGGGAAGATCCCTTGATCCAGCCTCCGAAGAGGATCCGGACATTAAGGTGGATTTGATTGACGGGGTGTTCCACCAGCTCAACATAGATAATGCTTTAGTCGCCATTACGGCTGACTACCCCGGTTTGTGTCCGGCTTCCCAGGTGAGTACGACCGAAGTCCTGACACCGTTACTTTTTTTAATGCTTATTTCTGACCACCGTGCACCAATGGTGCTTGGCAGGAGGTGCCTTTACGGCAGGAAGCCGAGCCCGCGGCGACTGACCAAACGAGGTCAGTGCGGCCTAGCAGGCGGAAGAGGAGTGCGCGCGAATCAAAACATCACTGCAAAGGTATGGTGCACCATTGTCCTTTATGGGAAAGACTCCTGGGAGGCATATTAATGCTCATGATTCTTCCAGGAGAAAGAGCGCTCGCCGGACTGAGTCCGGAGAGGGTGCCCACCAAGCCTCCGCCAGCCAGGCTCCAACGCCTGGTCCGGAGGGGGAGGCCAGCGCAAGACGCGAGCCGGATGCTCCTCCAATGGAGGATGCCGACAGGTTGTCCGCCACCAGGTCTAAGGTGGAGAGCGCCATGAATCACAGGCGCCGTTGGACAGTTCTTCGTGACGCGTGTTTCTCCCCTGAGGCGTTAAATGCCTTTAATGCGGGAGACGCGCACCTCCGTGCTGCTCAAGATGGTTTAACCAGAGCCACGGAGCAGTATGTAAAGGACATACGGGTAAGGAATTTTAATAGTTATATATGCCAGTAGCCCCCGAGACTTAAAATAGTTAAACTAACTGATTTAAGGATCATTTGTTATGCAGGATCTTACTGAGAAGAATACCCACCTGTCTCAGGAGCTTCAAGAATGCAAGGCCCAACTTGAGGCCGCACTAGCCGCTGCCGGGGGAGCCACGGAGACCCCCTCTGGTAATGCATATTTTATAGGAAGTAGTTTATGAAGTGCGGCGTGTGTGTATAGTCTGACAATAATATTGCAGAGGATGCCGGACTAGATCCGGACAAGCAACAGCTGTTGCGCCAGTTGAAGGCCGGTGAGAGGGTGCTTATGAGGGTGCAGCAGGAGAGGAACAAACTCCAAGATGCCAACACCTAGCTAGGCGAAGAACTAAAAGATGTTCGGGTCCAGCTATCTAACTCCGTAAAGGAGAATCGGCGGCTTCGTCGCGGCATTTATAGTAAGTGCTTGAGCAAACTCTTTTGAAAAGAAGAGTTCGGCGAGGAAGTCGATTGACAGAAATGTGTCTGTAGGTGTGCTCACAGGTCGTCCGGTGGAGGAGATGCCTGGTTCCACGGGAGACCCTCTTCCCGAGCTGCTGCAACTGCACGAACGTGTTTGGCAGGCGATGAGCAGCGTCGTGCAGGCCTTATGGCCTTCCGTCTCCCTACCCGAGGGTCTTGGAGGGCTTGCTGAGAAGCTTCAGGGAGTACAGCGGCGTCTCCGTTTGTGGAAGATATCGGCCTGCCGTCAAGGCGCCAGGGAGGCCTGGGCCATGTTGAAGATGCGGTACCCGAAGGCTGACCCAAACCACATGGCCGAGGTCGGACCTGTGGGGGCCGATGGGAAGGAGATCCCTGTGAGCCTGATGTACGGCCAAGTAGAGTTGGCCGCGAAATATTCCCAACAGGACTGTAAATTAGACAGCCTGTTAGATGGGATTGAAGAGGAGTACAATCAGTCTGTTTGATGATGTAATTTTAAAATGACATGTAAAATGCCTTCTAGCCGGATTGTAGATCGTTTGCCTTTGCAAACCTTTTCGCTTCAACCTTGGGACCCAACAGTCCGGAGTGTGTCCGAATACCCTTACGATTATAAAAGAACCGGGGCATGCATGGAGACAAGGCGTAGGGATCATAATTGCTTTATCAA
Source organism: Triticum dicoccoides (assembly GCF_002162155.2). Lineage (NCBI taxonomy): Eukaryota > Viridiplantae > Streptophyta > Magnoliopsida > Poales > Poaceae > Triticum > Triticum dicoccoides. Next base: position 269,691,919 of record NC_041381.1, on the reverse strand, counting down.
ACAAGTGCCCAACTACCTATGTTATATTACATGGTTAGTAAAAACATCTTCCAGGGAGAATAGTTCCGTTAAGGGTTCCTTTCCCTGGGAGGCATGCCCTAAAGTGCATGTCCGGACTGCGAAAATAGCAGAAAAAGCATCTGGGGGCAGATAAATAAGTAAGTAATAAATCATATTTCAGGTCACCGACCGAATATTCCCTTAAGAACGCTAGCCTTCGGCTTCACCCAGTCTGAGGTACACATCCGGCTGACCCGGCAGTAACAATCGCAGAGGTGCTCCCTTTACCTCCTAACCGAACAATCGGGAACGTAGGGGTAAGCACAGGAGCCAGGCAACCCGGCTTGGCCAAAACTTAAGTCATATCGATGCATATAATGGTGATCAAAAGGTACATGCGGAAGTGTGACACATGTGGTGGGCATGAAGCCCATATAAATAAGCTTCTGTTAAAGAAGCCCCCAGGTATAACGAGTGCGAGTAGCACATCGAGTGAGTGCAAAGAAAGCGCAGATTAGCCCTCAAGAGTTTTATACTGAAAGAGGGAGGAAAAAGGAGGGAAAACAAAGACATCAAAAAAACATGAAAGGTGGACGGAGGAAGGAGACGAACCCTGAGTCCGGCACTAGGCGTAAAATCTTCGGAGACGGGCTGCGTTCCATGGGTTTGGCTTGAGTCGGTTGTCAGATGCGTTGCATAGACGGTATGCACCGCCGGTAAGGACTTGGTCGATGATGAAGGGACCTTCCCATTTGGGCTTAAGTTTGTCCTTTTTCTTGTCCGGCAGGCGTAGAACTAGCTCGCCAACATTGTAAGTTTTGGCCCGTACTTCTCTGCTTTGATATCGTCGAGCCTGATGTTGATAGAATCCAGAACGGGATTTTGCCACGTCGCGCTCCTCCTCTAAAGCGTCCAAACTGTCCTGCCCATCCAACTCAGCTTCTCTTTCCTCGTACATGCGCACGCGAGGTGAGTCATGAATTATGTCACAGGGCAAAACTGCCTCAGCGCCGTATACCATAAAAAATGGTGTGAATCCAGTTGTGCGGTTTGGCATGGTCTGCAGCCCCCAGAGTACGGAGTCGAGCTCCTCTACCCAGTCCATGTTAGATTCCGTGAGGGATCGCACTAATCTGGGTTTGATCCCGCTCATGATTAGACCATTTGCTCGTTCCACTTGACCATTAGTTTGAGGGTGGTAGACTGAAGCGTAGTCGAGCTTGATGCCCATGTTTTTGCACCAGAGTTTAACCTCGTCGACCATGAAATTCGTGTCGTTATTAGTGATGATGCTGTGGGAGACGCCAAAACGGTGTACTACCCCGGATATGAAGTCTATCACAGGTCCGGATTCTGTCGTTTTAACCGGCTTGGCCTCTATCCATTTGGTGAATTTGTCCACCATGACCAATAAGTATTTGTGCTTGTGGGTTCTCCCTTTAAGGGGTCCAACCATGTCAAGCCCCCAGACCGCGAACGGCCAAGTAATGGGTATAGTTTTGAGGGCGGTGGGTGGCATGTGGCTCTGATTAGCAAAGAGTTGGCAACCGACGCATCGTTGGACTAAGTCCTGAGCATCTGCCCGGGCGGTCGGCCAATAAAATCCTGTACGGAAGGCCTTGCCTACAAGGGCCCGGGCGGCGGCGTGGTGCCCGCCGAGTCCGGCGTGAATTTCAGCCAGGAGATTTCACCTTTCCTCTTCGGAGATACACCTTTGAAGGACTCCGGTTGTGCTTTTCTTATAAAGTTCTCCCTCATGGACCTTGTAGGCTTTAGATCGCCGAACTATGCAGTGGGCCTCATTTTGGTCTTTGGGAAGTTCCTGCCTAATTAAGTAGGCTAGGAATGGTTCCGTCCACGGGGCAATTACTGCCAGTATTTCGTGGGCTGAATCCGTTATTTCATTGGCCGAGTCGCCGATTGTGTCAGAATGTTCTGCGTTAGGTGATGCAGTTGGTTCCGGATTGTTATTTCCGGACTTCTCTTCCCATAATACGGATGGCTTAAAGAGCCGCTCCAGGAAGATGTTTGGAGGGACGGCGTCGCGTTTTGCGTCGATGCGTGCCAACACGTCTGCTGCCTGGTTATTATCCCGGGCTACATGGTGGAATTCGAGTCCTTCAAATCGGGCTGACATTTTTAGGACAGCGTTACGGTAGGCTGCGATTTTCGGATCCTTGGCGTCAAAGTCTCCATTTACTTGGGATATTGCGAGGTTTGAATCCCTGCGCACCTCTAGGCGTTGAATACCCATGGAGATTGCCATCCGGAGGCCATGTAGAAGGGCCTCGTATTCGGCTGCATTGTTGGAGTCCGTGTACATTATTTGAAGCACGTATTGGACTGTGTCTCCGGTTGGGGACGTCAAGACGACGCCAGCTCCCAAGCCAGCCAACATTTTGGATCCGTCGAAATGCATGATCCAATTGGAGTATGCGCCGTACTCTTTAGGGAGTTCGGCTTCGGTCCATTCGGCGATGAAGTCAGCCAGAACTTGCAACTTGATAGCTCTCCGTGGTTTGTAGGTTATATCAAATGGTAAGAGCTCAATGGCCCATTTTGCAATCCTGCCCGTCGCATCATGATTGTTTATAATGTCGTTGAGAGGTACTTCGGAGGCCACCGTTATGGAACACTCTTGAAAGTAGTGTCGCAGCTTCCGGGATGCCATGAACACCGCGTACGCTATCTTTGATAGTGTGGGTACCGGGATTTGCATGAAGTTAAGACAGTGGATACGTAGTACACTGGTTTTTGAAGAAGGAATTTGTGCCCTTCTGTTTCTCATTCGACGACGAGTACCGCGCTGACAACTTGATGTGTTGCTGCGATATATAACAACATCAGTTCGCCCAGGTTGGGCGCGGCCAGGACCGGATTTGTTGCCAATACAGCTTTAATTTCTTTGAGTCCGGCCGTGGCAGCATCCGTCCATTCGAAGTGTTCGGTGCGCCGGAGGAGGCGATAGAGGGGCAGTGCCTTTTCTCCCAAACAGGAGATGAAGCGGCTTAGAGCCGCCACGCATCCAGTTAGTTTTTGTATTTGCTTGAGGTCTTTTGGGATATCCAATTGTGACAGGGCTCGGATCTTTGCTGGGTTTGCTTCAATTCCTCTACCGGATACAATGAAGCCCAAGAGCTTTCCACACTTGGGTACTGTACAGTAGGGTACTGTACGCGGTGTGTACTCGACGCTCTAGTGTGGATCTGAACGGCAGAACAAAAAAAGCTTCCATGCCTCCGCGCTGTTCATGGCTTGCTCATTGACGGGTACACACACCCACTGTGGCCTGTGGGGGGACAGGGATACCGCTGGAAAGAGGGTTTTAACTGGGGTCTGGGACAACTGGATCATCCATAGTGTTGTCATGTGAGGGAGAACTGTTCATTGCTCAAAGCAAATAAAGGATGCAGATGTTGATATATATATCGGCCCAACTAGTCAAACAGTTTTCGGCGAAGATGATCAGATGGTTAGTATCCTAGGCTTGGGACGCTTTTCCGCAGATCCAAGATGCAAGTTGAGCGAACCCTAAATTTATATCGAGATAGATAGACATTTTAGTTTCAGGAGTAGGACAGTTGTTACTCCCTCCATTCATAAGATAATATAAGATGTTATTACAACCGATATATGAGTATCCCTTCGCAAAAAAACTGATATATGAGTATGTTAGAAGTTCTTAGAACCGACATATGAGTATGTTATTACAACCGATATGTGAGAATACTTGTATATCAGTTCTAATAACATCTTATATTATGGGATGGAGGGAGTGCATTTTATTACATAGTTAGATATATACACCTGAAATAAAAGAAAGGATATATACACCTGGGCATCTCAACCGTGGTTCCTTAGTATATTGTTGCTGCCCCTAGGTGAATACGGAATTTTACAAAGCTCACATAATATCACCGTGGTCACCACAGGCCTAATGGGAAGCAAAGAAATGTAAATATCCCTTCACAAGTTCTAGCTCAGATCTTGCTACTCGGACAGAAATGATAACTACATCAACTAATAGAAAGGTAAGTACACAAGTAGCGTGAATTTTCACTACTAGTAAAATCATGATTGTTTGCGTCAAGTTGCGAAAATGATTACCTTATTCATTTGCTGATACCGGGTTTTTTTTACTAGTTAAAAATACCCGCAAAAGAACTTATTACATTGACATAGTACTTTCTAAACGGTAGGGATGGGCTAGTACACAGAGAACATATCGACATTAATCTTGTTTCAAAAACTCGTTGAAACAAAGATGACAGTCAAGCGGTTTCAAAATCAGACATTCGGTTCAAAATATATGACCCTTTTTTGTTTGAAAAAAAGACAGACACGCTTATTGATGGGAGAGTGAGATACTAAGTGTGGAATAAAAGGACTATTTTGCAAATGTGCCAGCTTCCATCTTCAGTTATATCATCCCAGGTTGTCGAATGTCACCCTCAAGTCGTCTACTAGAGTTTCGACGTGTTTGGTCCTGACGACCACATCGTCTACGTATGCCTCTACTGTTTTGCCTATCTGGGTGGCCAGACATGTCTGAATCATGCACTGATATGTTGCGCCGGCGTTTTTGAGTCCGAAGGGCATTGTGTTGAAGCAGAATGGTCTGTATGGAGTAATAAATGCCGTTGCGGCCTGGTATTTTTCTGCCATCTTGATTTGATGGTATCTGGAGTATGCGTCGAGGAAGCACATTGAATCGTGCCCTGCGGTAGCATCGATGATTTGGTCGATGCGAGGGAGAGGGAAAGGGTCCTTTGGACAGGCCTTGTTAAGGTCTTTGAAATCGACACAAAGGCGCCAGGATTTGTCCTTTTTTGGTACCATTACCAGGTTGGCTAGCCAGTCCGGATGTTTGATATCTCTGATGAATCCGGCTTCTAAGAGTTTGGCTAGCTCCTCTCCCATTGCCTGTCTTTTGGGTTCGGAAAATCGCCGAAGAGCCTGTTTGACTGGCTTGAATCCTTTTAGGATATTTAGGCTGTGCTCTGCCAGCCTGCGTGGGATTCCTGGCATGTCTGAAGGGTGCCAGGCAAAAATGTCCCAATTTTCCTGAAGGAATTCTCGTAGTGCGGCTTCTACATCAGGATTTAATTGTGCCCCACTGGAGGCCGTCTTTGTGGGGTCTGTTGGATGGACCTGGAATTTGACTATTTCGTCTGCTGGTTTAAAAGAGGTGGACTTAGACCTCTTATCGAGTATCACATCGTCCCTATCCACCATGGAGCGCAGCGCAGTGAGTTCCTCTGCCGCTAGGGCTTCGGATAATGCCTCTAGGGCGAGTGCGGCTGTCTTATTTTCAGCGCGGAGTGTTATATCTGGATCACTGACGAGAGTGATTATTCCATTGGGCCCGGGCATTTTGAGCTTCATGTACCCGTAATGGGGTATAGCTTGGAAGATTGTGAATGCCTCTCGCCCTAACAAGGCGTGATATCCGCTGCCGAATGGGGCCACTTGGAACGTGACCTCTTCGGACCTGTAGTTGTCCGACGAGCCGAACACTATGTCTAGTGTGATTTTTCCTATGTAGCGTACTTCTCGACTAGGGATTATTCCCCTGAAGGTTGTGCTGCTTCGCTCAATGCGGCTCCAGTCAATTTCCATTTTTTGAAGAGTTTCCTCATAGATGAGGTTTAATCCGCTGCCGCCATCCATGAGTACCTTGGTAAGACGAAAGCCGTCCACTATCGGACTGAGGACCAATGCGGCTGGTGCTCGAGCTGTTCGGAATTTAGGTTCATCGCTGGCATTGAAGGTGATAGCTGTGTCACTCCATGGATTCGTTGTTGCTACTTGGTAGACTTCGGCGAGGCTGCGGATTGTTCGCTTCCGCATGTTATTTGATGCGAAAGTCTTGAAGACTGTTAATACCGTACTGGTACTGTTGGGCTGGTTGTCCGGGGCTAGAAAGCCTTCTCCACTTTTGGCCACCTGCCGTAGTATCCAACATGCTCGAAGGCTATGTGTTGGAGTGGCGCCCTCCGTACTGTGGATTTTGCAGGGTCCGTTGAGCCATCCCTCCAGTACGGTTCCGTGCCCTTTAGGGGTTTTTTGCTTTTTGGTTTTTAATCCAGGTGCTTGAGTATGACGCACCCTTTTATTTCGGACTGGGGTTGTATTCAGGGCCGGATTGTCCCAAAACCTGGTTTCGGTTTTCCAGGCGCTCTCCATCGCACAGTATTTTTGTACAATGGTCGCTAGGTCGGCAAAGCGTGTAACTTCGCGACGACTTATGGCGTTTATGATTCCCTTGTCCGTGCAATTGTTGCAAAAAATTGAAATCGCGCTTTCTTCACGGCAGTCCTTTATCCTATTCATAACCAGGAGGAATCTGACCCAGTAATGATGTACTGTTTCATCCGGCTCTTGCCGTATTTGAGATAGATCGCTTATGTTTGGGTGGGCGGGTGGAATTAAGTTCGGAACCCTGCCCGATCTGAGGCTCAAAGGCCAAGAAGTTTCCGGATTTGGAAGCTTGGTTTGTTGGATGCCTTCCAACAAATCTGGTCCGATGCCTGACTTTAGGTTCAGTATTTGATTGACGTCCGTCCCTCCGCGGGAATCCGGCATGGAGGGATCGGGAATCCGGACATAGCTGGTTTTTAACATAGAAGAGGAGTCGCCGCATTGTTCCTCTACCACAACAACGTGGTGGGTGGCCTGGGGAGAGTTAATTTCTCTCAGATCAGTTTTAAGACCAATCTGATCATAGTCTGTAGCGACTCCCAGGGCGGCGATGCGATCCAAGAGCTCATTTACGGAGGAGAGCTCAATCGGATCTAACTGCTCGGCGAATTCCGAGCTGACGTGAAGATCGCTTTTGATGACTTGAGAGGTCACCATCGGAGCGGTGGCCGAACAGGCGGTCATAAGAAAACCACCTAGCCGGATAGTTTGGTCGGCGGCCAAAGCTCCCTTGACGACGGCGCCGTCTTTAAAGACGGGAAAAGGCATCCTTCCTAATTGCGACGGCACAGAGGAACTCTCAATGAAAGCACCAATGTCGGTGTCAAAACCGGCGGATCTCGGGTAGGGGGTCCCGAACTGTGCGTCTAGGCGGATGGTAACAGGAGACAAGGGACACGATGTTTTACCCAGGTTCGGGCCCTCTTGATGGAGGTAAAACCCTACGTCCTGCTTGATTAATATTGATGATGTGTGTTACAAGATTAGATCTACCACGAGATCAAGGAGGCTAAACCCTAGAAGCTAGCCTATGGTATGATTGTTGTTTTTCCTACGGACTAAAGCCATCCGGTTTATATAGACACCGGAGAGGGCTAGGGTTACACAGAGTCGGTTACAATGGTAGGAGATCTACATATCCGTATCGCCAAGCTTGCCTTCCACGCCAAGGAAAGTCCCCTCCGGACACGGGACGAAGTCTTCAATCTTGTATCTTCATAGTCTTGGATTCCGGCCGATGGTGATAGTTCGGCTATCCGGACACCCCCTAGTCTAGGACTCCCTCAGTAGTCTTATTTAAAACAAAATATATGCCTGAGCAAGCAATTATGATAATAAACAAAATATCCTTTAGCCAAAAAATGGTGTGTTGTTGTGTACAATGAGATATATATTCATATCCTTATTTGGTGGTATAAAGTCCCATTTTAAATATTGTTTCCAGCCGCCGCCGTCGATCCCATTCTCCTGACCGATGCTCGGTGTTAGGCTACGGGGAAGTGGAAGAGGGATCCAGGAGTGGATCGAGGCGCCACCAACCACCAGGTTGAACCTGACCTCGCCGACGGGGAAGTGGAAGAAGAAGGATCCAGGAGTGGATCGAGCCGCCACCAACCACCAGGTCGCACCCGACCTTGCCGGTGGGGAAGTGGAAGAAGAAGGATCCAGGAGTAGATCGAGCCGCCACCAACCACCAGGTCGCACCTGACCTCGCCGGCGCCGGCCGTTGACCCTCTCTCGTCTGCCATCGGGCCTCTAGTGGACATGTTGCGCCAATGGCACAGAGATCCACCGAATCCGTGGTTTAGTTAGTTTAGTTGTGGGCAAACACATATGATAAGAAATTTAACGCCCTTTAATAAAGGAAATGGTGACTTGTTGTCTACAATGAGATGTACACACACATTTACATTTGGCAGCACAAATTCTCATTGAAACCATGTTTCAGAATACATGAATTTGTTTATAAATAAATCAATACATGCAATCTCAAACATACTCCCTCCGTTCCTAAATATTTGTCTTTCTAGAGCAGCAACAAGTGACTACATACGGAGCAAAATGAATGAATCTACACTCTAAAATATGTCTATATACATCCGTATGTGGTAGTCCATTTGAAATCTCTAAAAAGACAAATATTTAGGAACAGAGGGAGTACTTGATAACGCTTGGTACGCACCATTTTTCTCTAACCAACCATTTAACTAATCTGATTGAACGTATTGTTAAGAGAATTAGTGGTTGGAAGGAAAAATTACTATCTGCCGGGGGGAAGGAGATCCTATTGAAGGCGGTGATCCAAGCCATACCTACCTATGCATTGTCGGTCTTTAAAATTCCTAAAAAAATTGTAAAGGAATCATTAACGTGTTGGCGCATTTCTGATGGGGAGACGAGGAGAACCAGAAGAGGATGCATCGGATGGCCTGGTGGAAAATGTGTGTACCAAAAAACCAAGGGGGAATGGGATTCCGTGACATCCACTGTTTCAACCTAGCTCTGCTTGCAAAATAGGCATGGCGTCTCCTTGATAATCCCGACTCCTTGTGTGCTACTATTCTAAGGGCCAAGTACTATCCTAATGGTGATTTGCTGAACTCCAAGCCAAAGCATGGTGCTTCCTTCACCTGGCAAAGCATTATGGCAGGCATCACTACTCTCAAGTGAGGTTATATTTGGCGAGTGGGGGATGGCCATAACATCAATATTTGGAAAGATGCCTGGATCCCAAATTGTGTCACTAGGAAGATTGTGACCCCTAGGGGGCATTTATTATCAAAAGTCGTAGATTTGATTGACCCGGTCTCCAATAATTGGGATGAGGACCTGATTAGACAAACTATGTGGACCATTGACACACAACAGATTCTTTCAATCCCAATTTCGCAACATAATATGACAGATTTTATTGCCTGGAGTTATACGAAAAAGGGTATGTTTTCGATACAGTCTGCTTACTCCGTGGAGTGGAATTATCAGTATGGTAGCAAACTAAAATATTCCAACGGGATGGGACGGAGCACACCTAACCCTATATGGTGTCAGATATGGAAGTTATCTTGTCTGGCTAAAGTCAAAAAAAATGGCAGACACTGCATGGCACTCTCCCATGTCGGGCAACACTCACTAATAGACACACGAAGCTCTCGCCCTCTTGTCCTGCCTGCTCTCGGGGTGTAGAAGATACGAAGCACTTGCTTTTCCTATGTAGGAAAGCGAAGGAGGTTTGGAAAATGCTAGGGTTGGATATGATTATTGAGAGAGCTTGTGAGATTGATCGTGCTAGAGAGGCAACATTGGAATACCTATTACTCCTTCCAGATCAAGATCTGCGCATTATGGGGTACGAAAATGTTCGAGAAATGTTAGCTATCTTAGCTAGATATCTATGGTGGGAGACGGAAATTAGTGCACAAGGAATTAACTCAAAATGAGACTCGGATCTCAATGGGGATCATAGCTCTTACATATAATTTTGTAAATGCATCATCTTCAAAGGCGTCCATGAAACAGGGGGGTTGGCAATGTCCTCCTAGGGGTTTTGTGAAACTCAATGTTGACGCCTCTTTTGACCATGACTTGCTGGAGGGTACGATGGGGGCAGTATTGAGAGACGACAAAGGTAGGTTTATTGCAGGGGGGAATGGAAAGATAGACTACTGCACGGATGTTCTCATGGCGGAGGCCTTAGACCTCAAATTTGGCCTAAATTTAGCACAAAGGGTGGGATGTAATCGCCTAATCATCAACTCTGACAATTTGGAGGTGATTGAGACCATGCAGGACGGAGGACAGTCAGCGGGATTTTATCATGACTAAATTCGAACATTGTAATAGAGAGGCAAATAAAATAGCACATGAACTTGCTAGATTAGCTAGATTTTTTTCGACTTCGGATTGGTTTGAGGAGCCTATGAGTGAAATTGTAACATTTCTCAGAAACGATGTATTAGTTATTGCTAATGAATAAAATTTTGTTTTAATTCACAAAAAAATCATTTAACTAATCTTTTCACATAACACCCTCTCACTAATTAGGTAAGTCCCTCTCACCAGTTCTATCATGCTAACAGGACCATCTGACCATGCGATAGCGACCAGGCACGGCCCACACACGATGGCGAGTGCTGCACCATGCACCGGTGACCGTGATGTGTGCTGCCCTGATGCAACGGCAAGCCAGCGGCCTCGGCACTGCCCCATGTAACGGGACCGGACGACAGTGCCATAGCCCAACGCAGCAGCGAGTCGGCGACATTGGAGCTATCTTGATGATGACCGTGTCTCTATGCGGTTAACTGATGTACCATACTTTTGTATTCTCATCATCGACTACCAAGAAGTTAACTGGACTGCCTATGTAATGGAAGAGGAACATTGCATTTTGTTGACACTCGAAAATGGCATAATCGCAAAAAATAACTGGAGGCTATAATGAGATGAGGTTAAAATTATGAGTTCATGTCACCATTTGATGGCTCTCTTCAAGAGGATCGAAAAAGATATGAAGATGGTCCAAAACGGAGCTCAGATGCAAAAGCTATGACAATCTTAGAGATGCATGTATTAACATCAGACTAAAGAATGGCATGAAACCTAATTAAGATGGCCTCTGATGGAAAAAAAATTACAACTACAAAGTTCTTCGTCTCGTCGAAACGGACAATTTTGATATAAAAATCGTCCCCAGCTGAGATCGTATGCAAAAGTTATAGGCAAAACCATGCGTTGTAGCAGTGTTTGGTCGGATCATCCGGGCCGGGGTCCGAATCATTCGGGTAATTGAAGCACCAAGACAACAGAAGGTTGGCAATAAAGCCGGATGATCTGGGTCCAGTCCCGGATGACCCAGATGGAGGCCGGACAGTCCCGGTAGAAGTCCGGACGCCCGGGCTGTTTTTCTGTTGCGGATGTTAGAAAACAGCCCGAAACTCCATCCAGATGACCTCAGATCGTAAAGTGTTCAACATGAAAGTTGTGTGTCTCGTCGAGACGGTTGATTTTGGTATCAAAAACGTCCAAAACCATGGTCCTATGTGGATTCTAGAGCCAATATAGTGGGCTGCTGTCAGAAAACTAGACTAGGCCGGATCATCCGGACCTAGAGCCGGACATCCAGGCCAGAGGTCGTGAGAAGTCCAAGTTTGGTTAGATTTTAATGATTTGGACGGCAATGCAAGTCCTTTTCTTGTACGGGAAGTCCATCCGCCTCTTATATAGATAAGAGGTGACGGCTGATTGAACAACAACACACAATCAATCAATTCATCTATCACTTTTTATCTTTTATTTTTTCTCCTTAACCCTAGTTCTTCTTCTTCTCGTTCTTCGTTCATTCTTCTCCATTGCAAGGCGGCGAACGTTGAGGCCCTAGGGGCGATCAGGTCGACCTACGGCAACCCATAGCCACTACGCGCCCTGACGGGGTCACTCCTGGGCTTGTGGGGTTTCGGGTCTACAAAAGCGCCCGCCGGATTGCTTACGTACCGCGCTTCCGGACGGGTCTCCTTCGACGTGAGCTACGGTGCTATCACACTCGGTGATGGAGGTACACGGTGACGTATTCGTGTGCGAAGACATTTCAAAAGAAGTTCCCTTGTCTATTTGGATCTGAAGGTTTGGTTTCTTAGCTATCGGGATGTGAAGATCAATCACTGTAATCTTTATTTTTGTTTGTTTTGGTCGTTACAGCACTCTACGATGCCTTTTACCTATTCTCTTATTCTAGCATATTCACATGCAACTCTTTTAATTTCTGATGTAATCCACGGGTATATAATTAATAGTACATTACTAAAGTCTAGCCAAGCATCATTACATCACTAAGACCTGATGATTAAGCTAGTGCATCTAACTCGTGAGCCACCGTGTAGCTTCCTCTACACATAAACTGGAACATCTAACTAACAGTGCTTAATGTCTCTGAGCTCATGAGTCATGACACGATCCGAAGTGAGAAGCAACTATTTTCAGTTTGTTGACACCTCAAAAAACTAAAGGAGAGTCGCACAGCTCCAGCGCAACATGAACAACAAATATCAGTGCACAAGCTTCAGAATATCAGGTACAATTCTTCAAAGAACAGAGTTTGTGCTGGATGATTCTTTAGAGAATTACAAAATCGAGGATTCAAGGTACAGTTGATCAGAGAACATAAGCAATAGCATTCCTTTTTTGGTAGCATGCTGGAGAGACCTAGCTAAGATACTATGCAGTCTACAATGAAAGAATTTCATTATAAACATATGTTGCCAGCCTGCCAGCCTGGTCCTTGCTTTGAAAAGAGAAAGCAAGAAAAGGATTATATTCAAACACATGTCATACCTGCAGGCAAACTACACTTGCCCAGAGAGACCTAGCTAAGATACTATGCAGTACACAGTGAAAGAACTGCATTATAAACATATGTTCGTAGCCTGGTCCTTGCTTTGAAAAGAGAAGGAAAAAAGGATTATGCAATAAACACTATAAGGCAAGAAACTATAAGTTCAACTGGCAGCTAACTTGAGCAAATGAAACTGAACTTATGCTTAAATGAAGGAATGAGACAAAATAAAAAAGAGAGAAGTGAACGACTATAAGATGATCCCCAAGTTTCAACTTAGATGTATATTGCATGAAATCTCCTTAAGCTATATATATGCTACCAACTGTAGAAAACAAGTGCTTATTACGTTTTGAAAAAATCAGTCCAACCATTCGTCTTTAAGAAATTTTTAAAGACTATCAGACAACACATTTGCACTACTATACATAAGATTTCTGCTTTACCTCTAGGAACTTCAGCATCCATGATGCAAAAATAGCAAGTAAAGCTACATGTATGCTACCTTGATCTAAACATGTGTGACTTCCCTAATCTTATTTTCTCATAAACCCAATGTTCTTTTTAGTTCCATGTAAACAACAATATGTCATAAGAAAATAATCAATTGACCATTTGCCAAGAAGTAATCAAGAGCACCTTCTTGTATGTAATAACAGAGGTTACCATGTTTAGAGCAAGAAATACTCGAAGCAAGCATTCAGATATGCTTCTTCCATAAGCTTCACAATCATCTGAAAATGCGAGTGTTATACATATGTACAGACTTAGAACATCATGCTTCCGTTTCTTCCACTGATCTTTCAAGTTTCATTGATCCTACACAATCGACCATCCTTTCAAGTTTCACTGATCTTAGACAACAAATCAAACCATAAAGAGAAACTAAAAATGGAGCATAAAGAGAAACTAAAAATGGAAAGATCAGAGGAGGAGCAGCAGTTAGGAAGAGAAAAGGGCTGGCGGAGGAAAAGGAGATGGGGAGGGCTCACCGGAGGATGAGCAGGGTGGCGGTGAGGGGTGCACAATGGCACAGGAAGAGGAGAAGCCTTCTCTTGCTAGACGCCGCGTGCTCCCTGGCCACCCCATCGCGCCCTCGTGCGGCATGACCCTCGCTCGTGCCCCTCCTTGACCCTGCATCGACCTCCTCCAGCGCTTATCTTAAAGGATTTTTTCAACCATTTGATCGGAACCACAAAACAAGCTACATGGAATTTCAACCTACTGCAGCTATACTCCTCTCCCCTCCCACAGCTACGTGACCTAGCACAACCTTTCTCCCACGAAGAAATTCACCAAGCCTTCTTATCTATGAACACCAACGCCAGCCCTGGACCTGACGGCTTCGGACCCATCTTCTTCAGAAAATATTGGAATATTGTCAGGCCTTCTATCATAGATTTCTTCACGGCCTTCCAAAATCAATCGGTCTCTCTAGAGCGCTTCAACCGTGCCTTCATGGTACTCCTACCAAAAACGCAAGCCCCAACATCTCCGGATGCGTTTAGACCGATCTCTCTCCAAAACTGCACCCCAAAAGCAGTGGCCAAGTTACTCACAAATCGAGTCAAACCGCTCATTCCTCTACTCATTCATTACGACCAGACGGGCTTCCTTCATGGCCGCAACATTGCCGAAAATTTCATCTATGATGCAGATATTCTCAGTACGTGCCACTCACGCAAAGCTCCGACTATGGTTTTTAAGCTAGACTTTAGGAAAGCATTTGATTCGATATGCTGGTCCTCCCTCATTCAAATTCTGAAGGTTCGAGGTTTTCCTAACACATTCTGCAGTTGGGTCCAAAACATCTTCTGCACTGGCAAAACGGCCATTCTTCTCAACGGTGTTTCAGGGTCCTGGATTCAATGTAGATGTGGCCTTCGCCAGGGTGACCCCTTCTCTCCTTACCTGTTCATCATCGTAGCAGATGTGCTTCAAAGACTAATCGCTAGAGCTTTCCAACCCAATGTCCTCTGCCATCCACTAAGAACAAACGAGCCGCCAGTGACACTCCAGTACGCCGACGACACTCTCATTATCGCTGCTGCCAGCGAAGCAGCCACTTTGCGGCTAAAAGAAACACTCCATGACTTCGCCCTTGCTACGGGGCTGCTGATCAACTTCCATAAGACAGCTCTCCTCACAATCGCTACTGAATCAACCACACAAAACAACATTGCTACTGCCATTGGATGCTCTCTGTCCTCCTTTCCACTAATATACTTAGGACTTCCACTATCTCCTACCAAATTGCCCATGACAGCTTTTGACCCAATCATAGAAAACTTTCGGAAATTCCTCTTTGGATGGGTAGCGCGTCTTCTCTCACGGGGCGCCAGGCTCACACTGCTGACTGCGGTCCTAGACTCCTTAACAATCTACTTTATGTCAGTTTTCCGTCTACCAAAATCGATCCTAGCTAAACTAGATGCCATTCGAAGGGCGTTCTTCTGGTCTAACGAGTCCACCTGCACTGGGGCGAGCTGCTTAGTTGCGTGGAAAAACGTTTGCAAACCTAAAGACTATGGTGGTCTAGGCATTAAAAATCTTGAAATTCAGAACCACTGCCTGCTCATGAAATTCTCTTCAAAAACCCTACAACACCCAAACGTCCCGTGGACCTTGTGGTATAACCAACAACACCCTCTTGGCATTACTTCAAAAACCACACGACCCTCCTTTTTATGGAAGATTATCAACAGCAACTTGCCACTGCTAATTGAACATTCCTTTGTCATCACATACAATGGTCTCTCCACCTTCTTCTGGCTTGATAAATGGCTACTACACTCACCACTACAAAAAGTTTTCCCAAACCTATACTCACACTCCATTGATGACAAGGTGTTAGTGGCTACTGTTTGGCAAACCAGCTTATTAGCGAACCTGCGAAACCGTCTGTCTAATGCTGCAGCCCGAGAGCTGGATTGTATGCTGTTGTTGCTGCAGGACTTCCAGCAGGTGAACCAACCGGACGAGCGGTCTCTCACCCATGGCCTGCCATTCTCTGCCAAGAATGCCTACTCTTCCATAGTGGCTGAAGACGTAACTGACCCACACCGTGATCTCGTTTGGGCCTCCAAAGTCCCAATCAAAGTCAAGATCTTCGCTTGGCTACTCCTCCGCGACAGACTAAACACAAAGGCAAACATGTTCCACAAGAATATGGCACAGTCTGCCGCATGCCCCCGCTGTCAAGACCCTCATGAAGACGCCCTGCACCTAATTTCAAGCTGCTCTTATGCTACCCAAGTTTGGTCCTCTCTAGGACTACAGGCTCCAACATCTCTCGATGATCTACTTCAACACCCAACACTCCAAGGCCTCAACCCCAACATATGGCCCTCTGTCGCTCTGTCTATCTCCTGGAAACTTTGGGACTCAAGAAACGCCCTAGTCTTCAGAAATGAGGATCACTCTACCCGGACCACGATTCGTAACATTGTTGCTGATTTCTCTCTATGGGTTTTTAGATTCAAACACAAGGAAGACAATTTATTTGCTAAGCAATGGCTCAATTTCCTTTCCTCAGCTGTCCACTAAAAGCTGATTTTGTAACAAAAACTGGTTGTAACCCTCCGTGTAATCCTCAAACCTCCCCCTTTTGAGTGGTAATATATTCAGGTGGGGAAGCTCTCCCCCCCGGTGACCGTTCAAACAAAAATTCCATTTAGGAATCATCTTCATAAAGTAATAAGTAAACTTGGTCATCCATGCACTAACTGTAGCTTGTTTGCTAATTTTCATCTATTCACAAATAAGACAATGTCATGTTTAAACTGAAGGTGAAAGCAGTACACATTCAGTTTCTAATTTAATTTAGTAATAAAAATCTCTATAAAGAAACAGACCAACTGCAGGAAATAAACTGGCATGGAACCAAATCAGTGTCCACAAAACCATATAGATATGCATGCTCATCAATCATGTCATACATTTCACCAGAATGAAAGCTTAGCTGGTGCTGGTGCCCTACCTCAAGAACCTCCAGCCCACACAACAGAAATCCACCTCCAGCCCACACAACAAAAATCCGTCCATCTCGACCATGAACAAACAGGAAACAGCATATGTTTTTCTCAGACACAGTACACTGAAGAAACAAAACTATGCAGGCTGGTTCAATAAGCTCTTATGACAGAATAAAGCCCATCTGCAAACATCATCGTTCTAGGCCCCAAAAAAATAACTGAACAAAGCCCATCTGCAATTATGACATCAGTCCCCAGTTTGGTGGTTAACTCTTAAAAGGCTTTAGGTCTCCTGACACATCGAAATGATGTATCCACATATGTAATCATAGCAATGCACTATAGAAAGATTAAAAGATAGTTCATATGTATTTTCCAGTTTTTTCTCTAGGATGAACAAAGGAGCTTGAAAGGACGGCCAATACTGGGTTTACCATGCAACAGACCTGTGCACCATCAACAGTGGCATAATTCGGCCCTGCAGATCATCACTGGGACATGAAAAAAAAAAGAGAAAAATGCATTGAAAGCTTGGACTTGAAATAGAAGATTACCCACTTGGTCTACTGATGGGAAATACATGTAAGCGTCAACCAAATGTAATCACGGTCAAGTATGATTTCTTTAATCTATTTAGGGTGTTTTGCCACGTACTGTGAAAGTAGCAAGGGGCTGTTCTTTAGTAAACAACAACTTATTAGCTTCAATTGACGTCCATTGACACTATACTGCTAATTTAAGTTAAGTCGTGATCCTAATATTTTAGTTAAACATTACATGGAAAGCTCAAACTGAACCGGGATTATCGATCTGTGTACTATAACCTGCCAAGGCTACCAGTACAATGCAGATAGTATGGAGGCCAACTTAAGAATGTAAACAAAACAATATAGACATTTAACGACATCAAACAGTTACAGGTTGCGATTTAAAGAAAATACATGATGAATCATTGCATACAGCTATAATTATGTACACTATGTTTTCTAACAAATGAAAAGACAACTACTCTTACTGTTCATAATTATATTTCATATATGTCGATAAGAAAGCAACCATGGTCGTGGATACCTTTATATGCTTCCAGTGATCCTGTGAGCATCTGCTAATACTCCTTGACATAAATCTCACTTGTCATCACCGTCATTTTTGTCTTGCTGGAACCACATCCTCTATCCGCAAACTGAAATAATAACAACAACAAATCCATCTTGAAGGTGTCACCCTAAACCTCCCCCCTGCTGATCTGCACAGGCATGACATGCCAATAACCAAGCAAACTCAACAATCCACACCATGCATATAATACCTCAAGTGAACTTCTTCAGGAAATTCACAGCACACTTCAACCCACTTGATTTATACACATGAACTTAACGGGATATGAGAATTTACACGCAACAATTCATGGTTAATGTGGAACTGAAGCGACAAATTGAGACAATCAAAATCTTACCTTAATGAACAGCCGAGCAAGGAGGAGACCTCAGGGGAAACCACTTGTGTGCTCTGAACAATAAGAATGACCATCATCATTAAAGATCAGTATATCACATTCAGCATACCCTCAGATCGACTAATGTAGATTATTGGTTTAATCTGCAAACAAGAAAAGCTAACAGGGGCCCTTCTACATGTTCATATGCTCTTCTCCTTGTGCTAATAGAGTCTGAGTTGGATGGTTGACTTGCCTAAAGTACTGCCCAGCGACAGCAGGAATAGCACTAACCCAACAAGCAGTTACATATTCACTAACAGCAGGAAGTAAGGAAGAACCTGAGGGCATGAGGGTTGTACAGAAGTATCTCTGCCCCAGCACGATGTGAACGACCCCGAGCAAGCGGAGCTCCTTGCGGTGACCCTCTCCCATCCGCCGCCGCACCTCCCTCTCCTCTTTCTCCAGCGCGATGTGTAGGATGACGAGCCAGCGGTGCTCGTTCCAGTGGCCCTCTCATGTCCGCAGCCGCACCTCCCTCTCCTCTTTCCTTTGTCTTTATCCTTCCTCTCCTTCCTTCTCTCTCTCCCTCATATCTTCTCTCTCTCCTGCAGATCGAATCGAGCGCCGCCGCAGTCGTCCTTTGACTGCAGGCCACCGCCGACGCCGGAGAAGCTCATGCTTGCACGGGATGAGGAGGGGTGGACAGCGGCGGCGCAGGAGAGGAGAAGCCAGCGCTGCTGGATCCTCTGCTTGGGAGGTGCCTTGTCTCTCTGGACAGCGCGCGCTCCCCGGCTACCCCATCACGCGGATCTCTGCTAGGAGGTGCCAATGGTTGGGAGGAGGCGGCGTCGAGGGCGTGGAGGGGATGAAGAGGTTCGGCCAACTCCAGCGCGCGACCGATCCGGTTTTGTCCGTACGGGGTAAAATCTGGCCAAACGGACAAAGTGGTCCGCAGTTTTCAGTTTTTATCCGTCCCAACCCAAACCGAGAGCAAATTTGTGCGACCGAAGCGTCCCAATGAACAAAAGCGGACGCTCTTCTCTCCTCCTTTTGTCCTCCTCTTGTCCGCTTGTGTCCGTCTCTGGCCCACCTGCCAGCGACCCAAACTCATCGCTCACCGCTGTGCTTCTCTGTCGCGTGCCCGTTGCGCGAGGCCGCAACTGCTCCGTCGCACGCCCGCCGCCCACCACGCGTCGCCCGCCCGCCGGCGC